>NC_048231.1:16283864-16615245 GCF_002007445.2 Ailuropoda melanoleuca | reverse complement strand
GTCTCTATCTCTGTCGAATAAATAAATAAAATCTTAAAAAAAAAAAAAAAAGTAGTCCTGCCGAAACAGTGAGCTGGAATCTAACTTGCTAGATTAATCTAGATCTAACTACCAGCTTCACAAGGAACATGAAGGACAGAGGAACAAGGTAAACACCACGATCAGGAAGCACGAGCCAAATCCAGAATATGGGACACTTGTAAGACTTGTTTCTCATTAAAAAAAAAAGAGAGAGAGAATGAAAAGAAAAAAAAAATCAACGGCATGGAGAAAAAGGGAAGCAGGGGTGTTGCAGAACAAAAGGGAGACTAAAGACATCTAATAACTAAATATAAGGTGTAGACCTTGATTTGCCCTTTTTACAATCCAACTGTAAGGACATCTTTGAGACAACGGAAGTATCTGAATATGGCTAGATATCAGATGACATTAAGGAATCATTTTTAATTTTGATAGGATAATGGAATGATGGTTAATAAACAAAAATAGTCCTTATCAGTTAATAAAAATTATCTTCAGCAGGAGAGGAAGGAGGGAGGGGAACCATGACTGACATTCTTTCTATACTGTCAAACTTCTCCATTTATCCTTGGATTCAAAAAGGATAAAGGATTTCTCACAGCTATATTATACTTTCTTAACTTAGCTTTCATATAGATAGACAGATAGATAGAGCTATCTATATATATATATCCAGTCCTTCCTTCATCTTTTTCAAAACACAAAACACTTAAAACTATCATTTTAATGGAAAACTAGGGTGACAGACAAGACTGCCTCTGGTTACAGCCTAGGGGCCTTGGTAACTCTGGGCCTGGCCCAGCGGCCGAGCACACACATCTCAGCACACCTGTCCCCACGGTGCAGCACAGGGCACACCAGTGGCGAAATCCCAGCTAAGCTCCCTTCCGTGCTAAAAAACTAACTTCTGTGGGGAGAGAAAGCCTGTCACAATGCTGGTGCAAGAGGACAACACACATGTTCGCAACAGTGCTTATAGATCGAGGAGCCCGGCGGCTCTGTGAGTTTTTGGCCTTTCACACTTTTGTAGCCTACTAAGAATGAACTAGTCACGGCTAACAAGAAGGTAAAGAGACTCTGGTATGGCAATGACACAGAGAGAGAGAGGACAGAAGCCCTTTAGTATTCTTGGAACATCTATGCCATTAAAAAAAGAGAGAGAGAGAGAGAGAGAAGGAGGAGGGAAGGGGGCAACCTCAGGCCTGGCACTCGGCTGCTCTCCCGCCATCTTGATGTCCTTGACGCGTGCAGATGGTGTGGAAGGGCTGGCGCCGGAACAGCCCAGGAGAAGGAATGAGCGGCCAATGGAGATTTATGTGAGGAGAGTGAGATGGACAAGGTAAAATTGTCAGGAGGAGTTGTTAGAAAGTAAAATATATTGTGACAATTCCACTCCTGCCGTTCATCAATAAACTGACAGATCATTTAGTGTCAATTAGGAGTGATAGATGGACAAGTCCCCATGATCCCGGGCCAAAATTAATGGCTGGGAGGGAGAGGGTGATTGAAAATGACGGCTGACATTGAGAGCAAAGTCCTGAAAGTCCCTGAGGGCCCATTACTTGCCTCATTCCCTTGCAGATCAATGCAGGGACAAACCCAAAAACAGACACTTTGAGACAAAACTTAATCAGACTACCTTTCCTTCCTCTCTTTACCGGGTCTGCTTGCCTCTTGTTCAGCTCTGTTCTCCATGGCCAAGTCAGCGACCCACAGGCTATGAGGACCCCAGATGGAATCTTTGGCAGAGCTATGACTTTGGTGCCCGGAGAAGGGAAAGGTAGTAATCTCAGGCCCCAGGATATTCCTGAATACAGCCCTTTCCTGTGGCTCAGGGATGAGTACGTGAATCCTGGCACCCAGAATCTCTAGCTAGTGTGGTGGTTGATACACGCTCTGCTCTCCATCTTGGGCAGTGTCGTGCAAATAAAATAAATCCCAGAAATTATATCCCTTGACTATGAGCTCCTGGTTCATATCTGGAATTAGCCCTTCTACCTCCCACTGGCAACAACATAGCTGTGGACCTCTGTAAACCTCCCTTTCCTCCTACCTCCCCTGTAGAGGGGAACCTACCTTAGAGAACAGAACCTACCCAACAGAGTTGGTATAATGCACCTCTAAGGTGTAGCTGTGGACTGAATGTTTATGTTCCCCTCCCCCCCAAATTCATATGCTGAAACCCTAATCCCTAATGTGATAGCACTCGGAGGTGGGGCCTTTGGGAGCTAATCAGAGGAGGTCCTGAGGGTAGAGCCCCCACGATGGGACTGGTGCCCTTATAAAATGAGGAAGAGATACAAGATCTCCCTCTCTCTGCAGGCACACACCGAGGAAGGCCACGTGAGGGCATAACCAGGAAGAGGGCCCTCAACAAGAACCAGACAATGCTGGCACCGTGATCTTGGACTTCTGGCTTCCAGAACTAGCAATCAACGTGACAAATAAATGTTTGTTGTCTCAGCCACCCAGTCGATGGCATTCTGTTCTAGCGGCCTGAACTAAGCCAGTGCCATTATTATCACTTCAAAAGAATTCAAGTCGAGCACATGATTTTCCAGCGTGAATTCTCTGCTCTAAGCAGAGTGACAATAAGGTTACTATCCCCCTACACTTCCATGTACACCAATGCTCTCCTCACGATCCTCTGTACATGACAGTCCACCCAGCCTGACCCCCATGTCCTCTGTAAGGGACCCCTGGTCACTGTGATACCTCTCTCTTCTGATGTCCCATCACCAGTGTGAGCCAGTCCATTTGGTTCTCGCTTGCAATGCGCTCCTTCCGCTGGTCCTGATTTTTGTGAACAAAAATTCCTGAGCTTCCCAATTCGAATCCAAGCTCTTGCAGGCCAGGAGGCACATCGACACTGTACCCTCTGGGGTGCCCTGCGAGGAGCGGGAACTCATGCTTTCCAGCCCGAATGGGTGGGTCCTCAATGTGGCCCAACCCTGGCCTCTCCTACCCGTAGCCAGCTGCCCCCTCCTCTTTCTGTCACACATCTGCTCTACTTTACCTCCAGAGGCCAGCTCTCCTTGGCTCCAACGAGCTCAACAGTTTGCCTTTCTACTTTGAAAAAAGAAGAAAACCAAGGGGCCAATCCAAAATGAAATTCCTCCAATTCCCTATTCCCTCAATTTTTCTTGGTAGCTTACCCAGCCTTTCCAAGCTCCCTCCTATCTTGGAGGAAATATGTCCCTGCCTCCTTCCGTCCAAGGTTAATTGATCTCTTTTGGACAGTTTTATCCTTCCAAGGATCCTGCTCCTCCCATCCCTCCTTTTTCACCTGCAATCACTGTCCCCACGTATGACACACGTGGTTCTCCACACAAACCTCTCCTTCCAAATACTGTCCCATTCTTTCCTTTTTTCTCAGGGAAGGGGCCTA
This sequence comes from Ailuropoda melanoleuca, assembly GCF_002007445.2. Taxonomy (NCBI): domain Eukaryota; kingdom Metazoa; phylum Chordata; class Mammalia; order Carnivora; family Ursidae; genus Ailuropoda; species Ailuropoda melanoleuca. The sequence continues at coordinate 16,611,836 of NC_048231.1, read as the reverse complement.
GATCGCCATTTCCTCACCTCAGTTTCTTTTCAGCCCCTAATCTGGCTTCTGCCCCCGTGCAATTCACCGTAACCATGTGATCAAAGGCCCCTAGTAATCTCCAAACAGCCAAATCCAAGGCTCCGTCCTTGACTTCTATTTGTGTAGATGACCCAAGTTGTACCTCTCTTCTGGCCTCTCTTCCAGACTCCCAAACTGCGGAAAATTACTTTCATGGACCACCACCAGCCTACAAATTAGGTCTCTCCTTCTACGGTCCCTACCCAATGGCACCGCCCCCCAACCAGTCATGGAAGCGAGGCACCTTGCAGGACCTTCCACTCCCTCCTCCTTTGCCCTGTGTCCAACCAATGGCACTTCTGTGAACTCCAGCTCCAAAATGTCCCCAAAGCTCCTCTCCTGTCCATGCTCACACCACTACCCTTGTCCAGCTCTTATCATCCTTCAAACAGAGTATTACCTTCCCAACAGTGCTTCCAACCTTCCAGATCCCCACTTCCCACACTGATAGGAAAGTAACCTGATCTGATAACAAAAACACTGATGAGATCCTTCATTTGTTCAATCAACAGTCACTGGGCACTTGTTATGGACTGGCACTATTCGAGGTACTGGGCATATGTAAGTAAGAGTGTGTCTCCTCTCAAGGAGCTTACGTTATAGGAGAGAGAAAAAGACTATATGCACGTGCACACCCACAAACACACGCATGTATGTATACATATATGTCATGTGCTGATACATAAAGTAAGAGCTGGAAACACAGAGTGACGAGGGTGCTACTTATAAAGTGAGGTCATCAGGCAAAGCCTTGTAAGCCATGGTAAGAACTCTGGGATTTACCTGGTCTATGGGGAATGCCATGGGAGGGCTCTGAGGAGACAAGGGAAATGATCTCACTTATGTTTTAAAAAGGTCACTCTGGCTCTCTGGAGATAAGACGGAGGCAGAAAGGATGCAGGGGGAGACAAGTCAGGACTTTCTCAGTCGAGTCAATACCAGAAATGACAGCGGCTGGAGCCGAGCGTCGGCAGTGCAGACCACAGACGTATTTCATCCGTAGACTTCACCTGCTTTGCTGANGAGTCAGGACGTTCTCAGTCGAGTCAATACCAGAAATGACAGCGGCTGGAGCCGAGCATCGGCAGCGCAGACCACAGACGTATTTCATCCGTAGACTTCACCTGCTTTGCTGACAGACTGAACATGGGCTGAGATAGAGAGGGATCCAAGAGGATTCCAAAGCTTATGGTCTGAAGTAACGGGGAAGATAGAGTCACCATTTACGGAGACCTGAGGGAGACTTTGGGAGGTGCAAGTTAGGGGACGGGACAGGAGGGGTGACAAGGAAGAGGACTGATTCAGATATGCTATGACTGAGTTGTGTATCCAAGTGGAAACATCATGTGGACGACAGGATGTTCGGGGAAGGGACTGGAGGGATATATATTTTGGAGTCGTCGCTGTGAAGGGGATAGTCAAACTCCCAAGACTGGGTTGAGATTGCGCAAGCGTGCGTGTTGACAATGGAGAGAGGAGGTTCGAGAGTTGGAGGTCCCCCAACTTGGGGAGAGGTCGAGACTAGGCCACAGATTGAGGAGCCACACAAGGCAATACCTTGAAAAGTAACATATGAAGTGGAAAAGCACCTTTTTCTAAGAGCAAACTGATTTGATCTGGGAAAATCTTTAATATATTCATTGATATATTCATTTAATATATTCATTTTTGAGATTTCCTTTTGTTCTCTAAGCAGCAGATACAGGGTTTGTCTCATCTCCATATTTCAAAGTAAATTCCAGATATGATAAGCACTAAAATCCCCTAATACCTTAGGAAAATGGGGCCACTCTAGAAGACTCTCTCTGATATACGAGACCTACCTTTCAAAGTTACCTTCTTGTTCTTTGTTAGCACTAAAAAGTAGTGTTACGTCCTATAAAGGAAAGCGTGTGTATCTGCCGGCATATGAATAGACGGAAAGACCGCTGGAACAAAACAACAAGTCTAAAAGTAGACTCAGGTGCATACGAAGATGTAGAATTATGATACAGGAAAATGTAGCAGAGAAAGATGGAGTTTTAAATAGATGGTGGTGGGACCACAGCCATTCGGAAACAGATAAAACTGATCCATACCTTATATCATACAATAGAATTAATTCTGAATGGATCAGAGATCTAAATTTTTAAAATGAAAGAGTATGATCGTGTTCCAATAAAACATGATCATAAAACCTGACAGCTAGCTTGTGGGCCAAAGTTTGCTGAATCCTGATATATAGAAACAAAGGAGTAAATTAAAATTGTATATGTTCATGTTTAATTCTGAAAAAAAAAAAAAAAAAGTGTAGGTAGGATAGACCAGAAACTAATAGAGAGGTTACCCATAGGGGATGGATGGGAATGAGGTAAAGGGAATAAGGATGGGAGCGAGACATCTCTGAATGTGTGTTTCTATACTATTTTGATATGATAAGAAGTACACAAAATCACCTGTTCTTGCCCCAAACCTACAACTTGAACCTGATCATGAGGAATCAGTCAGAGAAAACCAGAATTTAAGGCATTCTATAAGACAACTGGTCTGGACTCCTCAAAGAAGTCAATGTGTGGAAGAGCAGGGGAAGAACTGGAATTATTTTAGATCAAGAGAGATATTTTAGATAAGAGAAAAAATTTATCTTTATCTAAATAAATTTATCTAGATAAGTTTAATTAAAAGTTATCTTAGTTAAAGAGGCAGAACTACCCAACACAACGTGTGAACTCTGACTGGATCCTGGGGCTATAAAACACATTTTGGGACAATTGGGTAAATTTAAATATAAACTACTATTAAATATTACATCATTATGAAATTACTTGGACGTGATAATCATACNTTCAAAAAAGTCAATGTGTGGAAGAGCGGGGTAAGAACTGGAATTATTTTAGATCAAGAGAGATATTTTAGATAAGATAAATTTATCTTTATCTAAATAAATTTATCTAGATAAGTTTAATTAAAAATTATTTTAGTTAAAGAGGCAGAACTACCCAACACAATGTGTGAACTCTGACTGGATCCTGGGGCTATAAAACACATTTTGGGACAACTGGGTAAATTTAAATATAAACTACTATTAAATATTACATCATTATGAAATTACTTGGACGTGATAATCATACTGTGATCATCTGGAGAATGTCCTTAATCTTGAGAGATGCATGTTGAAGTATTTAGAGGTGAAATATCATGACTTTTGCAACTTGTTTTCAAATGATTCAAGTCGGGGGAAAAATATGTGTGTGTGAGACAGAGGGGGAAAAGAAGGGAGGAAAGAATTAGAAAAAATATATATATTTTGAAGGCAACAAGTGCTGAAGGAAATTCCAGACAAGAGTAATGTCTATGTTTCAAGAAAAAGAAATTCCCTTCCCAAGTCTCCCTTAAATAGTTCAGCTTGGTAGTTGGCCATCCTCTGCTGGTGTAGTAAATATTTTTTTCTGGTTTACTTTTCATCTAAGACTTTGTGTGAGAGATTAAAGACCCAAGTGGTATGTAATCCTACAATGACTAACAGGCATTTCCACTCTGTTTAGAAAGTTACTTTAAGAACACAGAATGATGGTCAAAAGGTGCAAACTTCCATTTATCCAGTAAGTCAGTCATGGCGATGTCATGTCCAGCATGGTGACTACAGTTAATAATACTGTTGCATATTTGAAAGTTGCTAAGAGGGGAGATCTTAAAGGTTCTCAGCACAGGGAGAAATGTTTTTAGAACTATGTATCGTGATAAATGTTAACTGTACGTTGTGGTGGTCACTGGCAAAATATACAGATACGGAATCATTATGTTGTATACCTGAAACAAATGTAATGTTACATGTCAACTGTGCCTCAATTTTTAAAAAAAAGAACACAGAATGCTACAATATGGATGAACTTTGAAAACATCAGGCCAAGTGAAAGGAGTCAGTCAGTCAGAAAGGACCACATAAAGTAGGATTCTATGTGTGTGAAAAGTCCCGAACAGCCCAGTCATAGAGACAGAAAGCAGAACGGTGGCTGCCTAGGGTTGGGGAGACCATGGGACGTGGGAAATAACTGTGAACGGGTATCAGGTTTCTTTGAAGGGAGGGTGATAAAAATGTTCTAAAACTGACTGTGGTGTTGGTAGCACAACTCTGTTAAGGCACCAAGAACGACCAAATTGTACATTTCAAATGGGTGAATTTCATGGAATAAGAATTCCACCTCAAGAAAGTTGTTCCACAAAAATTAAGGAAAAACAACCCAAGAGCCAAGTGCCCCCCTCCACCCTCTCAAGCTGCTAGGCACTTACTTTGAAGCCTTCATGGACTCATCTGCCCAGCCTCCTTGTCTGCGGGGCGGTTTGGGAGGGGGAGCCTAAAAGGAGACGAGAAGCCAAAATCACAGTCACTCACCATTGGCATTCATGTATGCAGGGGATGAGGTTGAGGCCACCCCAACCAAGATTCTATCAAAATCTTTCCAGTAAAAATACAGTAGCCTTTCTAATTTACTTTCAAAATCTGGGTGCTTTCGAACCCTTCTGGTGGGTGTATAAAAGCAAGATCTGTATGGCAAAGTCTGCTGAAAGCCTTAGAAACGCTTCAGACTTTTTTAAGTCAGCAATTCTAATCCAAGGATTTATCCCTAAAAAGAATCAGAGAGAAACATAAGGGCCATTTTTGAATGGTAAAAAATTCAAAACCACAATAGACAGCAATAAGAAATTAAGTAAATTCATGGAATACATACGTGAAAATACTAGGTAATAACAAAGGACAATGGTAAAAAAGAATATTTAATGAAATGAGAATGTTCGGTATATAGTAACTTTTAAAAAACATGTTGTAAAACAGTAGGTATATGCCTCCAATTTGGTAAAAAGATTTTTAATACGTAATACCTAGTGTTAATTACATGAATGAGAGGGGACTCCAGTGACAGAACTGTGGTCAATTTTTAATTCCCTTCTTTGTGTTGTTGTGCATGGTCTAATTTTTTTTTTTTTTACAATCACATTATATTACTTTTATAAACTGAAAGGTAATAAAAAAAAAAAGATGTAAGAGAAAGGTTTGCTTACAGACATAAACTAAATGGGTGGGTTAAAAATCTACTCAGATTATTTGGGGAAGAAGGATTCACCTGCGAAAGACGCCTTCAGGACCCCAAGTGCTGGCATTCTGGTCCAGCATATCTCAACTGGAAATACCAAGGGAGTGTCAAACAATTCACCGAGTCAGTCAAGTTGGATAAAAGAGCAAAGAACACTTCCTATTTTCCATTCCCCAGCATTCCCCTAGGGCTGTTTTTTGAAATACCAACTTTCTTTTTCTAACAATCGCATATAATTATTACTGTCATCCTCAGTCTAAGGAGATACTTTGATGAATGGACTAAAACATGGGTTGGCCAACTTTTTCTATGAAGGGCTAGGCAGCCAATATTTCTGAATCTGGAGGCCACACAATCTCTGTTCCAAATGAATTCTGACACTGTAAGGCAATAAACAGCTACGGACCATAAGTAAACAAAGAGGTGTCTCTGTGTTCCAATAAAACTTTATAAAAACAAGCAGGGGGCCAATTTAGCAGGAAGGATGTGGTTTGCAGAACCTTGGACTAAAATGTGTCATTGCAACATCATTTAAATTCATCACTTAAAGCCCAGTTTGTAACTTTTTAAGAAAACATCCTCCCAACATGCCAGAATACCTTTATACTTTCGATATTTTATTTTGCACCAAGATGCATTTCCTTCCTGGCTTCTCTAGTAGCAACCTAGCCTGCCAAGGACGTGTTCTATCTAGATAATGGGCCTCTCTTCAGGGTGAGCCAGAACCTGCTGGAGATGGCCAACTGAGAAGAAACCAAGCCCCAGAATGCCTGTATCCAACTCAGCTCCCAGGAAATGCTGAGTAGCACCGTAGAGTTTTCTATGCTATAGGCAGGTAATGGAGCTACCTGGGGGACTCTGTTAGAAATGACAAAAATGCAGAAGTGGAAAACAAGCTATTGTTTATCTCTACCAGACGGATAGCCAAAGAAGACCATGAGATGCTCACCACTGCTGCCCAGTCCACACATCCTTATCTGGTGTACATGCCACCCACATTCACCCATCCTCAGGCCACAAGGGGAAGCCTTCTAGTACAAGACCCCCACTGCCCTTAGACCTTGACTGCACCAGGGTGCACCAGTCTGACTCAGTTGGAACCAACTGATCACCTCTGTCCCAGGAATCCAGAATTGAAGCTCAGAGGTTAAGCTGTTTGGACAGCATGAGCACTGGAACTCTAAGGACCAGCAGGAATCAGAATAAACCCGAAGTACCACAGACCCAAGCTGTAGAGAAGCAGAAACCGACCACCCTGTCTTGTTGAGCTCCTACTGTATGTAAGGCCCTGTGCTGGGGAGACTCGAAGGGTTAACGAGAACTGAACGTAACTACATGGGGCCCCCTTGAGGATGTTTTCAAGCAATCTGGCCTACAGGCTATCTTCCCTGTGCTGCTGCAGGTAACATCCCATATTTCTTTACCCAAGGATAGGACCATCTTGTGATAATGACTACTCCTGAATTTGGAGGCTGCAGACCTGTTGCCACACGTTGTGTCTGCCCAGACAGTGGTTTCTCTGTTTTTACTATTAAATTTAAGCTACCCTCATAAAAATTGGAATATTCCCACATAAAATGTCATTCTCCGGCTTCTCATGAAAAACTCTAAGAGCCAATAACATTGGGGCTGAGTCGCAGCTGCCCCTGTAGACAGGACCTGTGCACTCCAGGTGGCCCCAGTCTCCACTCTCCCTCTCTGCCTCCTTCCTGCTAAAGTCAATGCCAGTTGCCATCGATTACTATTGCTGTTGTGCTGCTGTTTCTCTTCCAGGGCAGAATCCTGGGTTCCTGTGCCTCGCGGAAGTGGCATTCGGGAACCTAGGTGAGGTGTTGAGAAAAATGGGCAAGAGCATATTTCTTGGTTGGAAGTGTGAGCTTACCTTACGACTTCAGTGCACACACTGAGGGAGTATCTGTGTCTTACCCCTGGCCCCACATCACTCCCTGGGGCTACCTGCCCAGCCCCTCCCCACCCCGCAGGCACCTGGACATGTGACCCCTGAGCAACCCTCTCAGAGTTGGGCTTTCTTCTCTTGGCTCTGGATGTTGGGAAGCACAGAACGAACCAAGTCAAACCCAAGGTGCCACAAGGTCGGGGTATCCGAGTCGGCCTGGTGCCTTCCCAGTGCTGTGAGATGCTGAGAGTCCGCAAGAAGGCCGGGGACCTGTGTGGCACTGGCAGGGTTCCGCTACTTGTCTCCTGATCCCGGCCATTTTCTACTGTGGGGTGTGGGTGCCCACGGTGACGGGAGGTGCAGAGACTGAACTGGGAAGGGGCTGTGAGAGATGACACAGCATGGAGAAGGGGCACAAGCAACAGACACTTCTGTCAAAAGGCACGCCTTTGAGTACCCGCTAAACTGGGGGACTAAATCAGTGGCTTCACGGTAAGTGCTCAGAGCAGTGCCGGGCACGTCAGTACTCCATCATCCCTGTTACCATCGCCGTCGTCATCATTATTACTAATGTCCATATAGGAAAGGTTAGACTGTGGGTCATAAAATATACTACCATTTGGAAAAAAGAAAAAGAAAAAAAAAGACTCCTTTGAGCCCAGCCTGAGCTGTCACTCTGACTACTAAGGGACATTGTGTGGTTAATAAAGCTCCCTCAGACTCGAAAAACCAAAATGACCGGCTTGATCTCCTTTAACCACAAATCCCAGGAAGCCATGGCTATTGAGGGGATGAGTACAAATCCCTTCGGGCCAGAGGACGCACAAAGACACACTTTCTCTCATGCTCCTCCCGTTACAAAATGGTACCAGCTGCTTCACGAGGACGGCAGCTTCAAAGCAAAAAGATCACCACATAAGAGCCCCAGCTTCACATCCGATGGGACTGAAAAACTGGTTCCAAAATCACAGGGTATTTTCACGAGTGACCAAAGACTTCAAGAGTTGACATGATGCTGTAAGAACTACGTAAGCTACTCTTCCCCGAGATGCCAAGAAATTCTGTGTGCAAAGTGGGGCCGAGGCTACGACTGTTCTCTCCGCTCCCCACTGGGAGTCTCGGCCAACCTCAGGAGAGAGCACAGCGGCAGATGGGTGGGAGACCAGAGAGGCAGGCAGAACATTCTCTCTGCGAGCTAGGGCTTGGGCATGAAGCCGGAGCTGTCTCCTTCCTCATGGGGAATGCTCAGTCTAGTACTCTGGGTCCTAGGGTAAAATACGTTTTTTTTAATACTCCCTACTATGAGTCTTGTTACGGCTACACACGAATACGTTATCTGGATGAAACAGACTTAACTAGGCACTATGAAGTTACCAAGGCTCTTCCCCAGAATGCAACTTTGCTCCCCATGTGGGGAGCTGGCACTGTCCCATGTGCACCGGGTGAGAGAGGAAAAGCAGATGTCACTTCTGTCCTCAAATGTTACCCCTGTTCAGTGAGGCACAGAAGAGGCCAAATTCGGTGTAGATCGGGTGAGGACGAACTCTATATGACGGCACGTCAGGCTCAGTGGGAAACTTAAGAGGCCACAGGGGAGGTGGGAAGTAAGGGTCAGGGATGGAGGTGGGGGTCACTCCAGGGACGAAGGTGAAGCTGAGGAGGAATCCCTCCACCATGGGATAGTTCCACTGAAATTCTGCAGTTTTCTTGCCACCTCTGGTGGTTTTACTGGAACACTTTCTCCTGTCTCATGAAGACAGAACTCAGGACACACCGAAGATCAATCAGAACTGTGCCAGGCCAGGAAGTGCCGAGGACAAGGTGAGGGCGAGGAAGCTTTATGGACGTGAAATAGAAACAGATTTCTGAAGGAACACTCAGGCAGCCACAAATGCTGTTAATTGATCATCATGTTGGTAGGAGTCCCTGGGAAAACTCTCGGGGTGGGGGGAGTGGTCTGAGCAGCTTGGCACCTATTCCTTTCCAACTCAGGCCATAAGTAGAAGCTGATGCAGCTTGATCACAGTGCAGCGGTTCGACATTAGGTGCAAATGATCTGTCAGAAAGGTAAGGAGATGACTGGCTTTTAGCAATAGAATGTAAAAGGTCTGGCAGGTCCTTTGCAGGAACAGTCCAGCCCGTGAGTGCCTGGCTGCTCTTCCGAAGAGCTATGATGACATCTAAATACCCAGTAAGCCCTGTTTCAAAAAGAGGGCCACAGCTTTCTCCCAGGTGATCTGAAACACAGGACATACTCAGAGGCCACGCCACTCCCGTTGCCCCTTTTAGGACCAGCTGCCAGAACTCTGCTGCCCCTTTCCCAAAGCGACAGACGGGATGTGGGGGGACTGCAGGGGCCTGCATGCGCCCCCCAACTGGACTGTCAGAGCTCTGGTCCCTGCCTGGGGTGGTGAAAGGTTGTAACCCTTTAGTTACGGGCCCTTCGTTTGGGGTCAGGGGTCCTTCCCTCTCCTGCCCATCAGGTCTGGGCAGGACAAGAGGACATGAACATATGATTGATGTGCTCTCATATATTTTGTGTTTGAGCTCTCTGTGTAATGACCCAGACATTTAAAGGAAAGGGAATTTACTCTTGCTCCATCCTCTAAACTAGAAACTTAATCTTTTGGCAGCCTAAGACAGTCAGTCATGGCATTTTTCTCCTTCATGGAGCCCAAAGACTCCGGAATGTCCCCTTACCCAAGCATGTGGGGAGACATTACCAATCTGTTTGAGTCATGACTTCAAAAGAAGTCTGTTTGCTAATCCTTGTGTTAGGAGGAGGGAAAAACAAATAAAACAAAACAAACAAAAAACCCCCCAACTCTGCATGGGTGAGGAAGGGACAGCTCAAGTGATCTGAAAAGCCTGAAAGAAGACCTGTTTCTAGAACTCAAAAGTCCTGCTTTCTCCTTTACGTTGCTCTCCTGAAATTCAGCGGCATAGCCCCAAGACATCTGCTGGGAAAACCATTTCCAGTTTGGGCAGGTTTACTGCCAGGTAACAGTATCCAAACTTGCTTTAAGAAGAACGAGGCCTTAAAACGTGCAACACCACGAGGGCCAGAAACAGGAACGGGGGACGGAAGCCCACAGGCAGTGCACCCCACGTGTTCTCTCTTGAAAGCTGGAGTCACGTCTCCGAGTGTGGGAAATGAGCACCGCCTGCTGGGGCTGCCGCCTGACGGACGGAGGGGGCAGGACCCCGCATAGCTCCTGAAGGGAAGCAAAAATGTGCTCTCTCCAAAAATAAACAGGGGGCAGGAGAGACTGAGAGTAAGGAGTTGGAAGCACGTGACTGGCGGCTGCAGTCCTGAAATACCAGCATTCTACAAAAAGGAGCCTGTGAGAGGCAGGGAGCGCGCGATTCAGGAAACGGCCTCTTTATATGGTCTCATCCGAATGGGCCAGGATTCAACGAACTGGAATTACTCTGTCACAGGGAGCCTTGAGGGCCAGACTTGCTTCTGATCTTTATATGGTTCCCCCAGATTCTTAAGATGCCGAAATAGAAAAGATGCTGCAGTGCCAAAAAAGGAGCCTTTTGGGTTCAGAAACTTCTCACACACTCTCGAAAGTCCTGGAGAAACCCCACGATGTGAATCAGTCCCAAATCCAATGGCAACCTGCTTCAAAAATGCAGTGCAAACACACGCATGAATTCCCAACAGCAGAGACATTCAGTTAGGCAAAGATCCGTTGCAAACTTCACACCCAGCCATCTATTTCCCAGCTGCTAGGGGCAACACAGCTCCCATGTTCAACCCTCATCTGTGGGCTAACAGCAAACTTCCCTTCCTTTCTCTAGCAATCCGACCGCAGATCCAAGAAAGGTATTCTTCTAATGCTGGATGAGGGACAAGCCTAACACCGATTAAGACAAGAGTACCACGCAGGGGCTGGTGCTCATTCCTCAGATCTGTCCTCCGTGCCCATTTCCATCTCTGCCAATGTCTTCCTCCAGCCTTTGGCTGTGACAACTAATTCATCACAGGCCTCAGCTTCTCCCTCATGGATTTAAGGTCATGGAAGGTAATGGACCATCCAAGCTTAAAACTGAACCCCTGTGAGGAAGCACTGCTCTTTCAAGATGAAATGGACGTAACAAAATGCAAAATCTGTTTTAAGTATAAGAAAGAAACTTGAGTGTCAGTAGATGTTAAAACCATTAGGTGAAAGATTGATTGATGGGGAACCAGACATTCTCGAGGTGCCAAAGAATCACCCTATACATCACATGCAGTCACAAGGGAGAAAATGTTCCTTCACAACAGAGATACCTATCATGACCCTCACTCACTGATCAAACTTCACAGTGTTACCGGGGGGAGATGAGGTGCTGTCCCAAGAGGCTCACAGCCCCACCCGGGAAAAATTCCTGCTGCTAATGGTCATCAAGCCCTCCAATGTGACTTCTGGCTTATTGCCAGAGGAAGAACGAGAACAGGAAGAATCAGACAAATCCAGCATGGGGGGAATCTCTATAAGACAACTGGTCCAAAAGTCAATCCCAGACTATTCTCAATTAAGAGAGACTCCAGAGACATGGAATGGAGTGGTTCTTGATTGGATCCTGATTTAAAAAACAGCTATAAAAGACATTTGATGACAACTGGGGAAAATGAATATGGACTGGGTAATAGATGATGTTAGGGAACTGTGAACACTGTGAGGTGTGGAATTGTGGATTTCTAGGAAAACACTCCCATTTTTTTTTTAGAGATACGTGCTGAAGCATTAAAGTGACATGTTGTGATGTTTTCCCTGAAATAATCCAGCAAAAAAAAATATATAAAACACACACATATCTTAAAATGGTTTACAGATTACCATTCAAGCAAATATAGTTATTGTTAGTAACAGCTGAAGCCATGCGGTGGGTCTATGTTGTTCATTGTACTATCGTGTTTATTGTGTCTACTTTTCTGGATGTTTCTGATTTTAATGTAAAGTCAAAAAAAGAAAGAAACCAGATGCATAAAGTTTAGGTTAACAAAGGAGACAAAAAGCAGGGCTGATGAGGAAGAGGGGCAGCGATATGAGAGTTGTTCATGAATCTATCTGCTCAGGGAAGAACCAGGCTGAATAGGGACAGACATTCTTCCCTTCATGGCTGCCAATTCTTAACACCAACACCCTGAGGACCAGAAAACAACTCTACACCCAAAATCTCTGGTCTTGAGATTCCTGCCAGAACTACAAGTGACAGGAGAGTGAGCTTTTTATACAAAGTGCCTCCGTACACCCTCCCTTGCTTCAGTTTACTGTGGATTATAGTCTAGCTGTGTGTATATATGGAAATATGAAATTTGGGTAAGAAAAAAAATGTGGTAGAAAGAACATGAGACTGGACAGCAAGTCATGCAGGTGTCCTGATTCTACCACTAACTACTTCTATGACTCTTGATTTTCACTCAAGCTAGAAGGGATTCCTCTAAGTGCTACAATTTTGGTGATTCTAGGAGTCCATGAATTACAGTATTTTCAATTCAGGGAGGGAGTATATAGGCTAAGAGATGTAAACGATGACAGAACATTTATCATCGGTTTGAGGTGAAAGGAAGGAGATGGAGACAAAGAGAGAAAGAGAAGACAAGGCCCAGAGAAAAAATGAGAATAAGCAAAAGGATGTGATCAATGGTGAATAACCAGCCTAGGCAATGACAAAGATTATACTCACTAATTCATGATAATATTAGTCAATATCCCTTAAGGGTTTGCAAGATGCCAAAGCGTTAGCAGGATCGCTCTGCAGAATCCTCATGCCCCAGTGGAGGACGATGACCACATGCCAAGTTTACCAATGAATAAACTGACACTTAGAGGTTAACTCACCTAAAATCATCCTGTTGGTTAGTCACAGAGCAAGGACTCGAGTCTAAGACCCTGACACCAAAGCTCTGCACGGAATCAGGTACTACGTGAATTCCTAGACATTAGATGCGAGCTAGCTAGAACAGCCTTGAAAAGACAAGAGGAACTACAGAAAAGACTGTCTGGGTTGAAACAAAGTGGCCAATAACAAAAGAGATGAAAATGACAAGGGTAAAGTTTGGGAAGACCAACCCAAAAGGACCATCTCCTTCCTTTACTTTCTGGGGGAGACAGTAAGATATAGCTGCTCATGATGGAAGTGTGTTCAACGAGATGGGAGGACCAGAAGGTAGCTTGGTCTAACCCTTACCTCTTCGGTGCGGTCACTGCAGCTGAGGGATGGGTTAAGGGTAAAGTCAGGGTTAAAAAGTGATGCCGAAAATAAACTCTGCTGTCACTGAGCACTGTGCCAACCTGTATTAAGATGAATTCAGTATAAATCTTTGTACTTGGAAAGTGGCCATCTTTACTGCCTGTCACAGGATAGGCTTCTCATACCAACAGAGCAGTAGTTGGAAGAATGAGGGACTAATTGCAGGGAGAAGGGAGTTTGCCAAAAAGAAGGAAAGGAGAAAAGCCATAGTTTTAAAAGAGGGGTGGAGGGACAGGTTGAGGGGAAAGGAGGGAGAATCCTGGGTTCAAATTCCAGAGTCGTCATTTTCTAGCTGTGTAGCCTTGGGCTAGTCATGGCTTCACTAAGCCTCCTTTTCCTCGTGTGAAACACAACAATGGTCCTGAGTCCCTTACAGACCCATTGTTAACACTGGAGACCATCTCTGGCACAGAGCACACAGTACATGGTGGTCATAGTGGCTGCTATACTGTTTATCAGAATTCATAATAGTAATAAAATGCACACTCGGGAGCCAAGAATCTCAAATGCCTACAGTTGAGACAAGAGGAAGTTTCTGACAGGCAAACACGGCAGGGACCTCGATCTGGGGCTGCCTTGCATAAATTTCATTCCGGGGATCCAACTCTTATCTATTCCAGCTTCCCTGAAGACAGAGAAATCCTTTAAAGTTGCCTCAACCAAGAAGAGGAAGCCAGAGTTCTCCTGCTCGCTGAGAAATAAATGCGATGCTCAGGACAACCACAGGGTCTGGCAATTACTCTGCTGGTGTCACACGTCACCAAATATTCCCACATACCCTATAATAAAAGACCTGTATCCCATATCTCAGTCCGCAGTCATCAAACTGCCCACTTCAAATGACTCATGGGATGGGGCTGCCAGCAGTTTGCCGAAGCGGCTGATCCAAAGAGAACAGACTTCAGCCCCCCAGATCATTCTTAAAATTCACCATAGATTTTTCTACCTTGGATGGCATCCTCTTCAACTCAATCCTACCCCCCGGGGTCATCCCAAAGCAGCTCTCCCTTCTTGGGTCTATACCTTCCAGACACTTATAAAGCAATACCCTGGTTCTCCCATACTTTTGGCAGTTCAGCCAAAATAAACATTCTTTTCAACTTCCATCATAAATCAAAACCAATACATTTCTGTCATTCTCTTAACTCCTTTCAGTTTGCTAAAATCCATCCGGCAAGTGTGGAGCCAGAAATGTGCACCCTGTCGAGGGCGGAAATTCCCGGAACTCCAAGAGGCCACCCCTCCTGGCACCTGTGACTTTGTATAAGCACAGTCTAGACTTGCTACCTCAACCAGATCCAGTGTGGAAGAACTCGGAGGAAGCTGAGAGCGGAGGAGCACGCAGTAACCTTGACGTTTCAAGAAACCTGATCTCTCACAAGACTCCTCAAGGACGATGATGGAAAAGAAACAGAGGGAGCTTGAAAGAAGTCTTAAACCACGGGCTGGCAGCCCCCATCACTTAAGACCTAGAAAGAGCAATGCCCATCTCCACTCCCCGCCCGTCCCCGTGGTGAGACACCGTACACCACAGCCTCCCGCTGCCGCTCTTCTTTATCCTGCCTCGCTTGTGGAAGCAAGACGAGAAGGTGCTAGCATACAGCAAGGTTATGGCTGGCGAGTTAGCGCCCACTTTATTCTACTCCTCACTTCAAGTAATTCAGGAATCACAAAATTAAAAAAAAAATTCTAGAACTGTGTTTCCCAAACTTAATTTCATGGACTGTTGATATTTCAAGAAACAAAGTTTGTGGGGAGTAGGAGGTGGTTGGCAGTACAGAGTTAACAGTTTTTAGTTTTGTTAAGAATCTTTTTTAAAAAACCACCATTTCCTCTCATGATCATTTTACTAAAGAAGGGACCTTTTCAATCTCCCCAATAGGAAGGACACAAACCAGGATAAAGAATGTTCCTTTCATTTGATCAAATTTAGTTTATGGAAAACTTACTACATTGTTCTTGGTTTTCTCATGTTGGTAAAAACTTCCTCGTAGGCCAGGGTTAAAACACGCTTCTATCTCTTTTTCAGCTCATCAGTCCAAGCCCAACGGGGATTTCTCAGGCTCTCATCCCACCCTTTCGGGAACAAGAAAGGCTGAAGGCCAGCCACTCTACTCCTTGTAGGTGACGATGTCCTAATACAACAGGCGTGACCTAGGTAGTCACTTAATCTATACATTTTGCTGCTCAGTTTGAAGTTGTGCAGGAAGACCTCCAATCCTTCAAATAGTCCACAGCCAACCTCTCCAACTCGAGAGGCCTTTCTAGATTAACTTTTCAGAGCGCTCAGCACAGCGTGTGCACAAATGGGCACTGCCAGCCTGGTGACTGTATCACAGGTCTCTGGGCCTCTTTCACACCCATGTTTTTGACCATTACTTCCAAGTGCACCACGGATGTCAGAACACTTTCTGTCTCAATAGCTAATGTACTGAATGCTCCCGTTAGTTATCCTAGGAGGAAACCGACACGATCTGTTTCTGCAACAACCACTCTCATTCTTTTCTTGCCAACAGTACCACTTGAAAAAACCACAGTAGATGCTGAAACAAACCAAAAGCAATTGGCAGGTTCTGGACTCAGTAATGGGAGAGTAGTTTGTATTCGACTAACGTTCACACAGATAACAACCATAAACTCTGGACGAAATATATAAAACAACTATTCGAAGGCACTGGAGGGCAAACAAAAGCAGGCAGAAACTGGAGGGGACTTGACCCTTGAAAGAAAAAACTGTACTGGGTAAAAATCCATGTTTAAGTGGATTTTCCCCTTGAATGCACTCTCCAGTCTGCGCAGCAACCGAGCAGCTAGAACTCAGGCAGAAAGCTGCACTTTTATTGGCTTGAGGACAAATGTGGGGGCGGCCAGGGTCAGTAAAAATATAAAGGGAGAAATCCTGGGAAGAAAGGAGCCCCAGATCTGCATTTTTACTCTCCTAAAATCCTTTAGGCAATGCCTGAACTACACCAAGGAACCCAATGAAAAGCAACTGCTGAAGAGATAAAAAGAAAAACAAGAAGCGCGCGCACGCGCGCGCACACACACACACACACACACACACACACAAAGGTGCTGAGTGGAGATGAGACCTCAGCTGCTGCTCCCTGCAGCGGAGAGAAATGGGTTTGAGTTCCACCAAGTTCAAGGTACTTGGTACATACGTCAGGTTTTCCACCGAAATCTCGAGTGAATCACACCTTAGGTAAAGACCATGTCCCAGGACTACGGGATTTATTCTGGGAGTAAAGGCAAAACCAAAATAGACCTGACCTAACAAAGCCTAAAACCAAGTCTTCATAAGTTCAAGGTGCTCCGCAAATAATTAAACTGCCTACTAAACCAAAAATCAACACTTCTCAGAGGACGATAACATAATCTAGTATCCACAATGTATTATCCACAACGTCCTGTGTACAAACAAAAATGAATGGACATGTGAAGAAACATGAAAATGTGACCTACGATCAAAAGAAAAACCAAAAACTGATCCCAAGATGACCCAGATACTGGAATTAACAGATATGGGTTTTATTTTTATTTTTGAAGATTTTATTTATTTATTTGACAGAGAGAGACAGCCAGGGAGAGAGGGAACACAAGCAGGGGGAGTGGGAGAGGAAGAAACAGGCTCCCAGTGGAGGAGCCCAATGTGGGGCTTGATCCCAGGACCCCAGGATCACACCCTGAGCCGAAGGCAGACGCTTAACAACTGAGCCATCCAGGTGCCCCACAGATAAGGGTATTAAAGCAGCTGTTATATAAATACGTTCAAGGACTTTAAAGAAAAGATGATCATAATGAATGCACAAATGGGGAATCTAATAGAAGCTAAGTAGAAAGAAAGAAAGAAAGAAAGAAAGAAAGAAAGAAAGAAAGACAGACAGACAAAGGGAAAGTTAGAACTTAAAAGTTCAGTATCTGCATTAAGAAGTTTTAGTTTCATGACAGCAGAAGAAATAATCCCTGAACCTGAAGACACAAAACAGAAAATATCCAGTTTGAAGGGGAAAAAAAAGATAAAAGGTGGGGGAAAAATTAACAATGCTTTAGGGAGAAAAAAAACACAGGACAAACCAGTGACAATATCAAGCAGTTTAACACATATGCAGTTGGAGTCCCAGGAACAAGGAGAGAGAAAATGGGGCAAAAATATATTTGAAGAAATAATGGCCTAAAATTTCCCAAATTTGGTGAAAAATACTGACTTACTGATCTAAGAACCTCAGCAAATTCCAAAGAAATCAACTAGCTACATCACAGTCACACTGCTGAAAACCAAAGAAGATAAAAAGGAAATCTTTAAAACAGCAAGAGAGAGAAAAGATTTACATAAAGGAGAACAATCCTCAGAAACAATGAAGACCAGAGGACAAAGGAATGAGGATCTTTAAAGCGCTGAGAGGAAAAAAAAAAAATCTCAATTCAGAACTCTATATGGACAGAAAATATCCTACAGAAATGAGAGTGAAATAAACAGATTTTCCGATCAAGCAAATAGGAAGTGCTTCTTAGCAAATCCATCCTACAAGAAATGCTAAGGGAAGTCTTCAAGTTAAAGAAAAATGCTGCCAGGTGGAAACCTAGATCTACCAGGAAGAAATGAAGAACAAGAGAAATGGTAAACGTGGATGGATATAAAAAAAACTATTTGTTTCTCTTAATGTCTCTAAATGACAGCTAGTTAAAGTGAAGCGACAAATGACAGTGTGGAGTTTCTGAAGTATGTAGGTTTAAAATATGTGACATCACCAGCACAAAGGGTAAGGTGGGTCAAATGGACTTCTACGGCTGCAAGGCTCTCACATTTTACCTGAAGGGGTACAACAGGAACTCCATGTAGCCAGGGATGAGTTAAAGGTGTATATTCCAATCCCTGGAGCAGCCACTAAAATAAAGTATAAAAAACTATACCTAAAAAGCCAATGGAGAGATGAAAATGGAATATAAAGCAATTGGCTAAGCAGGCTGACATAATTCTCTATTACACTGGGTAAAGGCATGTGACCAGAAATGTTTCAGTCAGTCTATCACCAGTGACAGTCAACATCAGTCAGTACCCTCTTCCTGTAAAATATCATTATCAGAAGGATATTTTACTATCATTCCGCTCCTTCTCAGTAATTATTGACACGCTACATAATGAGAAGAAATCTAGCCTAGCTAATGATTTCAATGAAGCTTCCTGATCACAATCTTCTGGTTCCTAACTGACTGGATATTCTCTATTCACAGCACACCCCTTCCATCTCCTCACTGCTCCTAAATCCTGGCACTCCCCCCGGATGTCTCTTCTCTGGCAGTTCTTTCAAGTAGAGCCCGTTCATTTTTTAAAAACCCCACAAACCCGGGCCCCAGCTGGGGCGCACTCCCCATAGTTCCTTGAGACCGTTATTCTTCCAAATCATTCTGGAACACTTCTCTTGAAACTCACTTGTTCAGCTACATCACCTCTCCTTCCTTCTTCACGTCCATCACAACAACCGCAGGGAGCAGAGACTGATCCAAAATTCGGGTATTACTGCTCCACAGCCTGCCCCAGCACTCTAAGCAAAGTCGATGCACACATCAACAGTCCATCCGATGCTCAGCCCAAGAGTTCCCTGACTCTTCAAACACCAGTGACCTTGCTACTTTCTCCTACGTGTCACAACCCAGAACTGCTCCATCCCTGAAGGATCTAGTCCCCTCCTTCCGTCCTCATCCAAGACCTTCTTTCTTGGTTCCCTTCCTTTTCCATGAACCCAGCTCACTCCCAAGATCCATCACACTATGCTTCACTCCTTTGCCTTTTTACCACATTTCCCCCAGAACCACCCAAATCTGGATCAAGTCACCCATATGCCTCCACTCTGTCAAGACCCACCTGCCGAGCGGTGTTGGGAACCTGCACAACCACGCAAATTAAGGCCTTCTTTCAGCTGGGTCCTACTGGTCTCCCAGCTTCGGCCTCACTTTCCTCAAATCTATACCCCATACCTGCGTGGGCCCCTGGGAGTTACGGAGAGTTCTAGATAGGGAAGGGATGCTAGGTCTCAATCAGGAAGCATTTTCTACGTAACCATTTCTGGTACACTGCCTAACAAGTTCTCCAAGGAAAGGCATCTGAATATCCAGGGCTCTCATAACTTAGTTATGATTTCTTTTCTCATTATAAATAAGTATTTACTTTCATAGTTTTTTTTTAAGATTTTATTTATTTGACAGAGAGACACAGCGAGAGAGGGAATACAAGCAGGGGGAGTGGGACAGGGAGAAGCAGGCTTCCCACCGAGCAGGGAGCCCGATGTGAGGCTCGATCCCAGGACCCTGGGATCATGACCTGAGCCAAAGGCAGGCGCTTAACGACTAAGCCACCCAGGCGCCCCTCATAGTTCATTTTGAACTCATAATTTTGAATTATTTTTCTTGAGGTGGCCTCCAAACCATGTAAGTCTCAGGGCTCACAAAACCTGGATCTGTCCATGACCAATGCTTGCCAAAGTGCTCCTTCTAAAATGTAAATTTAAAAAAATAATAATATGGGCACCTGGATAGCTCAGTCGATTAAGCGTCCCAACTCTTGATTTCGGCTCAGGTTCTGATCTCAGGGTTGTGACACTGAGCCCCATTGTCCGGCTCCACACTAGGCATGGAGGCTGCTTGGGCTTCAGTCTCTCCCTCTCCCTCTGCCCCCTCATCCCCTGCTCACATGTGTGCGTGCATGCTCTCTCTAATAATAATAACAACAACAATAAAAAGCAAATTTGGTCGTAGCTCTTCTCTGTTTAAAACTCACACATTTGCACCTGGAGATCATGAAAGGTCTGTGAGCTACCCAAAGGAATGAGAAGTTTTTCCTATTTCTTCTTAAATACCCTAGTCCTGATGACTCCCACATCTGTTATCATTAGTTTTCAACTTTCTCTCTTAAGCTCCAGACCACATTTTCAACTGTTTACTTAACAGACCTTTTTGAAAATCCTGAAGGCAACTCAAATTCAAAATGCCCTGAGCTGAAATAATGATCCCTTCTTGCTCCCCCACTGCTGAGACTCTTAAATCCTCAGTCTCAAAAATATCAGTATCTATTCAGTCATGTTAGCTACGTGTGGGGTGAATTCCAGACTGTCCTTCCTCCTACCTCCAACAGCCAACCTGCTACCACATCCTATCTATCTTCTTTTAAAAACGTCTCTGGGCACTGACCTCTTCTCTTCACACCCTTTGCCAGGTTTGAGTTAATTGTTTCCCGAAGTAACGTACATAGCCTCTGTAAGCAAGACAACCGCAGGTGGTACGTGGGCATGCCTTTTAAAAACAGCCATGCATTTAATTTTGTCTTATTTTATTTAAATTCAGTTAACATATAGTTATTATTAGTTTCAGCTGTAGAGTTTAGTGATTCATCAGTCTTATATAATACTCAGTGCTCATGACATCACATGCCCTCCTTAAGGCCCATCACCCCGTTACCCCATCCTCCCCCCCAGCAACCCTGTTTGTTTCCTAGAGTTAAGAGTCTCTTATGGTTTGCCTCCCTCTCTGACTTTATTTTTCCCTCCCTTCCCCTATGATCCTGTTTTGTATCTTAAATCCCACATATGAGTGAAACTACATGATAATTGTTTTTCTCTGATTGACTTATTTTGCTCAGCATAATACCCTCCAGTTCAGCCATGCATTTTAATGTGAAACCTCAGAGACCACCCTATTGCTAAATCCAACAGACCCTGCTCGGGCCCTCTTAGTGACATCGAACACTCTTGACCCCTCCCTCCTTCCTGACACTCTTACCTTGGCTTCTGGATGCCACAGGTGCCTGCATTTCCCTTCCCCATTCTGGCCAGTCCTCCTCAACCTCTTCTGGTGAGACATCCTTCGGCTGTGTGTTCCTTAAACACGGATGTCCCCCACTACCAACTGTCCCTTACAGAGGTGGGCTTCCATTTACCACCCGAATACTAATGACTTCCAAATCTCTAGCTCCAGCTTCCCCGACGTCTCCAGGTAGGGGTCTCACAGGCATCTCAAGCTAACCTGTCCCTAAATTGAACACATCATCCCCTCCCCCCAACCTGTTCCTCATTCACTGGACAAGTACCTTACTGAGGACCTACAAAGTGACAGGCTCAGGCAGAGCAGAACAGACACTTCTGGAGCTTGTAATTAGGGAGGGACAAGGACCTCAATAATTACACCAACGTAATTACCAACTGCGGATGAAATGATAGAAAAAGTAAAAAAAAAAAAAAGCTAAAGAATATAATAAGGAGAGGTAATGAAAAGGGTAATATTCTTATTTAAAAAGGAGTGCTATTCGTGCTGAACCCAGTGGAGAAGAGGAGTTAGCCCAGCGAAGACTAGGGATGAGTATTCTAGGGATCCACTCCAGTCCAGTCCATTCCATTGAATTCAAGTATTCTAGGGAACTAGAATAAATGGGGAGCAACATAAGCAAAGTAAAGACTCCACGTGACTACAGCAGGGTGGCAGGTGTGAAATGAAGCTGGAGATGCAGGCGAGCACCAAATCACATAGCTCCAAGGTAAGGACTTAGGATTTTTTTTTTCGGTGAGTGAGCTCTACACCCAATGTGGGGCTCGAACTCATGATCCCCAAGATTGAGAGTCGCAGGCTTTACTGACTGAGCCAGTCAGGTGTCCCTAGGATTTTTTTTTTAATCCTAAATGCAATGGGTATCTATTAAAGGGTTTTGAGTATGAAATGAATGACACACATTTTTATCAGACCACTCTAGCTAAGCGGCAGGAGGGCAGAAGCACAAAAGAAGAGTCCAGTTAGAAGCAACTGCCACAGTTCAGTAAGTTAAGAGTGGCTTAAACCATTTCACTCATTCTTGATAATTTTTTTTTCCTAACAGGATGGTATTTATAGCCATAGATTTCGAGAAACCTTTGCTCTGGGAGCCTTGCCTGAATATAAGTCAATTTTCATTACAACAAAAGTATCATCATCATGAAAATCTTCACATACCAGAAAAAAAAGATCTCTGAACACAGGCCAGTACTCTACTTATTCCGAACAGAAGTCACATCAAATTCTAATGTTACCACAGAATCTGAAGTCTTTTGAGTTGGGTCGTGATAAGTGGGTATGACCTGTGTTGTTAAATCATATGTACGTTCTTTTAATACCAATTAGGAATGCTGAGCTGAGGGTTCTCACCCCCCTTGAGGCAATGCAATAGTAATCTGTCACAGGCGCCAACTTGGCTTGTATCAGTGATTCAGGACACATACTTTCATTAAGCATCTAGCATATACTGGTAATAGTAGGATTTGGAATACTTAGTCTCTTATTTTGTGAAATTAAAGGACATTTTTAAATCCTGTCAGATCATGACTAATTCAACGTTCCTTCCATAATGGGCAGATTTCTCTCCAGGGTTACTAGAATCTATCATATATACGAGAACCATCTATGCTCAGAGGAATCCTCAGAGGAAGCTAAGAATTTTCAGGACATAAATGAAGTGTGAACACTGTAAACTACTGGTCTACTAAGCACCTCCTCATAAAGGATAAGCCAGGAAAGTTACAAGTCAGTGATACCGTAGTTGAGCACACCTTTGAGATTTTCTTGACCAGCAAACACAAACTACATAGAGTGGAGTGTAATGGCTGCACTAAAGAGTCATCAATGAAAGGCTAACGAAACAGAGAAAGGTCTCTCTCTATATATATTAATTATGATAATATTACCAATTATTTCAGCACCATATAAGAAACACTGGCCTCATACGGTTCATTTGTCAAAAAAGACAAGGTGGCTGGTTCTGGAATATTCGAAAACGATCTCATTGCTTGCAAAAGTAACTTCCAACCACCACTCCATCGCTGGTAGGGTCAGTTGCTGCACTGACAAACCCAGCATGCCATGCTCTCTCCCTTACCTCCATGACTTGGCACATGCTCATCTGTCCACGTGGAGAATATTCTCCTCTGCCCCTTCCCTGCGCTCACATCTACTCATCCTTAAAGTCTCAGCTCAAGCACGATTTTTTCCTAGACAACCTCTTTGGATGCCCCCCAGAAGAAAAGGGGCTCAATGCAGGTTTCCCCATATTTTTCTGTGTTCATCCCTACCCGGCCCTTACTTCTCTGCAGCCCCCAGATCAAAGTTCTGAGAGGACAGGGAGTAGGTCTGGTTTATCACTACATTGCCAGCTCCAAGCACGATGCTTGGCACATAGAAAATTCTCAACCCAGTTTCACAAGAGAATGAATGAATAAATGAATAGATATTACCTTCTACCCCAAGGTCACTGAAGTCACCAAGGTCACTCTTGCCCTCATTTTCTACCCCTATTTCCCCAGAATGACAGAATGATATAAGCCAGGAATTAAAGATTATTCTTTGGAAAGACTGCCAACCTCTAGACAGAGGGTTGGGTTTTGAAAAGAAGATAGATAGAGACTAGCAGATAACTGGTCTGTTGCATAGGCAGAAGGGCCTAGAGGAGAGAAATAAAATAGCTCTCAAGTGGCACCAAGAATTCTCCCCAAAAGGGCTCCTCATCCAGGTGGATAATACTTTCTAATTCTCATGTGACACAGACGAAATAATAGTTAGCACATACCAGGCACTATCGGAAGAGCGTTCTGCATTCTCTTATTTAATCTTTCAACAACACTCATAGACAGCTACTGCTGTTGTCTCCACAGATCTGTGGCGATGAGGAACTGGGCTTTGCGGGTAAAGAACTCGCCCAGGATACACGCCTAGTAACTGGCAGAGCGGGAATTAAATATAACTCCTCAGGTCGTGTAGCTAACGTGGGGCCCTGGCCTAAACTCTTCGCACAGATTTCTCACTTAACCCTCCCATGGGGGCCGAAGAGAACCTTCAAGGGCTGTTCAAGCACCACCTTTCAACCTGGGACCCGCAGGAAGGCAGCAAGAGGGACTCTCCCAGCCTTTACAGAGAGCGAAATGAGTCACGAGTTGTTCCCGTGCGTGCGTCGTGCTGGGACAATGAGAGAGCTCGAGCCGGGGCTGGAAGAGAATCTAAAGAGGCTATTTCGAAGGGCAAGCTCTACCCTCAGTAGACATTCCCTCCCACACAGCGGCGGCCCTAGGGATGGTGAGCGATGTGCATCGCCCACCCTGAGAGAGAGAGTTCAAACCTGAAGCATGCGAAGCATGACATAAATATGAAGTGTGGAAAACGCATTCCTCACAAACAGTCCTACATCAAATTCCCCGCATCCCTCCTGGACGACGTTATCAGAAGCATCACTCAACCCAGCCCATCGGAGAGCGCCTACGAAAAAGGCTGAAAAATGTGACCAATCAGGAAAGTTATTTTTGTGAGAAAGAAGAAAAATGTCACCAAAAAGGGTCAGCAGATAACCCTATAGGGCTGAAAATAGCTGCCTGGTTGGCAGAGCAGTCAGGGAACAGGCAGAGGGCGAGAGACGTCATGCAAAGCGCCGAGGGAGCTCCAGCTGAGTGAAGCTGCTGAGGGATGAGGAAATTGGCCTAATTTGGGAACATGAGCCCAACAGCATTGCTCAGATTCCTGTGAGAGAATCTGGCTAACTCTCAGCTCTGCGTCCTAGGAGGAACACGGAAGGGATGGGGGGTGGAGAGAAAGGGAACAGCTGTAACTCAAACATTTCTCCAGACAAGTGGACGAATAAGGGTCATCAAGTGAGAACTTACTCCTGCTCCAGAAGGATTCCAAGGGAGCAACCCGAAAGCTTCTCTGCTCTCTCCAAAGCCTTTCTCTGCTGGGAGGTCTGCACATCTACCTATCTAGCAGGAATCACAGAGACTAGAGGCAGAGATGGGCTGAGTGACTCTGGACCAGTCATCCAACCTCTCAAAGTCTCAGTGCCTTCACAGCTAAAATGAGATTAAGAGGAGCGCCTGTTTCAAGAGCTATCATGAGGCTTAACTAGGACCCCACATGCGGTTAACAGAGAGAGAGAGCAATCATTCCAATGTAAGCCAAAATTATTATTAAAAGGCCAATCTGCAAACTAAAAGTTAAGCCCCAAAGAGCCTGTCTAGACCCAAGTGAGAAGTGTTCATTCAAAAGACAGGCCAGACCTCACGTTATATGGTAGTATAACCTTATGGTAGAAAGTGTCCTGGTCTTGGGGGAGCTGCGTGAGAGCAGGATCATTTGAATCATCAGAAGGTGAACGCTCAAGCAGAGAAATCCAGTTTAATTCTCGGAGCTGCCCTGACCAGAGAAAGTTACATACTGCAGACATGCAGACACATGTCATGGAGCCATCTCAGGAACCACAATACCAACCTAAACTGGCAGCTGAACTAGCATCTAGTAATCCAAGCCTGACTGGCGACAGGCGGCCCCCAAACCCCAAAACACAAGAGTGCAGCCATAAACTTTCTTGATGCTTGCCATTATTTGAGAGATTCCTGTGAGCTGGAGACTGTGCTAAGCACTTTATCTGTATGACCTCATTTCTTTATGACAGCCCTAAAGAAACACGTACAAGCAAATCAACTCCAAGCAAGTGAAACTATACGAAGAGCTCGTCTTTCAGGTTACTCAGTACAATCAGACAGCTGGAGTGCTTCCAAATTATTTGAGATTTACAGAATGACCAGGCAAATAAAGGAGACATTCCCTCGCCTCTCAGAGAGGGAGGAAGCGTGTAACCACCTTGACTGAGCCACAGGTAGAGGCAGAAAAGCCCCAAGAGGCTACAGAGAAAATGGGCAGAAGGAAAAGATCCAGAAGAGTTGACAAAGGCAACTCAATCAGGTAGCCTGCAATTTCAGGGCACATAATTTTTCACTGCTATCTACACAACTTTAAATTAGAACTCTGGAGAGGAATGTGGATTGGTGCTGTTGTTGTTATGACTAAAAATAATTCTTTCCTGTCATATACAAATCTATGAAAAAAAAACCTCTGTATGAATTCTATTTCTTAAAAAAAAATGATGACGCGTCGGTTGCAAACAGCCTGCTCAACGGCCGATCTCCATCGCCCAAAACCCCAGTGTTACGGCTGCAGCAACATGCCTCACTGAGAAGTCTCTCGAAACTTAAGGCTGTTTTAAAAGCCAGTTCTGATCAATGCAATAGAACTAGAAGTCTCCGTGGTGAGGTCTCTGGCTACTGTTTTCCTCATAAAAAAACAAACCTTGAACTCTTCAACTATTGCCTCTCCCTTCCTAGCATGCAGACCTGATCCCTGGGGGGAAACCATCGATCTTCCAGCTATGGGAGCAAGTCACAAGCTCCAGATGGCACAGCAGGAAGCTAGAAGGGGCCAGGGGAATGCACAGTATTGCCCCGTGACTGCACCTGGCCTGCCTGCTCTGCCCTCCACTGGACTTCTTGCTGTCAGGAAAATCATGCCTGGGGGGCCTGGGGGGCTCAGTTGGTTAAGCATCTGCCTTCGGCTCAGGTCATAATCTCAGAGTCCTGGGATCAAGCCTGGCATCGGGCTCCACACTCAGCACGGTCTGCTTGGGATTCTCTCTCTCCCCTCTCTCCCTTCTCTGTCCCTCCCCCTGCTCGCTCACTCACTCTCTTCAAAATAAATAAATAAATCTTTTTTAAAAAATCATGCCTGCTTGATTCACAACCTGGGATCAAGTTTCTGATGCATGTGGCCAAATTCTATACTAATAGATACACGAGGATACCTGAAAATCAATCCATCCTCAAAGACCAGGAGTTCTAAACTTAGGAGAAGGCAGATCAAATGTGAGTAAATCTGACAGGGGTATGAAAGGAAGGAGTGGCAAACTGCACCAGGCAGGCCACATGTCAACAAGCACCATTATCCAGCTCCAGCCAGCTCCGGCCCACTGCCACCCGGGGAGGGGGTGCCAGCCCAGCATTCCCACTGTGCCAGAACTTCTGATTTTAAAGAGAAGCCCATGGCGCGCCTGGGTGGCTTAGTCATTAAGTGTCTGCCTTCGGCTCAGGGCGTGATCCCGGAGTCCTGGGATCGAGCCCTGCATCGGGCTCCCTGCTCTGCTGGGAGCCTGCTTCTTCCTCTCCCACTCCCCCTGCTTGTGTTCCCTCTCTCACTGGCTAGCTGCCAAATAAATAAAAATTAAAAAAAAAATCTTTAATAAAAATAAAGAGAAGCCCAGAATTGGGACTGTCACATCAAGTTTCCTAATTAATAAATAACAACCGAACTGACAAAGTTTTAACTGTACGGATCAAACAAGACATCACTATAGGCAACACTCAAGCTGAAGGCCTCTGGTTTGCAACGTCAGTAGAGAGTGTTAAGGCAAAACAAAAAAACATCCGAGTTCTACTGAAATAATAACCATCGGCAACATATCGGGCGCTGTGCGCTAGGCTGCATGCAGGACTTTACAGCGATCATCTCACTTTTTCTCTTTAGCCACTCTATGGAGTATGCGATATTATTATCCCTGCCTTCCCCATGAGGAAACTGAGGCTGAGTGAGTGAGGCTGTGCTGCTCCTGGGGCACCTGGTGGCGTAGTCAGTTCAGCTGACCAGAACTCTTGGTTTGGGCTCAGGTCGTGATCTCAGGGTCATGAGATCAACCAAATTGGGCTCCACCCTCAGCAGGGGGTCTGCTTGAGAGTCTCTCTCTCCCTCTGCCCCCGCCCTGCTCCCGCTCACTCACATAAGCTCTGTCTCTCAAATAAATAAATAAAATATTTAAAAAAAAAATAAGAGGGTGGATGAGAGAGGTTAAATAACTTGCAGAGTCCTAGGGTTCATGTGTGGCAGAGCCAGGCTTTCAACCCAGGCTTGGAGGATCCAAGGCTTGTGCTCTTATCCACTCTTCCAAAGAATGTCCCCTGCACCCCGGAAGCCCAAACACTGCTTTGAATCAGTACTAGTCTACCTGTGGATAAATGAGTCAGAGCTCTCAAAGAGACTGCCAAGTCTGTTTGACAGGAGACCCAGGCTCTCACGTCCTCCTACGTGGCTGCCCTTTAATAAAAACAGCATAGCACTGTCCAATCCTCACCTACTCGTGAGTTTACTGAAGGAATGCACGTGTACGTGGTGCTGTCAAATGCACCTCTCTCTTAATCCCCACAGCAACCTGGTAGCGTTGTTACCACTACTTGACAGACAGTGAAATGGAGGATTAGAGAGATTAGCAGACTTGTTCAAGATCCGAGCAATTAGCAGAGCCGGGTCTCCAACCCTGGTTTTGTGCTGCCAGGTCCTATGTTCTCTCTACTCGAGCAGACTGCCTCCCTGCTTCCTCCACCAGAGCGCCCAACTCCGCCACCTTGCCTCAAAACAAACATTCCTACTCTACAGTCGCTCCAGGATGTCTGACAGCCCCCAGGTGCCATGTTTACGTTTTCAGGGATAGCTTCATCCCAGAATCTAGTCAGCGAAGGGACAAAAATAAATACATCAGGTCATACACTCAGGATTGGAATGTAAATGGGCACACACAAAAGTCTTGGGATCTAATTTTAGAAAGAAACAGCCAAAAAGTCCCACACAGTATAGGGAGCATCTGGCCCCGGGGGAGGCTGCCCACACTGCTTTAAACCTCAGTTAACCCAGAGAGAAAAAGAATCCTGGAATTCTGACCCGCATGTCACTGTCAGAAGCACCAGGTGGGCGAAGAACAGAATGACTTTTCATCATGTTCTCCGAGAAAAACGCTAAGGCCCAGAGGTAAATGTCCCTGGGGAAATAAGTAAGTCTTCCAGAAAGGCTGAAACCCTGAAAAGTTCATCACAGTCTGTACCTTTGAAATTAGCCGCTCACAGTCCTCTCAGCTGGGAGCCAAGGGGAAGGCGATGGGTAGGTGAACGATGCCTAGTGACCTCAGCCTAGAAGCTGATTTGGTCTGGGGGTTACACGGAGCCTCAAGGCCATCAGGTCATTCCAGGATATCTTGGCCCACCACAGGCCCATCACCTAACCACTACAGGTGGCTAGAACCTCCTTCACAATTAAGTAGACGTGTGATTAGTCTTTCTGGCTGCCAGTGATCACAGGAGTATAAGTTCCTGGAGTTTAGTTTCAGGAGTATAAGGAGTGTAAGTTCCATGGTGGCAGGAGAGTTTGTCTCTTTTGTTCACCGAAATATGCCAACCCTCTGCAATGGTACCCAGCACATGGCAAACTTCAGTAACTATTTGCTGAAAAAATGAATAAATGATTTGCTATTGGGATGGATCTTCTTAGACCCACAGTCTAAAGTGGCCAGAGGTCAAGAAGAGACTCCATTAGCCCAGCTTGCCTGTTTTCTCTTGGCCGACAAACACTGCTGCAGTTCAAGCTCCCTCAGACCCGGGGCTGGCTACGATATGTGTTCTTTCACCATCTTCCAACGTTATACCACCATCCCCCTTACCCGGGCCTCCAGTGCACCACTATGTACCCATCCCCCACCCTGCAACACTCTTCCTCAGACTGTGACGGCCCTCATCGCCCATGGTGTACCTCACGCCCCAACCCTGCACTGTCAACTTCATGCCTGTGCTGGGCACTGTGAGTGACAGACGGCCTTCCAAAAGCTCACATCTTATGAGGGGGCCAGTCATGGAAACAATTAGAATCCAATGTAATAAGCACTATAATGAAGGTGCTGTGGCCAAAGTCACAAACTGACCACCCTCAGGCCTCATCCAGCC
This sequence comes from Ailuropoda melanoleuca, assembly GCF_002007445.2. Classification (NCBI taxonomy): domain Eukaryota; kingdom Metazoa; phylum Chordata; class Mammalia; order Carnivora; family Ursidae; genus Ailuropoda; species Ailuropoda melanoleuca. The sequence goes on along the minus strand of NC_048231.1, from coordinate 16,581,972 downwards.
CATATCATGATTTAATTATTATAATAATTAGTTGCTAACCTATAAAAATGTGTTGCTTTCTCACAAAATTTCAGACTGCCAGCATCTCTCAGAAAATCAGAGGATCTGGCAATACTGGGCCTGTATTCCCCACAGAATCAGTCAGCTTTAGCTAGGCAGTGGTTACCTCTTTACAGGGGGCATGTGGCCTCTGGTTCCCACAACCCGTCTCCCACCCTCTCCCTACTGTCTCCAGGCAATGAGGCCAAGGGCCAGCCACCAGCTCCTCTGTGCTGGCATGACTGTTACCTCAGAGTAATGATGCTCTGTACCCACATTTCTAGAATAAGTAAGAAAGTAAAAGATACATAGAAAGGGTCATGTGGACTGCTTACAGAAATGCCGGAGACCTTCCATCCTATGAAAGTGAAGACTATTCCTACATACGTGATGATGTAAGTAAGTGTACCTGGGTCTTTCCCCAGCATGCTTTGCTCATGCACCTGCCTAGCTCATCAGGCTTCTCAGTGTAGATCCCCTCATCGATTTTAAACCTGCTATGGCCAATCAACTAGACAACTGAGAAGCCAGGTTTCCTGCTGTGTAGGAACTCACTGTCTAGTGGGGCAGACAGATACATTTAAAAAAATTAGCATACAATGCAAGAACATACAGATGTCCTATAATAGGTACTACAGGCACGGAGAAGAAGGAGCCCTAAGCTGGCCTGGGAAAGTTAGGAAGAGCTGACAGGGCGATTATCCTGAAACTGATTCTTGAAAAGAGCAAAGTTTATTCAAATGGACAGAGGAAGATGCAAAGGGGCTCTGAGTAAACTGCCAAAAATAGAGCCCTGGCATTAAAAGTGTTGTTCATCAGGATTACCCACCCTCCACGGAGCAGCTGGATCAATTCCCACAATTCCAGGCCACTCAGAAAAGTTTCCAGGAAAGTAAGGCCAGCACTAATCCCCTTCCTGCCTGAAAACTGTAGCAAGTGCAGGTCACCATTGAGAGCAAACGTCCAGTTGTGTAATCCAACCTTACGTCACCAGCATGCCTCACTGGCATTGATTCGGCAGAAATAAAAACCTGGATTTCCACTGGATTTTGAAACTTCCCGGTCCCCTGCTTCAGCGAACTTGAGAATGTTCTTCACTGAGAATACAAAGCAATGCACAGGAACTACTCTGGCATCAAAGAAAAAAATGTTCCTCTTTGATTTCTTGCTAAGAGGACAAATGCCAAGAAGGGAATTCCCAAATCAAGATAGGAGGAAGGGCTGGCATTACAGAGAAAAAATATGAAATACCAAATCCTTGCTCATTAAGTAATTACAACTCTTAGAAAGCATTTTTTTTTTAACACCCACCTCTCCAGTCAGAATTGAAGAGGAATTCTTTCTACTGAGATGATTCTCGACTTGAGCTGACTCCTGTTGAGCTCGGCGACCCATCTTGGGCCCCTGTAAGGAGAGATGAGAAGCGCTGCTGACCCAAACATCTTTGAGCCACTATGAGGATGAGAATTCTGGGAAGGTAAGCAAGGACAGGATTTATGATGACATTGTGGAGGATGGGATTTGAGTAACTTGAATATATTTTTCAAAAACGCTCCACCCCCCCCTTAAAACAAAGCACCTGACGCCATTTCTATTTGATAGGAAAATAACAAACTCCTGAAAAATCATCTCTACAGGTTTCTCCTTTAACTGCCATAGATCTTTCCTACCCGAAGAAATGCACGCAGAGATTCCTCTAGAATGAACAGAGACCTCACGCCGAAGTTCAGGGAAGAAAGTGGTAAAGGCTCTCATGTTCCTATGCAGGATTCTAGAAAGACCTCATTTCAGAGCTGCAGCATGGCATGAAATTGTTATCAAAAAGGCAGTTTGAGGAAAGAATTCCTAAATTTCATGGCAACTAGCACCAGAGAAACACAGACAGCATTTGCTTTGACGTATATACTAATTGGATTTGTGCTTGCAGATAGTAAAGGAAATCTCTTACAAGAATTTTGAGGCATCAGCTTCGGAAATCAGAACACTTTAAATTCTGAGTCATCCAATGAAGCATCTGCAGGAGTTTCCCAAAGCCTTCCTGGGGTGGAGGCTCTGTGTCTTAAATGCTTCCCAGCACAGAAACAAAACTTTATTCAGGCAGACTAGCGGATGTTGAAATATTTATATTTTCATTTGTTGGCTTTTCTAAAACCAGCATTAATATAAGCACTTTTAGATCTCATTTGATGTGGCTTCACCGAATTCTCACAGTTACAGGGACTAGGGCTGATGCCATTTCACAAGTGTGGAAAGTGAGGCCCAGGAAGGCCAGTAAGTGGCAGACGTAAATCAAAGAGCAAAATCTTCTGTCTTCAGATCCTCAGCTCTTTCCAGTATCCCATGCTGGAGTTTCAGTTTTCAGATGTTCTAACAACTGCCTGCACCAATAAACTGAGAGGGGTTACACGGGAGTTGCATAAAAACCCCTATGACCTGTTTATATTTCAAATTCTAATCAATAATATAAGTTTCAGGGATGATGGAAACAGTATTTCTGATCAGCTGCTCATTTTCTTCCCAAGGCAGATAATTCCACCCCTTTCCCATTTGGTATCTGAACATGGCGTACTATGTGCAGTGGTTGTGCTAAAACAAAAATTCAATTATCTTGACTCTAAATGCGGTTTCCGGGTGGTTTCTCTAATAACTGTTAAGTATTTTAAGGTTTTAAGCTTTTTGAAGACCCTGTATAAATCCACAGAAATGACTGGTAGAAAAATTACTATATTTAAATGTACATATTTTTCAACATACAGCCTGTTTATTGTCCATCTTCCCCCGCTGGACTGTAAGCCCAATGAGGACAAGGACTTTGCTTGTTGTAGCTGTTGTTTTTTAAGATTTTATTTTTTAAAGTAATCTCTACACCCAACGTGGGGCCTGAGATCAAGAGTTCCATGCTTCACCACCTGAGCCAGCCAGGCGCCCCTGTGTTGCTGTTGTTGCTGTTGTTTTTCACTGCTATTATCTCCAGCACTAACACTGCCTGATACACAGTGGGGGCTCAATAAATATTTGTTGAAAGAATGAATGCATAACTACATTTACATTCCCAGGGACTAAACAAGTTCACATACCAGAAAGACCCAGTGACCTAATATTCTCTTTGGTCAGTCAAGGAACCCGCTTCATGGTAGAACAATTGTTCTCATCCCGAGAGGTGCTCCTCTCTGCTACCTTGGAGGACATCTAATGCTATCAGGGCCTTTCAAAAACACTTAGAGATTCCATAGCAGAAACTAAAGACCTGCTGTGTGCCCCAATCATCTAGTAACTGTGATCTTGACTAATTTTAAAGGTTAAAAGGCTTGATGGGACTGTGACGGAGTTAAAAAACAACACTGAACTTGGGTCTTCAATCTAGATCGGTGATTTACTGACTATAGACATAACTGGGTAAATCACAGCCTCAGAAGCCACAGCAGCTAACTTCTTCTAGTAACTTAGCATTTGACAGGCACTGTGTTCAGTGCTTCCCAGACATTACTCCATTTCATCTTCACTGTAGTCTCTGAAGTAGATACCAACATCTCCATTCTAGAGATAAGGAAACGGAGGTTGGGGAGGGATTGTTTTTCATTTTTTAGATTTGACTATAGTTGACACACAATGCTAACTTTTCTTTTCTTTTCTTTCTTTCTTTTTTTTTTTTTTTTAAGCCAGTGAGCACCTTCATACTCCATCCGACCTCCGGGCCCCCAGCACCTAGCCACTCCTCCACATTATAAATCCTAAATCATAAAACTGAGGTAACGCCCACCTCCCCGTGGGAACTCCGGGCAAAAGAAGGCCTGCCAGTCTGCCTTCCACGCATTAAACACTGACGTTTTTACATGAACTTCTGGCAGGAGAAATCTCAAGGAAAAAGCCCTGAGATGGGTGCAAGTGCGACCCTGGCCCAGGGCTCCTCCAGTCACTCTCAGATATGCCCGCTCTAGGGGAGTTAGCACTCGGAGCTCCAGAAAGCGGAGCCTGGCTGGGAAATTTCCCACCGGTCCCGAAGGCTGGCAGGGGCAGGATCGGTTTTTTTTTTGCTTTCAAAGAATTTTAAAGAAAGCAAACCTCAGGCTGGTGGCGGCGGAGCCCACCGCGGCCCCGGGGGCGGGGCGGGGCGGGGCGGGGCGGCGGAGGCCGCCTCTTCCCCGGCCTCACCCCCGCGCGGCTCCGCGCCCTCCCGCTCGGGCCACTTGGGACAGACCAGGCCGAGACGCTTCCGGGAAGCCGGGCCGGCTAGGTCTCTCCTCTCCACCCGCCAAATCCTAGCCCCAAGCCCCCAGGTCGGTCCTCACGGAGGTGGCCGAGCCGCGGCGCCGCTCCTCGCCTAAATCCAGCACGTCCTCCATCTCCGCAGCCCTCTGATGTCATTTCCTGGAAACCAAGCGGCCCAGTCGCGTCCCTGACGACGGCTCCGCCCTTTCACCTCACTATTTAAAGGATCCGCGGTATTATTCCTGGATTCTATGAGCCACCTTTGAATTTAAACCAAAACTTTCCTAAACTGCCTTGCCTGACTTCTGGAAGAAACCCCCAGCTAGAAATCCCGCTAAGGCCGCTCCTATGGGACAGTGAAAAAAAATATTAGTCTTTAAGAACTGTCTACATGTGTAGCTCTGTTTAAATAGATGTTATTAAGTACAAAGCACTGCTACTAATAGTAGTGATTAAATTGATCCCTCCTATGCCCTTTACAATGAACGAAGGACTTTCACAGTTACCAGCTCATGGGAAGGGTATAATAACCTTATGTGAAAAACAAGGTAAGTCTATTATTTCCATCGGACAGATAAGAAAACAGGCTCATGGGAGGGGAGAGTGCAGTCAGGTGCAAATGAATAGTTTCTAATGGAACATGCAATATACATAATCTCTGTCTTCAGGAAGTTTACAGAGAAGCTGAACCAAGACGTCAAATACCTAAGTAGTGACAACATTCAAAAGTCAAGTAATCCCTCCAACAACCCCACAGAGTGAGCATCAGTGATATCTATATTCAAAAATTGAGGACACTAAGGTGCGAAGAGGTGGCTTGAAGGAAATCATCTGAGTGCCGAGCAGCAGAGTCTGAAGCCTTTTTGATACTAGATCTTATAAGAGTATTTTTCTCCTGCACATATTACTGGGTGCCAGCCATACTCCTAGGCCAGCAGAGGAAGATGTCCCTCAAATTCCCAGCCAATTGGGGCAAGCGAGTTCAGTCTTCATTGACTCTCCATGTAAGATCCCCAAGTCAACACCACTGGCCAGGTCCCTGGTACTGGTCAACTAGGCCCCCCTGAAGATGGCCTCGTGGTCCTGAAAAATAAGCAATATCCCCAATATCATGCTGGGGGTAAGGCCTAGATGACCACTGCTAAAAAGCAAGGACTTGAAAGTGGGAGTAGCACCCCCCTAAAACTGGATTGCAAGCATTTCTTAAATACCCAATAAATTACTCAGTTCAACCGGTCATCCACACGTTTACTGGGTGGGGCCATGGGTTAGCATGTCTGTGACAGCAACAGCACTGCTTGTATGTCAGAAGAGTTGAGGTCTCATCCTAGCTCTGCTGACAACCACCTGTGTGACCAGGCAGAGCCCTCTCCGGACCTCAGCCTCCTCCCACGTATTTGCTCTTAGAGATTACCCCTAAGATCTGATTCTCACTGAGAATACCTGGTTAGATTTTAATCTGAAGAAGCATTCGTTGCTAAAATCCAAGACAGACGAAATATAGCCTCCCATGTTTTCTTCTTCCTTGGCACCAAATGAGGAAGAAGAAATTCATCTTTGGATTTTTCCATTTTGTGTGAGCTCATAGCTACACCACCACCACCTTACTGCCAGGTTTCAAACCTTAATTCGCACTTCTCCCCTGATTTCCTGAAAGCAAAAGGTGCACAGTGCTCAGTCTGAGCAGAAAGAAGCCCTAGAGCAGTGGCTTCCAGACCTTGCTGAGCACCTGACTCACCTGTGGGGTTTGTTAAAAATCCACGTGCCAGGGCCGCATCCCTGGAGACTGATTTGGTAGAAGTGGAGTCCAGAAGGATATAACGCGCAATTTTCCTCCCATCTTGCAAGTGTTTGCTTAAAGGCCTCAGTAAGATCTTCTCTGTCATCCTATTTTCAGTTCCAACAGTCCCAACCTAGGCATTCCCTAATCTACTTCCCTGCTTTATTTTCCACCATGGTGCTTATCTTTTATCATAATACCTAATTATTTGGTTTATTGCCATTTCCATGCCTCTCCCCAAACCCCACCCCCAATGTAAGCTCCCTTAAGGGCAAGAGTTTTGTTTATTAGTTTGTTCTGTTCAGGGTTGCATCCACAGAGCCCAGAACAGTGCCTGGCATACAGTGAACGTCAAACTATTTCTCAAATGATGGCTGAATTTCAGAGGCAGTATTGCATAGGAAAATGCGTAGACTCTGGCAAAGAGTTCCTGGGTCCAAATCTCAGTGTTGACACCTACTGGCTATATAATCTAGGTACGTTACTTTTAAGCTTTCTACACCTAGATTTCCTCATGTTATTCAAATGACAGCAATGCCTACCCAAACTAGAGAGCCTGCGTTAAATATCGCCTCCACCACCCATAAGCAGGATGGCCTTTAAAATAAAATAAAATAAAATAAAATAAAATAAAATAAAATAAAATCGCGCTGTGCCTCAGTTTCCTCAACTGTAAACTGATCAACCACTGTTCTGGGGATTCAGTGAACATCGCAGCGGCCTAGGAGCCAGGAGCAGGAAGCCGACCTCACAGGAAGGGTCCAGGAAGACCGGGTGAGGTGGGGTGGGGTGGCGGGGAGCAGCACGGATTCCCAGGGAAGTGATGAATTCAGAGGCGAGTCCTGTGTTGCCGGGAAGCAACGTGCCTTGCCCTCTCTGAGCTTCTCGTGGGAAAAGACCTAGAAGCTTAGGCGGAGTAGAGGAACGAGAACGAGCGGAGAGAAAACTTCCCCTCACCCATCTGGGAAATGGGCTGGGGCCAACTGCTGACTTTGCGCTCGCTGGCGCAGCTCCCTGCGGAACCCTCGGCGGGGAGGGAGGCTGCGAACATCTGGAGGACATTTCTGCGAGAGCCGCTGCCGAGCGGGGCCCCGGGAAGAAAGAGGTGCACTTGTGCGCACGTCGGACCGAGAGGGACCGTGCCCCCGGGCTCCGGAGTCGCTTCGCTCTCCCTCTCCCGCGGCCCCTCTGCTCCGGCCCCCAGCCCCCTGTGCCGCCGGGCTCGAGGGCGGCCCGGGCCGGGGGTGGGGGGGGGATGAGGGGGACGGGGCAGGAACGAGAGACCGGCCGAGGAGAGAGGACGGACTGACAGCTGGCGAGAGGGCGAAGGAGCTGGGGGAGAAGGAGGGAAGGGATTCGTCGGAGTAACTTTCCAGAAAAACAGTCAACGTGTAGCAGGAGTGACTCCAAGAGGGGAAAAAAAGTTCAGTTACCACGTCGAACGAGAGGACTCGCAAAGTATTTTTCAAATGGGCTCGGCTTTTCCTGTGCCTGTTTAAAACATTAAAATCGCGCAGCAAAAGAGGCTGCGTGCGCTGGTCCCTCCCTCCCCCACCCGGGCCAGAGACGTCATGGGAGGGAGGTATAAAATTTCAGCAGAGAGAAATAGAGAAAGCAGTGTGTGTGCATGTGTGTGTGAGAGAGGGAGAGGAGCGAGAGGGAGCGAGGGAGAGGGAGAGAGAGAGGGAGAAGGAGAGGGAGAAGCAGCAGGGAGAGGAAGGGAGGGAAGCAGAAAGCCAAGGCCAAGGGAATGAGCAAGAGAGGGGAGAGATAGGCGAAGAAGCCTGAGAAAGAAGGAATAACAGCTTTCCGGAGCAGGCGTGCAGGGAGCTGGCTGCTATTTTCTTTTTCTTTTCCTTTTCATTTTTTTAAAGAGAAGCAGGGAACAGAAGCAATGGCCGAGGGAGAAGACAAGCAGAGGTGCTGGTGACCTTGGGCGTCCAAGTGGATTATTGGGGCTGCTCTCCAGGGGCCTGTCCTCCCTGCCTTGCAATTGCACATACCCCCACTTCCCAGCCAATGAAGACGAGAGGCAGCGTGAACAAAGTCATTTAGAAAGCCCCCGAGGAAGTGTAAACAAAGAGAAAGCATGAATGGTGTGCCCGAGAGACAAGTGTGTCCTACGCTGCCCCCACCTTTAGCGGGGCCAGCCCAGCCCAGCCCTGCCTCTCCCCACCTACTCACTGGTGATCTGACTTTTTTTTAAACATTTTTTTTCTTTTCTTTTCCATTCTCTTTTCTTATCCTCCTTCAGGGCAAGGCGAGGATTTTGATTTTGGGACCCAGCCATGGTCCTCCTGCTCCTTCTTTAAAATACCCACTTTCTCCCCATCGCAGAGCGGCATTTGGCAATATCAGATATCCGCTCTATTTATTTTTACCTAAGGAAAAACTCCAGCTCCCTTCCCACTCCCAGCTGCCTTGCCACCCCTCCCAGCCCTCTGCTTGCCCTCCACCTGGCCTGCTGGGAGTCAGAGCCCCGCAGAACCTGTTTAGACACATGGAGAAGAAACCCAGAGCTCCAAGGCACACAGTCGGCTTCTTCGCGCTCAGGGTTGCCAGCGCTTCCTGGAAGTCCTGAAGCTCTCGCAGTGCAGTGAGTTCATGCACCTTCTTGCCAAGCCTCAGTCTTCGGGATCTAGGGAGGCCGCCTGGTTTTCCTCCTTCCTTCTGCACGACTGCTGGGGTCTCCTCCTCGCCGGGCCTTGCAGCCCCCCCGGCCACTCTCCCCAGCTTGCGCATGAAGATGCACTTGCAAAGGGCTCTGGTGGTCCTGGCCCTGCTGAACTTTGCCACGGTCAGCCTCTCTCTGTCCACTTGCACCACCTTGGACTTTGGCCACATCAAGAAGAAGAGGGTGGAAGCCATTAGGGGACAGATCTTGAGCAAACTCAGGCTCACCAGTCCCCCCGAGCCATCGGTGATGACCCACGTCCCCTACCAGGTCCTGGCCCTTTACAACAGCACCCGGGAGCTGCTGGAGGAGATGCAGGGGGAGAGGGAGGACAGCTGCACTCAGGAAAACACCGAGTCGGAGTACTATGCCAAAGAAATCCATAAATTCGACATGATCCAGGGGCTGGCGGAGCACAGTAAGTCCAAATTCTCGCTGGGGTGTCTGCTCTGGAGGGTCTGAACTGGAGTAGGGAGCTCCACAGAGGGGGCTCTAGCGGTGGCCTCAGAGCGGGGTGCCCCGGGTTCACCCACACCAAGGCTGAGGAGAGGCGATGCACAGTTGGGGCCGGGTAGGTGGGTGGGGAGGGAGACAGAGCCATTCTGGTAAGAGCTGGGGGGCTTCTGGAAGGTCGGGAGCCCTGGGGTTGAGTGGCTTGCTGAACTCCCATCACATCCTGGACTGCTTTTACTTTGGAATTATGTTGTGCTGTCCTGTTAACCTCTGTGCTCTGGCACGTGGGATGGGATAGGTAACTGTGAGTGGACGGGTGCCACAGAGGGGCAGGGCCAGCTCTCTTGAAAGCCCTTATGGCTCCGTGAGTCTGGAGAACTGGGTCTTCTCCCCTGTTTTCACAACTCACCGTGACACGTCTGTGGTTTAGTTTTTCTAGTTTTGGGGAAGAAGAGGATACCTGCCCCAGATTAATGTCTGTCAAGCTTTTCGAAGCCCAGGCAAGGGGCAGCCTCTTGCTGTCCAGGCCCTTCGGTCTGTGCCACACACGTGACCCACGTGAGCCGTGAGCATGGTTGCACCGCTGTTCACACGTACATGTGCTTTTGGGCTTTGTACAGTAGACAGATTCATGGGCTCAAAATGGGCGGCTTCCAGGCCTGTGGACACGGGGAAAGCAGGGTTGTGGCTCTGGACGTGTCGATGATTGCTGGCCGCCCTTCTGTGTCTGCGTGTCACGGGAAGAGTGGGTGGGAGGTGTGGCTGTGGGTGCAGAGAGGACATGTGTCTGGGAGTGTGTCCTCCCAGGAGGCTCCCGTCTGTGCCGAGAAGCTGGGAGGCTTCTGGGTGAGACGTCTGTGTGTGTGTGTGTTTGTACACGTGTGGAAGTCATGTGTGTTTACTGAACGGACATTTAAAAAACCTCAATACGAGAGAGAGAGAGAGAGAGAGAGAGAGAGAAAGAGATTTGGCAGATGTCGAGAAACTGACAGCCCGAGAAGGAGGAATGTGAGCCACTCCGGGCCAGGGACTCTGGGAGCAACTCTGTTTGCTTTTCCTACCAGCAGGTGTCCTCGCCACCCTGACTCTCTCTTCTTCCCCGGCTCACCTGGCAGTGGGGAGTAGGGGTGGGAAGGTGGGAGGGAGCCGGCAGGGTGAAGGGGTCAGCAGGAATGGCAGGGGTTGAAAGGAACCTGGCTGAGGGGAAGGAAGAGGGGTAGGGGCGTGTGGGGGTCTGCTCTAGCCGAAGGTGCAGAAGGCCCTGCTGGGAGCAGCCCAGGCCAGATCCAGGAGCCTGTGGTTCCTGGCGAGGGCTTCCCACTCCCGTTTCCTGTGGCTGCCTGGAGCGCCTTGCCTTAGGATGTGGCTACCGTGTGGGGCGGAAGCCCGAGTAGGGGGCAGAGCGAATCCGAGGCGCCCTCCCTGGAGTCCTCCAGGTGGGGCTGCCTCAGGGTCTGCCAGGGGCCTGCAGCTCCCAGAGGCACCAGCACCAGGATGGCTGAAACCCCTCAACCCCTGGGCAACCGCCAAGTCAGGACTCAGTGGCCACGAATATGGACAGCTGAGGCCTGCAGGAGAGGTCTGAAGAGAGCCTAGGGTGAGGGAGAAGGGCTCCGACCTCAATGATCCGGGTCAGGAGGTGGAGTCCCAGGGAGGAGGGGCTCTGAGTCACAAGGGCCCCGTCCAGCCTGGAATCCCTAGCCGAGAATGAATGGGCCAGATGCAGGCAAGGGCATACAGGTGCCAGTGGACATCGATTGTGGACAGAGAGTCAGGGTACATACAGCGGGCAGCCCTGGGGAAGGCCAGGGGCAAGGGCACACGGATGGTGGGCAGCTCAGCTGGCAGCACCAGGACCTTGCAACGGGGGCAGGTGGGGGCGGCCCTGGGGCCACAGAGCCAGGTCAGGCTGGGAGCAGATCCGGCACAGAGAGCCAGATGCTAGGTGGGATCCTGCGGAGGACCTGGGGCCCCGCAGGATACGCGTGAGGCCGTGGAGGCTTGCAGGTGCAAACAGGAAGCAGGCCCAGACTCTGTGCAGCTGCTGGAGGTGACACCGAGGCTGAGCAGACACGGCCGGGCCCGCCCTGCAGCTGGTCAGGTGCCGAGCCAGCCCCGGAGAGGCAGATGCAGAGGACACGCTAATTAAAAGGAGGCAGTGGGCAGATGCCGAGCAGGAGCAGAAAGCCGTGCTCAGAGGCTTAGCGTCAGGGATGCCTGTCCTGAGCTTGTGAGGACTGGCCAGGAGTGGCACTGGCTGGTCTGGGTGCCAGGGCTTCTGCGGAAGGGATGAGATCGCGTTCCCTTCCACATTTCATTGTTGCCAGCGTGCTCCTGGACCCAGTGGACAGGCACTCAGAGGGAAGTGACAGTGGAAGGTGGTGCGGGGAGATAGTGCAGCCTGGAGAGTGAAGGCTGGCAGGGAGTAATTTCTGAGGGGACAGGAGAATGGGCACCAAGGTGAGCAAAGAGGGGAAGGCCTGTCCTCTGGCTTCACCCTGTCAGATAGAAACCCTGATCTTACCTTACAGATGAGGAACCAGAAACATGCATCGGTTAAGTAATCTGCCTCAAAGAGCAGGGCCTCTAACCGAGACATTCTGCCTGCAGAATGCATGTGGTTAGGCGCTAATGCCAGTGTGTAAAAGCAACATTTTAAGTCCCACCTTTAACCTTAAGGCTTCAATAGGACTTTGACTTACAGGATGAATAAATCACTCACAGGACCAAGGGGGTGGGGGGTAGGAGCTATTAGTAACCCTGGGGGCAGATCCCATGGGGCCAACAGGGTGTGTTCTTTCTTAGCTCTGCCTGTTGTTACGGCCAGAAGATTCACACCACCACACATGTTCTCCCAAATTCAACGAAAGGGTTTTCTTTATCTAATGAAGAGCCTCAAACTGTTGTTAACCCGCCATGCCAGGTGGCATTGGACAGGTCACCTCTCTGAGCCCAGTTTTCTCATCTGTGAAGTCGGAGATAATCTCCAAACGCTCTTGCAGCTGCAACAATTTTGCGTGTACATCTGGGATGATTCCACAGTCTCCGCCCGGAAGGGCAAGCCTCTGTAAACCCTTTTCTCATTCACCGGGAGTTGGCTGTGTAGAGGCACCCGTGGTGGGGAAAGATGCAGCCGCCTCCATTCCTTTGTCATCCTTGTTATCAAGGTATCACCAGTGTGGGTGTCATGTTAACTTCTGGCCTGTAATTATCCGTGGCGGGCGGAAGACTCTGGTTTTCATCCGGGGCTGGCACGAAGACAGCCAGCAAACCCAGAGATCCTGAGCAAAGAGAAAACTTGATATGTTGGCCTTTCTTTCCTGGATGCTACATTTAGATTGTGTTCATTCTGAAAATTAAAAGACCTTTCGTATCCCAAGAACCCATTGGTTCTCAGTGCCAGTGCCCTCTGCACACTAGGTCAGTGTTTCTCCAAGAACAGTCCAGGGGCGATGCGGGTGGGAAACGTGTGGATCCCCAGGCCCAATCTCACCCTTACAGAATCAGAATCTGTGGGCTGGGTCCTGGGGAATCTGTATTTCCAAAAAGCACCCCATTGCTTCTTAAGCCCACCGAAGCTTAAGACTCAGTGTACTAGGAGTAATTTCTTTAAGGGGCTGCAAACACGAGCGCCCACAGAGGCCAGGCAGCTAATGCAAAGGATCTGGAAGAAAAGCCTCAGACCAGCGCCATGACAAAGTGCACGGAGCACTTGGCCTTGGGGTCGAGGAGAGAATAGGGTGTGTGGGAGGCTGATGGGGGGTGGGGGGAGCCAGAAGCGCCCACACCCTGGTCAAAGAGGGCACCCACTGCTCAGTTTCTGCTGATTTCTGCATTTAGGAATGTGGGTCCAGCTTCAGGAGACCTTGCCGGCTCCCAGAAGTGCAGAAAACCTGCCTCCTTGTCTGAATTTTCCCAACTTTTAAACTGGGCTTAAAATATCGATGGGTTTCTACTTCAAACAGTTTTAGATGATGCATTGGCCAAACTGCATGCTTGATACGTTTTACAGGTCAACCTGTTTAAAGGTTAAGTCGCTGAAGTGTGGCTTCTCAAACTTCCAGAACATCTGGAAGCCCTGGTACCCTTTGCAGAGCACTGTAAACTGTGGTTCTCAGCCCTGGCTGCACATTAGAATCATCTGGAGATCTTTAAAAAAAGAAAGAAAGAAAGAAAAAAATCTCTGGACCCACCCAGTCCAAGGCGGTCATCTGTTTTTAAGGCTCTCCAGGTGATTCTGATGTGCAGCTAGGCTGAAAGAGCGGCGCCTCGCTGGTCTGCGTATGCCGTCACTGGGAGCTGCAGCATTTTACAGGCAGAAAGGATGGATATAAGCAAAGGCACATCTAGAAGCCCTGGTGTCTGAAACATTTTAAAAGGCGTGGTCGAAACATAGTCAGCTGTTTCCACATTTTTTCATGAAGACTCTACATGATTATTCTTTGCTTATTTTTCTCTCCCTAGAGCAAAAATGGCCTCCATTGATATATATATATATATATTTTTTTTCTTTTGCATGGTGGAAAAAGTTGGTCATAATGTAATTTTCAAGATGGACCCTCTAGTCCAGCTCTCAATAACGCTAGACCCTGCAGGAGCACGGCCTACCCACAGAACTGAGCGGGAATGGGCTGTTGCTTGGGCCTAAGTTGGTACTCGAGACCCACTTCATGGAAGCTCTCATTTTGTTGGTGAAACTCTGACTCTACTAGATGATCTCTTAGGGCCCCCCAACTTCCAGAGGCCCCACTTTAAGAAGAGAGGGGTGGTCAGAACACCTGGGTTCAAATACTACCTCTGGGGGCGCCTGGGTGGCACAGCGGTTAAGCGTCTGCCTTCAGCTCAGGGCGTGATCCCGGTGTTGTGGGATCGAGCCCCACATCAGGCTCCTCTGCTATGAGCCTGCTTCTTCCTCTCCCACTCCCCCTGCTTGTGTTCCCTCTCTCGCTGGCTGTCTCTATCTCTGTCGAATAAATAAATAAAATCTTAAAAAAAAAAAAAACCCAAATACTACCTCTGCCACTCACTCGCTGTGTGACCTTGGGAAAGTCACTCACTTCTCTCCTTTGTCAAATGGTCAGTCTGACTTATTCTCATTCTCCTCAAGGATGGTTAGAGGGTCAGATGAGTTAGGAAGAGCTCTGTGAAATGTAAGGTGGTGTTATAACAGTTTGTTTATTTATACTTTCAGTCCACAAATTATTTAAAACATCATCATTATTCTGTGGATTTAATTGCCAAGAAGATTATATTTACATTTTTTCTCTTCTAGGCAATTCTCTTGTAATCAGTCATGAGCATGTCTGAGCTTTACTTGCTGGTGTCAGTTTGCTTGCGTCAACTAATTTATGTGCGGGCCTGGCCAAGACCCCTCTGGACATCAGTTTCTTCATCTGAAGAGGGTTGCATTAGATGACCCCTAATGTCCCTTCTAACTCTGCTAGAAAACTGTAGGTCCCAGGATGAAAGAAAGAAAGAAAGAAAGAAAGAAAGAAAGAAAGAAAGAAAGAAAGAAAGAAAGGAAGGAAGGAAGGAAGGAAGGAAAGAAAGAAAGAAAGAAAGAAAGAAAGAAAGAAAGAAAGAAAGAAAGAAAGAAAGAAAGAAAGAAAGAAAACTTCCTGGGGCGCCTGGGTGGCGCAGCTGGTTCAGCATCTGACTCTTGGTTTTGGCTCAGGTCGTGATCTCAGGGTCATGAGATCGAGCCCCGCATGGGGCTCCGTGCTCAGCACAGAGTCTGCTTGGGATTCTCTCTCTTCCCATCTGTCCGCCCCCCCCCCACTCATGCACTCACTCGCTCTCTCAAATAAATAAATAAATAAATAAATAAATAAATAAATAAATAAATAAATAAAATCTTTAAAAAAAAGGTCCTTCCCACCTCCTTCTTGAAATCTCCTTGAAGTTCCCACCAAGAGGAGTCTTTCTGAGGGAACAGATATCTGATTGATGGGCTGGGAGCAACAAAGGAGGGATGGTTACAAGGGTGTCCTGAAGGTGGTCTTAGCTCCTCACTGTCCCCATGTCCTGGCCTTCCACAGTCCTGACCCCCGTCTGACTCTGCTTGCAGGCACGTGCCATTTTCTGTTCTGTTTTCTTTTCCATAGCCACACGGACACACTCCACTCCCTCTTTCAGCAGTTACTGGAGGGACTGTTCGAATTGAAGCCGCACTGATGACAGCTCCTTCGAGAACGAAGTGTGTCAGTGCTCGAGAGGGTTGCCAGTCTGCGAGCTTCTCCGTGTCCAGAGGCTTCCAAACTGGCAAGCTGGACAAGTGCATTGCTATCACTGATGCCTCTTCCTGGTTCTGTCTGACACGGTTTAGGGAGTAGTTGGCAGTATTTGTTCTTCCAAAGCTACTTATTCATCAGGGCTTCGTTAGCCGGCATTCACACATTTGTTTTCCTAACATCTGTTCCATTAATTTTCTAAGAACCAGTGTCAGGCCCACCAGATGGCAATTTCCAGAAACACTCACTCATCCTTTCCTAAAGATCAGTAGCACATTTGCTTGTTTCCAGGCCTCTGATCCTTCCCGCCTTGTCCGTGACTTCCTACACCACCCCTCGGGGTGGTTATGAGCTCATTCCAGCCATGTCCATTATGTGTGGAATCTGGGTCTCCGAGCTTGTATTTCAAGTTCTGGCTATTGTTTCCATTTGTGTAGAAAGTTTTTCTCTGGGTGTTAAGCTGCTCAGACCTTGAGGTTGTAAAGTGTACAGGAGAAAGACAGGAGCTTTCTTTTCTCTTCATCTGGCTCTGAGGTATGGGAAAGAGCATCTGCGGCCTTGTGTCTTGTGGACAGGGATGAAGAGGCCAGCAGGGTGACAGAGGCTGGCATAGCATGTGCTGTCAAGGACAGAAACTCTTAGAAAGGAGCCAATGGGGATGGCCCAGCTCTGTCTGAAGAAACGTCTGTGGGTCTGCCAGGCTTGAGATGTGGGCCTTTTGCCATACCAATGCTGCCTCAGTGGGTCTAAAACACAGTGTTAATGATGTCACTGCCCTGCTCTAACACTTTCCATGGCTCTCCACTGCGAATGGAATAAAATTCAGCGTCTCGGTCTGACATTTCAGCCTCCCGGTGGGCAGACCCCAATCGGCTGTCCTGACCTTGTCTTGCGGGCCCCTCACCTGGCTGCTTCTGGTTGTCTTACACACATGCACCTTCTTCCTTCCCCGCTTTGTTTCCATGGAAACTCCCTCCCTCTCCATCCTCAAACCCTTTCCTCCTGCAGGGCCCAGATCAAATGGTACCCCTTTGCATCTAGTGCTCCCTGCTGTCTCCCTACCCTGATCTCTCTGCGGCAACTCCTGGGCTTCTCCAAAGGCCCTCGACACTTTCCTGCTGGTCCTGTTATGTGGGTCTTTGTATTAATGTCCTCCCCGATCTGAATCTCCTTGAAGGCGGGGGCACGACTCTTCATTTTTGCTTCCCAGTGTCAGCACTCTGCTTGGCGCTCACTATGTGCTCAATACACACGTAATAAATGAATGACTGCCTGAAGGAACGAACACACGAATGGGTCAACCAGCTGTGAGATGATTAAACTACTAGGGGGATTTTTTACGATCTTTTGAGAATCTGTGTTTTCTAAAAGAGTAAAAGCAGGCTGGAGAGCCTGCCAGAGCTAGGATGTCGAGGCCATGGGAGGAGGAGTGATTGCCTTTGACTGGCCAGTCATTGGCATCATGTCCTGCGGCTCCCAGGTCTCACTGCTCTTGGCTTAGGCCTGTGTGTGATTCCAGGATCACCAAGATCTTCCTCCCGCTCCCACCTTTAGGCCTGAGGCCTCAAGCCTCTCGGGAGGTCATGGGTGGGACCTTGGCCACCTGGCGAGTGTCCGTGGGCAGCACTCTGGCTCCTATGGATCCCACTCACACTGTCCCTCTCTCCGCTTGCTTGATCTCCTAGATGAGCTGGCTGTCTGCCCCAAAGGGATCACCTCCAAGGTTTTCCGCTTCAACGTGTCCTCAGTGGAGAAAAATGGAACCAACCTGTTCCGAGCAGAATTCCGGGTCTTGAGGGTGCCCAACCCCAGCTCCAAGCGCAGCGAACAGAGGATCGAGCTCTTCCAGGTGAGCCCCTCCCGGAACAGAAGCCACACAAAGGGGAGGACCAGCTCCTCTACCCTTCCGGGCCTGTCCTCTGCGCAGAGGTCAGCAGACCTGGCTGTGAGTCCCGCCTTCTCGGACTCTGCATCTCTGTCTGTCCTGGAGAGGATGAAGCGTTAACTAAGGGGCTTGCAGGAGCCTTTGGGAATTTTTAGTTTCCCGTTGCTTCCCTCACCTGGCCTCCTGCACTGTCGCATAGGCTGCGGTGCTTGTCCTGGCCTGGGGCACTTACTCCTTTCTCTGCTTTCCAGATACTCCGGCCCGATGAGCACATTGCCAAACAGCGCTATATCGGCGGCAAGAATCTGCCCACACGGGGCACCGCCGAGTGGCTGTCCTTTGATGTCACTGACACTGTGCGTGAGTGGCTCTTGCGAAGAGGTAGGTTGACTCTTAGTCTGTGCATTTTGGAAGGAACCTCAGGTCCCTAGGTCATTTACAAAATAGAAGGCACAGGACAAAACTAGAGGAGTCACAGATCTGGGTTCAAACCCTAGCTTTGCCACCGGCTCACTGTGTCCTTCATTCATTCACTCAGCCATTGTTTGCGAACATGCCCCCTTAGCCAGGCCGGGGGAGGCAGCAATGACCCAGACCGCAGAGGTCCGTTTCCCATGGGGCTGTCGTTCCGACGAGAGAGACACATAATAACCAAGTAGGAACATCAGTGATGAGTACCACGAGAGATAGAGGACATGGTGGCAATGACGGGGGGTGGGGGGTCTGACACGCGGTGCGCGGGAACATGTGCACCAAGGTCGGAGTGATGAGAAGGGCCAGCGAGGGAAGGTGAGAATAAGGACATGCTGGCAGAGGAGGTGGGGAGGCGCAGGCCCCAGGAGACAACAGGCGTGATCTCATCGGGCAGCGGCACGAAGGCTGATGTGGCTGGAATGGGGTGAGCTGGGGGGCCAGATGTAGTTGGGGCCATATGATTTAGGACCTTAAGGCCATGGTCAGGTTTGAGGACTTACTCCATGTGTGTTGAGAAGCCCTGGGACATGGAGTGAGGTGATTTGGTTTATATCTCTAAAAGACCCCTCTGGGGGGCTCCTGGATGGCTCAGTGGGTTAAGTGTCTGCCTTCAGCTCAGGTCGTGATCCCGGGTCCTGGGATCGAGCCCCATGTTGGGTTCCCTCCTCAGTGGGGAGTGTGCTTCTCCCTCTCCGTCTGCTCCTCCCTTCTGCCCCCACTCATACTCTCTTGTGTGCTCTCTTGCTCAAATAAATAAAATCTAAAAAAAAAAAAAAAAAGGATCCCTCTGGTTGCCATGAAGTCAAAGGAAGGAGCAGGACACCAGCCAGGGCCCATTGCAGTAGCCTGGATGAGAGCAGCGGAGGCTTCGGCTAGGGCGGGACCCATGGGCCTGGAGATGATTGGAGTTTGTTGTCTATTTTGGAGGTCCGGCCCGTAGGACGGGCTGGTTAGGTAGGGGGTGTGAGGACAGGGCAGTGTAGGATGGCTTCTGAGGTTGTGGACAGAACACCCAGGGGGTAACACTGACACAGGGAAGACTGGGGAGAAGAGCAGGTTTGGGGGCCGGTTCTGTTGGGGCCAACTAAGTTTGAAAAGCTTGGTGGTTATCCAAGGAGAGCTGTCCAATATGCATATCAAATGTCACGTGTCCCAAATATCTCACCCACTTGCTGTGTTTCCTCACCTGGAAAATCAAGTCATGGTTCCTTCCCTGCACGCCCCACAGAGCTGTTTTAAGGATCCGATGTACTTGAGAGAGCCCCATGGCTTTTATCCTGTCACACAAGAGTAAGCTTTTATTAGGTCAGATAAAGAAACTGAAGCCCAGAGAGGTTAAGTGACTTGACCAGGGTCATCCAGCCTAGATTGGAACTGGAGTCTCCTGACTGGCAGGCATCGTGTCTCATAATATCGTGCTCTGCTGTTTCTCCTCTTCCTTACTTGGGGGTACTGCTTGGACCAATGTTCAGTGGGAAGTGGGTGCCTGTGGCAGGCCCATCTCTTCCTTCTCCCTGTCTTGCCCAGAGTTTGATTCTGTCATCAGCTGCCGTAGGGGCACAATCCGTCCACATGCTGAGGTCTAGAGTCCCTGGAGCAGGTGGGTCCTTTCTTGTCCTTGATGTTTTGGGAAACTTGTCCTGATGTTTTGGGGTTAAGGCACTAAGGCTTGGCCCACATAATGTTTTAAATTTAACTAATGGTCAACAGTTTCTATTTTTCAAGTCAGGAAATTTCACATAAAACCTGGACTTCTGGATTCTCTAGAAAAATTGGAAGATTTCCTGGTGACGAAACATAGGAGATGAGTAGTGGCCACCTCTTGAGGTGGGGCACGTATTCTTCACGTCCCCATAGGCCCTCCAGCCCCTGCTGTTCCCCAACAGTGAGGCTGGCAGTCCCCATTTAGCATGATCTGCTGGCTTGCTTTGCTCACTTACGTAACCTGCCCGGGGTTCCGTAGACATCCGAGTCTGCAAGTCCTTCTTGTAGGGGCTTTACCTGGTGGCCGAGCCAGCTGGTCAGGGGCTGGAGGTCCTGCCGCAGTTCCAGGGATACCCAGGAATTCCATCCTGTCTCCCCTACTGAGCATAAAGGCAAAAGCCTGGGAGCACCCACAGGACAGGGATCTGCCGTCGGCAGCACACTTGGGAATTCTGACTCAGACGGCACTCCACCTAGAGCCTGACGTGGCTGCAGAAAGGAGAGGCTGGGGAAATTAATCTCTTAGCTTTCCTGTCTGATTTTGATCAGCTCCACCTGGATTTCTTTGAAGCCCTGGGCACTTGAAGGAGTTCTTATTTTCCCAGCTGCAGAGCTCAATGAGAAGTTTGCGCTGAGAATGATTTCCATCTTCCTTGAGACATCAAAAAGATAATTTCGTAATAAAACCTGTGGGTCCCCCACCCACCATCCCCACTGCTGCCAATTCTGAGGTTAGTTCTTCATTGGAACCTTCAGTTCCCACTTAGGCAGATGCTTCCCGCCCCTCGCACAGGGGAATCACACACAGACCTTGACTTATGCAGAGCTTGTGAGTCTCCTCAGAGGTCGTGGCCCCGAACAAGGCAGCAGATGGACTCCAAATGGAGTAGTTGGTGGTGTGGACTAATGGGGAAACCGAGTCACATATCTGGTCTTGTATTCATTCAGCAAACGTCTGAGAGCCTACTGTGCACCAGCTTGCCAGCCTGCCTTCTGGGTCCCAGAGCTGGCTGGAGCCCTACCCGGAGTTAGGGGCCCAGGTCCTCATACCCTTGCACTATTTCTCCTCATGGTCTGCACTATCTCCCCATGCAGACCAAGACATCCCCTAACGGCCTGGGCAAGGAGCACAGCCAGCATCATAGCTCAGGAGAAGAACACAGGCGTCTTCCCTGGTGACCTCTGTTGCCCCCTCTTTGTCCCTCTTTGTCTCTAACAATTAGGAGTGTGGTTCGAGCATCAGGTGTTTGAATCTTGGCTCTCTCCACTTGCTGGCTGGGTAGCCATTTAATTTCTCTAAGCCTCAAGGTCCTTATCTGTGTAACAGGAGTGGGTAATAATTGTTCCTGTTTTGTGGGATTATTACAAAGATTGAATGCGTTACTGCACGTAAAGTCTCAGAACGGTGCTTGGCATGTAATGCTCAACAAACATTGGTGATTATTGCATCACTCTGAGTCTTCTACCTAGACAGAGCCTGTGCGCCAAGCCAGGCCACCGTCTCGCACTACCACCTGTCCCCTAACCCTAACTATTCCCAACGCATCTGTCTGCACCTTGACTTTCTTTCTTTCTTTTTTAAGATTTATTTATTTATTTTAGAGAGAGGGAGAGGGAAAGGGGTAGAGAGAGAGAGAGAGAGAGAGAGAAAGCACATACCATACGAGCACGGACAGGGAAAGGGGCAGAGGGAGAGAATATCCAAGGAGACTCCTGCCGAGTACGGAGCCTGTGCGGGGCTCGATCTCATGACCCATGAGATCAGGACCTGAACTAAAACCAAAAGTCAGATGCTAGACCGACTGAGCCACCCAGGTGCCCTGAGCCTTGACTTTCTAACTCACAGAATCACAGAGCTTGCCCATGCCAGGTCTCTCTTGGCCTACCTTGAGCCCTTCTGGCTAATAGGAAGTATACTCTGTCGCCCATTTCAGCCACCCCAGCTCCTTCCTTCAACAGCCTTTAACCAGGAAGAAGACAGTCCTGTGGCTCCATCTCTATTCACGTCTTGTTCTCTGGCTGGGCATCAGCTTCCTTGTTATCGTAGCCCCATCCCTGCCCACCAGAGCTAACCTTCTGGAACCGAAGTCTTCATGCTCGGCAAGTGTCAGTGTGTCCTAGAGGCTGCCCTGGTTTGGAGGAGGACAGATGAGCCTGGGTTCTGTGGTTTATGGAAGAAGGGATCCAGGCCTGCCTAACGGTGACCAGAACCCCTGGGCTTGAGGCATTCTGTGCTTGACAAGGGTGCTGAGCGGGCTTGGTCTCTGGGGTTTTCCTTGATGATACCATATTTCAAGAAGACCTCATGTTGGTCCCCAGGCTGGATGCTCACATACAATGAGGGCAGCCCGGGGCACAGTAAATCCATCAGCTGGCTGAGATGCTGGTCCTGAACCCAAGGGGTCATTTCCCCATGACCTTTCCTACACCACAGCTTGCTGCTGCCCCTGGGTCAACAGAGCTTCCCTAGCTGAGTCGGACCCGCCAGAATTGATATGATACCAGACCCTTCCTGGTCTCCCTGCACGAAACTTCTGGATTCAGTTCAGATATTTTTCTTGTTCTTCCTTTTTTCCCTCCACTTTACTCAACCCGTTTTACTAATTTCCTTGCTTCCCCAATTTTAGTAAAATGCAAATACCACGAAAAGGAGAAAGGGCCACAGCTGGCCTTCTTGCACCAGAGGATCTGTCAGCAAACCCTGGCATCTCCACATTTCCTCCTTCTGGCTCTCTCCAAGCTCATGTCATCTGGGCCCTTGGCCCTTGGCCATCTCCTCCGGCCTGTCCTCTGATTTCACAACGGTCTTCCTGAGCGGCTCATTTTCCCCCAGTGAGCCATCCACATCTCCAGCTTCCCCATTAACTGAACAGGGATTTCCAGAGAAGAAACGTCCAAGTAACTTTGACCTCATTCTGTCCTGATCCCTTAAGGAAAATATGGCCAAGGGTAACTGTGATTTTCATCTTCTCTCCTTGGGAAACTACCACTCCATTTACACCCACAATCAGGGCCCTGGCAGAAAGCCTGGCATCTTCCCTGTAGACGGACTCGGCTGTTTGTCTGCAGGTGACCTTGCCCCTAGCTTTGCTTCCTGACTTCTAATCCTATGGCTCAGACTCTGCCGTCTTCCCCCATCTCGCAGAATTTGTGGCTTTTTGAATCACTGCTTCTCTGCCCCGAAGTTCTTCAGTGAGCCCCTTCCCCTGGGCTCTCCTGGTTCCCCTGCCTCCCACTTCATCCTGCCTCAGCAGGTTGGCTCAAGTATCTCTTCTCCCAACAAGCACCTCAGTAGGATGATGGTTTTTTCCTTCTTGTATCCTCATTCTTTTGCCCCCGAGTAGGCAGGTGACAATTTTTTCCCAATACCATCCTTTGAAAATAGATGACTATGAATATTCTCCTTCAGGATGCCTGGGTGGTGCACTCAATTAGGTGTCCGGCTCTTGGTTTTGGCTCAGGTCGTGATTTCAGGGTCCTGAGATCGAGCCCCTTGTTGGGCTCAGCACAGAGTCTGCTTGAGATTCTCTCTCTCCCTCTTCTTCTGCCACCACCCCGTGTGCATACACGTGCCCACACTTGCTCTCTCTCAAATAAACAAATCTTCTAAAAAAAAAGGAAAGTTCTCCTCTATAATGCCCCTTAATTAATGCCTTTATTTGGTTGTTCATGACATAACAGAAATACCTGCAATGTGGTAACATGTGTGGAGGTCCACTCTAGCTTTGGTGGCACCTTCTGTCTCCTATGACTCTCGCTATTACTCAGCTCCTGTGCCTGCCTATGGGAGCATAGGCCTTGTCAGCCGTGCATGGTGATGGGCACATTTCCCCATCACATAAAGAATGTTCTTACTGCTTCCTTGTCTTATTTTGCAGAGTCCAACTTAGGTCTGGAAATCAGCATTCACTGTCCATGTCACACCTTTCAGCCCAATGGAGACATCCTGGAAAACATTCATGAGGTGATGGAAATCAAATTCAAAGGTAACAAAATGGATGTGTATAGTAGGTGGGGGGTGGGGTTGATGAGGCAGGACAGAACAGGAGACCCCAACCAGGCCCCAAGAAAAGCAACCAAACTCCCTCACAGAGATGGCCAACTATTTTATACTCGAGTAATTCTGCATTGCTTCAAAGGCAAGGTGTGTGACTTTCAGTTTATAGATAGAATATGTTAGCATCTAGAAGACAGAGTCATGTTGGCAAGAGTGGTGCAGCCATGGAGGCCAACAACGGGCCCACCTCTCTGAGCTCAGTCAGTAAAACAGGGATGAGAATACCTCTTTCGTAGGGTCATCATGCAAATTAAATGAGATAACAAATGTAAAACACAGTGCCGCAAACGCTCAGCAAATAGTAGTTGTCTTCCCCTTCCCTAAAAGAAATGTACTGCGGTGACCAGGAATACAGGTGTCCCGACTACTGAACTTTCCAGATGTCACAGAGGCTACCTGATCCCCACCCAGGAGTCATCGGGCTTTGAGTAACTGCTTTGAGGCTCAGGGGAGAAGTAGTTGAGAGTCTTTTCTGGTTTTCCAGTCTGTTTCTGAGGCGCTCAATCTCTGGGCAGTCTCTGGATTTTAGGGATGTTCTCTTTTCTTTGCTAACTGAGGCACACCCAAAGCCAGGTGGTTCCTCAGGATCAAACCAACCACTCCAGAGCCTGAGGTCAGAGGCTTGTCTGGGAAGAGGTGCACCCTCTCTTGGCTGCCAGCCCTGGGCAGTCCTCTTACCCCTTGTGGGCTTGATTTCTGCCTCCCCCCCCTTTTCAAAGCCAAGCATTTGACATCCTAATCACAGAACCTCAGGGCTCGGAAGACCTTTGCGGTCCTTAACTATAGGCCAGGTCAGGATGAAATCCTCCCACTCTGTAAATAGTTATCTTGTTCATAAAGATTCTCAGCAAAGGGAATTTTGGATTCAAGCCTCCCGTTTGTCTTATAGTCCTAGTGCCCCTTCGTGGGGTCCAAGTCACTTCCGTCACTGTGTAAATGAAGCCCCTCATGTTCCTGTCCTTGGTGGAGAAGGACAGCAGCTGGCAGCTGCCTGTCACAAAATCCATCTCCTTTTAGTTGAGGCTCGGTCTAATTCAGTCCTCAGTCTTTTCCTTTCCAGATGAAATAGCAGGGCTTTCCCCCACCTGCAGAGTTTGTTTGCTAATCTGTGTATCACATCACTTGTTATCTCCTCTGAGTGTTACAGTGGAAACACTCTGAAACCACTGGTGCGTGTGCCCGTTAACGATTATGTGGTCTAGCTCTTCCAGCTCCCGTTAAAGGGATCTTAAACTGAGACACCTTACTTTATAGGGAGGACTTAGGTGCTGTCTTGACCAATGCGGAGTATACGAGGAAACTCACACCCCAAGATTCTATGTCTCAGAATCTAAACTGATAGCCCAGAGCAATGTGTTAGCTAGGGGCCCAGGGTGCTTCATGGAAGCTTCTTGGGCCCGAGATCCCGGGAAGCATCTTGGAAGGAATCTCTGCTCTCTGGACGATTTACACGTGGGAGTCGTGAGCGGATCCGACCATGGGTGCCTCATGGGTTCCTGTGATGCTGGTTCCTCCACCCAGTCTTCTTCCCCTTCTCAGCCCGACACGAGCATGGCACCTGGGCAGTGATGGGATAGAAAAGGAACCCAGCCTCCACTCTGCCTTTCTTAGACAGGAGATTGTCCTCCTCCTTCCCTTCTGCAGGTGTGGACAGCGAGGATGATCATGGCCGTGGGGACCTAGGGCGCCTCAAGAAGCAGAAGGACCACCACAACCCTCACCTCATCCTGATGATGATTCCCCCGCACCGGCTGGACAACCCAGGCCAGGGTGGGCAGAGGAAGAAGCGGGCCCTGGACACCAATTACTGCTTCCGGTGAGCTTGGGCCCACTCATGCCCAGGAACTCCTGAGCCAACACTTAACTGTGCGCCTGCTGTGGCTCAGTCCCCGGGCCTAAGCTGTGCTAAACAGGGGTCCTGGATGCTAGTCACCAACAACTCCAGGAAAGAAGATCTAACACTTCTTACCAACATCTTCCTGTTTTTCCGGGAGCCCCACTGTTTTTCCACAGCCCAGCTCTGTGAGGCTCTGTCTGAAGCAAATGAGTAGGAGAGTGTTGCTAAGACAGTTTGGATCACAGAGACTTGGCTGAAGCCTCTCTGTAGTTCTTGTGTTGTAAAGTACTTCTTCAGTGTGTTTTTGCATGAGGGAGATGACTGCAGGACTTCCTTTTTTTTTTCTATTTAAATTCTAGTTCATTAACATATAGTGTAATATTGGTTTCAGGAGTAGAATTTAGTGATTCATCAGTTACATACAACACCCAGTGCTCATCATAACAAGTGTCCTCCTTATTACCCATCATCTATCTAGCCCATCCTCCCACCCACTTCCCTCCATCAACCCTCAGTTTGCTCTCTATCATGGAGAGTCTCTTATGGTTTGCTTCCCTCTCTCTCTTTCCTGCCCTTCCCGTATGTTCATCTGTTTTGTTTCCTAAATTCCACATATGAGTGACATCATATGGTGCCTCTCTCTAGCTGATTATTCCACCTAGCCTAATACTCTCTAGTTCCATCCACATCGTTGTAACCGGCAAGATTTTATTCTTCTTGGTGGCTGAGTAATATTGCACTGTATATATATATATACACCACCTCTTCTTTATCCATTCATCTGTCAACGGGCACTTGGGCTCTCTCCATAGTTTGGCTATTGTTGATAAAAATTCTGCTGTAAACATCAGGGTGCCTGTACCCCTTCGATTCTGTATTCTTGTATCCTTTGGATAAATACCTAGCAGTGCAATTGCTGGATTGTAGAGTAGCTCTATTTTTAACTTTCTGAGGAACCTCCACACTGTTTTCCAGAGTGGCTGCAACAGTTGAATGCAGGGCTTTCTATGAAAGCAGTGCTCAGTTCCCTGTGAGCTGTCCAACGGTGCCCCGGGCGAGGGGAGATAGGGCAGTCTCCATGTACCAGGGGAATTTGAGCTAGTGAACTTAATGAACTAATTCAGGAGTAGGAGGTAGCCACCATGAAGAGAGAAAAAGAAAGAGCCCCTTCTCTTCTATAGTTCAGTTCCTCATTTACAAGGGAGGGGATAAGGCACACAGCAATTACTACAAGGTAGAAAATGAGCACACCCACGAGAAGGTCCGAAGGTCTGAGTGCTTTAAGGATCTGGAGCAAGCAGCTGATCTGTGGGTGCAGGAAAGGGTTCAGAAGGGCGCAGAACTTGAACCTCCGCGGACGAGTGAGGTTTGGGCATGGAGGGAGATGGGAGGAGGAAGGAAGGAACACGAATGGGTCAGTTTGGCTGGAGAGGAGGATGCCTGGAGCTGGGGAGACTGAATTAGGAAATCTTTAGATCTGACACTATGCCGTGTAAGGAGCAACTGAGTGAACTAGCGATGTGGAGCTTGAAGGGGTAGTAGAGCCAACGTAGCTGGCCGCCAGCTGTCTGAAGGCTGCCATGTCCGTTTGTTCCGTGCGGCTCATAATCAGTTAGGAATGGATGCTCTTGGCTGCAAGGAACAGTGGCCTAAACCACAAAGGATTTCTTATTCACAGGAAGCCTGTAGCAGCAGGCTCAGGGTTGGTCTGGCTGCCTAATTATGCCATTGGGAATACAGGCTCGCTCTCTGCAGTCTGCCATGCTTAGGATGTTGGCTTGCTTTTCATCTTCTTGCTTATGGTCACAGTGACTGCTAAAGCTCCAGGTATCTTGTCTGTGTTCGAGATAGGAAGAAGGGAGAAGAGGCAGAGATGGCAGCTTTCCTCTTCCATCTGTGACTTTTAGAAAGCATCAACCATTTTTGCCAGAATTTGCCCTTACCTTCTGCATACTTCTTATGTCTGATTGGTCATCGCTGGGTTACATGAGCACCCCTACCTGCAAGGGAGGCCAGGAAAATGAGTATCTGGTGCTCCAGACTCTCTAATGGGAGGTGGCAAGGAAGAAGGGGGGTAGGAATGGCTTTTGAATAGATAAACAAGAGTGTTTGCCATGGTTCACCCTTGGAATCCACAGGAAGCCAGATTTTGGAAGGAGTAAGTTCTAGGTCGCAGCAGACTTTGACATAGAGGCTAGATGCCCACTTGGCAAGGGTTATTGCCAAATGGATTTCTGCAGGGAACAGAATTGAAATGGCCTGATAGTTACACTTGGGGTGAGTCACGAGTCTAACAGAAGGATACGCTTCGTTTTGATTCGATGACCTCTAGATTTGCTCTCAGCAGTCTCATGTAGTAAGCAAGCTGTGTGAGCTTCGAGTTCATGTCTCGTTGGGTGCTCACTGGGAAGGTCACAATAAAACCAACCTCAACGACACTGACCTGGCTACGAACACTCATTCAGTGCTTGGTTTTATGTGAAGCAATTTATGTCTCTGCGTTGACCTAGGATATAAAAGCGGGCAGGACCAGCTTTGCCTTTTTTCTCTTCCTCACGCATCATCCGTATCTGCCTATTACGCCCTTGGGATCACGGTCTTCAACACAAGAACATGCTTTTATGGTATATACTGCTCAATGCCCTTGAACCTGGGATTCCACTGATTAGGGCCACCTCTTAGGGTGACCAGGAAGGACTCCAGGTACAAATATGAGGGCTGTTGGTGAGGTTGTTTATATTGGTGGTTTCCTGCAGGTTGACGGTCTATAAATGTTTTTTTGTTGTAGCAATTTGGAGGAGAACTGCTGTGTGCGCCCTCTCTACATTGACTTCCGACAAGATCTGGGCTGGAAATGGGTCCATGAACCTAAGGGCTACTACGCCAACTTCTGCTCAGGCCCCTGTCCCTACCTCCGCAGCGCGGACACAACCCACAGCACGGTACGGAGCGGGGCGATGCCATGAGGGCACTGGGGCCGCGCCCGCCGGGCCACTCGTTCACATGAATGCATGAGGACTCAATGTTGAATGAGTGAATGGTGATCCGGGGCGAGTAAAATCCCTTTGCTGAAGATTCTGATCTTGGCACCCTGGCCCGACTCTGCCTCGCCCCATTCTGCCCTTTAAAATTTCCTCCATGGTTTCAACCAGACTTTTTATTTGTTCTGTCTAAAGCTTTTGTACCATCCTAGAAATTAATTCGTGGTCCCAGCACACCCTGTACTGCACATGGCTAGCAAGGGATGCTGGGGCAGAAAGGCTTCTACCCTCAATGAAGGGACTCAGGGAATTCCAGCCTCTTGGATGTCGAAGAGACATTTTGAAAGACAATGCAAAACACAGAGAAGCAGCTAATAAGAAACAATGGGAAGAGAAAGGAAGAGAGGGGGAAGTCAGGACTCTGAAACTAGCCTGCCTTTCTTTCCCTCAAGGGGAATCAGAAATAGGGCAGTCATTTGTGAAACGCATTTTCTGATAGCTCACGATTTCTGCCTCCTGTCTGGGGCTGCACACTCTGGCGCTTACTCAATGGCCCAAAGCAGCATTTAGTGAGATCCCGTCTCCCCGAAGTGACCACTTACAGCTAGCAAAACCAGTAGAGGAATGTTTCTTAACAGCAAAGAAAATTTCATTATCCATTTAAAGTCACCCACTAGTTGTTATCAGCTTATTACGCTGATAACGCTCACACAAGTACAGATGTTCACCCAAACCGAAATAGCATCCATGGCCAGTCTACAGACCTGCTGTCTCTGAAGCAGCCCCCAGAACTTGGTAGAGGGTTCTGGGCCTGAGGCTTGGCCTGCCACCCTCTAAATGACGTATCCTCCTCAGGTGCTGGGACTGTACAACACTCTGAATCCTGAAGCATCCGCCTCACCTTGCTGTGTGCCCCAGGACTTGGAGCCCCTGACCATCCTGTACTACGTCGGCAGGACCCCCAAGGTGGAACAGCTGTCTAACATGGTGGTCAAGTCCTGTAAGTGTAGCTGAGACCCTGCCTGCGACGGAGAGAGAGGACAGAGGACTGCCACCGCCCGACCGCCTGCTCCTCGGGAAACACAAAAGCAACAGACCTCACCTAGAGGCCTGGAGCCCACCACCTTCGGCTCCAGGCAGATGGCTGAGACGGAAGTTCCCTTTTGGGACATTTCTCCTTCTTGCTGGCTCTGAGAATCACTGTGGTAAAGAAAGTGTGGGTTTGGTTAGGGGAAGGCCCAACTCTTCAGAATACACAGATTTTCTGTGACGTAGACGGAGGTGGTGGGGACAGAGGAAGAGGGATGGCAAGTCGACATGGGACGCATCACGCGGCAATGGACCTGAGATACCCTAGGGAGGAGGAAGGGCAGAGAACGGCCGGGAGAGGGCCAGGCCGGAAGACACTTCTGAGGTCAGATGTGCTCATCGCTGCCCCACATCTGCTCTAGGGAATCGGGATGACATTAGACAAGGCAAGCATTTTCCTTCAGACAGGTTACCTAGATAAAGTCCCAGAACTGTTTCTCCTACTACCTGGGATTAAGGATGAATCTGTTATTTTGCAAATTGTCCTCTCAACATCAGTCAGCAGCACCAAGGGTCATAAAGGGAGAAAAACCCAGGGAATGTAGTTCCCGGGCCGTCAGCTCTATGGGGCCATCTGGATACGCTGACCTCAGAAGCAGAGAGTGGGAATGAATGCCTCCTGTCTGCCCTCTGGGCCCCTCCTCTCGCCTTCTTCCTCGATCGTGTTTCCCCTCGGACGTACGGCTAGACACCTTCCAAGTCAGGGCGCACATATTTGGATTTGGGGTCTGTGCAGTCTTGGGGCATTATGGGTTCTCCTCCCCCTCCCCCCAGACCCTGTGTTCATCTGGTGTTCCTGGAAGCAGGTGCTAGAACGGATGAGGCATGCGGGGAGGTCGCGCATGCGCCACGCAATGACTTGGCCCCAGACACGTAGACTGAGGTACAAAGACAAATACAAATATTACTCTCAAAATCTTTGTATAAATAAATATTTTTGGGGAATCTTGGATCATTTCATCTTCTGGAAGATTGTCTCTAGAACAGTAAAAGCCTATTTTAAGGTGTAAGTCTGACCGGATAAATATCCTTGATTACTCTTTTCTTAATCCCACACTCATGTCTACTAACCGGCACCTGGCGCCGACAATCTCGAACATCGAATGCCTTGCTTAGTGCGAGTACCCTGGACGGTGGGACACTGTGCTGCCTTCTGCCGTCTGAGAAGACTGAACTGTTTGTGTTCCCTTCCTTCTTGTGGAGTATTTTGTTCTCAGACACACAGAGGCAGTGGCTCAGATTTGCAGAAAGTTGTATGAATTTGACCTACATTTAACTGTGGGCAAAAATGCACTATAAATGACGAACATCGCCATTTTTTAGATCTAATCTCACGCTCCTAATCAGTTGAGAATTAGAGAAACGGTCTGTGGCAAATGGCCAAAGATGAGGGTTATTCTGTTATCGGGGTAAGCTTGCCAGGAACCCCTTTGTCAGTGATTTGGGGACGGGAGAGGGCGAGGAAGTACAATCCCATAGTTCTCTTTTGTGGTCACAGACCCCAAAGCAATGCATAATTCCACTGTGGTATTAATGCCCACCTGAAGCAACCATCTGCAATGCGTGAGGAACCATCTAGCAGCTCCCAAAACAACCGTTCCTCTATTGAAATCACCTTACCATTGGTGAAAAAGTCTATCTGGAGCTAAAATTTGCAGGTTGAAGGGTCTGTGTGGTATGTTCTTGCCTCTGTATGTGTGTGTAGATGTATCTTGCTCCTTCTGGAATTCTTCTGAATTGAACTCCGGAGTTTGGTCACCAAGACTTTCTTTCCTGCTTGGTCCATGCCCAGCCAATTCTAAGAGCTTCTCTCTCAGGCTTCATCCCCTGTGGCATCCGTTTACTTCCACTGTACTTGGGGGGCTGTGTCCCTGCCCTAAAATCATGGTTGCCGGGACTGTGTCCATCTTACCCAAGGGAGCTAGCGGGCCTGGAGAGGGGATGAAGCATGCCCAGCCCTTCGGCTGCAGAGTCTCTTCACTTGTGATAGCTATTCTCGAGTTTCAGTGGGCACGAGAAATACCCAAAGTGTTTATTAAAAATGTACGATTTCAGGCTGCAGCTCTAGAGAGATCTTCAGTCCTGGGGGAAGGTCTAGGCTGCCTAAAAACCACATTTTGAGCAGCAGTGTCTTATATCTGACATCACTGGTCCTTCCTTGAGGCTTAAATAAGGAAGAAGGGACTAATCTTTTTGATCCCAGAATAAACCTTCCTTCTTATCCAACCTCATAGGACATCACTAAAATGTTGGCCTGTGGCTCATCCTAATGAACCAAGGCAATGAGTTATGTTTCCTGAAGTATCCCAAAGAACACAGAACACATTGTGATTCCAAATGTTCTTTTTATATGAGAGCTCTATTCTTATCTTTATCAGCAGATACAAATATGGGCGGGCGTCTCAAGCCCAGCCTCTCCATTCCACATGTCACTGAGAGGCACTATAGAAACTTGAGCCACTGTCCGTCTGTCTGAAAAGATACACACTTGTTTTGGGGGAGGGGAGGGAGGGACACTGGAAATGACACCATTGTTGGAGGGGGAAATCATATGATCAGTCTCGTTTATTACCAAGAGAAGCTCAGTACCAGTAAAAATGACACGAAAGTATCTGGTTAAATGAAGGAGAGATCTGCAGTCTGGTCTTAGCAGCTGATAAGCACACGGGGAGTGCAAGAAGAAATTAGCCTGAGGACCCAATTCTAATGGTTACCTAGGGCAATTCCAAGCAGTCTAGTTGGTCTCAAAGTTCTTTTCCTGGGCTCATGCCCTCTTATCCTTTCTCATATGATCCACATGCCTTTTTCCCCGGTTCTACACATCACCAGGGAATCATGAAGGAATTCTGATTTGTCTCCTAACCAATTCACAACCAAGTTAGCCAACAGTTAGGGTGGTCCTCAGACTACTAACCAGAAGTCCCAGGAACATCACGAATACATTTTCTCCCCTCCCTCAAGTGACAGTCTTCATCCCTCACAAGCAAACGAAATGCTTCCATGTGCTCAAACCTGTTTGCATTCACTAAGAAGTCAATAAAGTCCCTTTTCTCTCTGCCTTGTTGGGTGTCATTATTCCTTTGGGGTTCGAATGCTGAGTTTAGAGTACCTGGTTGTAGAAAAACCCAGACTCTGGATCCTCCCCCAGGAACTCCCCAGGGTAGCTATCAGTCCTTTGGTGGGCCCTGCAGCCCACCTTTCAACCATTTTCTTCAGGAGAAGCCAGAGAGGGGACCGGGGAAAGGTGAGGAGAGGGAGCAGAGGTCAAGTGGAAAGGCATGCTTGGGGGGCTGTGCCACCTCATTCTGAGGACCCCTGGAGGACCTGTCTGCTGCGGGCTGATAATGGAGACGTGTGCACGCACGCACTTCCCAGGTACAGGAGCTGCCTGTGGGGAACAGCCTGGACCCACCATCTGCTGAAACCAAATGGAAGGATAAGACATCTCTTTAGTTAACATTCCTAAGACAAAGTTTAAAAAATTGCCCAGCAATGAAAGAAAACAAGAAGTTGGTCCCATTTCAGGCTTGTTTGTGAATACTGATTGTGGGGAAATTAGTAAATGGAAAAAAAGAAAATAAAAATAGAATTACTTTATTGATTTTAGAAATCAGTAATTCCAAAGGGTGCCTTTACCATGGCTCCTGTGGTCAGCAGCACACCGACTTTTCTTCACTCTCTGAGAAACTTGTGATGTATGCCCCCCCCTTCCCCCGAACCCTTGGAAAAGGAAAGAACAACTTTGGTAGATAATGTTGTTGGGATTTTAGGCTTGTAGGAAGTAAAGCTTAATACTGCATCTGGAAAAGAAGAGGAAGCAGAATGCAAATAGCCAAAGAGCCTCTTTTATATCAACTCTGTGCGGTAGCAGGAGAGGGACAGAGGAGGCCTAAGCAGGTTGGGGGTATGGGGGGTAAAGGGATAAAAGATACACGTGTGCTCTGATGGGCTATATAACGTATCAGTTGAATGTCGCCACTGCCAAGTTCAGTCAAAACCCAGCTGATGTGTTTCCCCGTCGTCTCAGTGAAAGTCTGGATTGGCTGGTTGGCAACAATCTACTGCCACTGTTGCTTGAAGGCTCTGGGGACTGAGGCAGCAAAAAAAAAAAAAAGAAAAAAAAAAAAGTACCGTGGACCCCTCGCAGCAACGGTGGATGCTTTGGCCTCGGTCACACCCCCGCAGGAGGCGGGTTAGCAAAGAGCTTCTACCCGTGTGCGGTGACGGTTCATCTCTTAGCGTGAGCAGGATCTGAAAAGGACAGAACCAGCCGCTAAGTGACCTAAATGAGAGTGTGGGGTTTTACTTACAGCAACGTCTGGTATAGTTCATACCACTGAAGCCCGAAGAAGTTGTGGCCACATAAATGCTCACCTTGAACCTGAAGACTTTTCATTTTAACCACTTTTGTGGACACCTTTCTAACACACTCCGGTTCTGCTGCTTTTCTGTCTACTTCTTAGTTTCTTTTCTTTTCTTTTCTTTTTTTCCTGGATAAGAACATTTTAACTCTTTCGCTTCTTAAATATAAAGCGCTGAATATGTTAACCTTTTCTAGAAATGTAAGGTCAGCGTTATTAGCATTCAGTACTGAACTGCATGGAAAGACTGCTCCAAGTACGCTTCTGAGTTAGTCTAAATCTTTGTTGAATATTGGGTTGTCAGAATATACCCCCGCTGTCCCCATCCCCACAATATACACCTACATCCCACCACCCGGGTTAAGACAAGGACATTACTATCACCCTCCATCCCCTGTGAGGCCCTCCCACTGCCTTCCCATTTCCACTATCCTGAATTATGTGTTTATCCTTCCCTTGTTTTGCTTTTTTAAAACAGGTTTATTACATACACTCCTAACCCTAAATATTCTGTTGTTTCGTTTTCACAATTTTGTGGTTTTCAATTTGACAGTGCTGCTGAACTATTATTATATGTGATCTCAGCACACAACTGGGAGAACTTCTTCAGTTATATACTTAGGAGTGGAACTGCTGGGTCATGGCCACTTGCATCTTCCACTCTCTAAAAATAATGCCGTATTACATTCCTAAGCGATTGTGCCAATTCCCACCGCCCCACCCCCAGGGCAGCTTCTCTACCTCCCCTACCTGTGGAGAAGGGGGGTTGCCTGAGTTTAAAATACTTGCTAGTCCAGTGGTATACAATGGTGTCCTACTGTGGTTTTCATGAGCATTTTCCCAATTAGGAATGAGGTCGAGCCTCTTTTCAAGTATCTATCGTGCATATATGTTTTTTCTTCTGTGAAACGCCTGGACGTGGCTTTTGCTTATTTTCTTATTGAGTTTACTGTTTATTGATTAAAAAAAAAACAAAGCAGCTTTATTGAGAATATAAGCCCCATACCATACAATTCACCCATTTAATGTGTATAATCCAGTGGCTTGTAGTATATTCAGAGTTGTGCATCCACCACCACAATCAATTCTAGAACATTTTCACCGAAAGAAGACAAAACCCTATACCTCCTACACCATCACTCTCGCTCATCTTGTCTTCTGGCCTTAGGCAAACACTGATCTATTTTCTGTCTCTATAGATTTGCCTATCCTAGACATTTCATACGAGTGGACTCATGCAATATGCGGTCTTTTGTGTCTGGCTTCTTTCCCTTGGTGTAATGTTTTCAAGGGTCTTCCACGCTGTAGCATAGAACAATACTCTCTGCCTTTTTATGGCTCAATACTACTCCACTGTGTGTATGTTTTATTTATTCACTCACCAGTTGATGGCTACTGGGGTTGTTTCCGCCTCCTGGATATTAGTAATCACGCTGCTATAAACATTCATGTACAAGGTTTTGTCTGGACATACATTATCATTTCTGCTGGGCGTATACTGCTGGGTCATACAGTAACCCTCTGTTTAAAGGTTTGAGAAACTGCCATTTCCAAAGCAGTTGCACCATTTTTAAAACACACAACCAACAAACTATTTTATTATTTTCTTAAGTCACTCTCCCCACTCTCTATCTTTTATGGTTTTATTTTCTCTCTAGAACACCATTATCTGATGTACTATCTCTGTTACTAACGCGGTTTGTTGTCTGCACCTCCAGTTGAGGATCTGGGGCTGTTCTATCCACGGCTCTGCGCTTTGTGCCTGGTGCAGATGCTCACGAAATATCTGTTGCATGAGTCAATCTTTCACTTTAGCTGGAACGTTAGTCCACTCACATTTTTGTGATTACAAATGTTTTTATTTATTTCTACTGTTTAAGTTGTGTTTTCAAGATTTATTTATACTAGAGCAGCAGAGGGAGAGAATCTTTAAGTAACTCCCCACTGAGCGTGGAGCCTTACATGGGGCTCAGTCTCAGGGCT
Organism: Ailuropoda melanoleuca; assembly: GCF_002007445.2. NCBI lineage: Eukaryota > Metazoa > Chordata > Mammalia > Carnivora > Ursidae > Ailuropoda > Ailuropoda melanoleuca. The sequence continues at coordinate 16,546,216 of NC_048231.1, read as the reverse complement.
CATGAGATCACAACCTGAGCTGAAACCAAAAGTCAGGTGCTTCAACGACTGAGCCACCCAGGTGCCCCTTAAGCTTTTCTATGTTTTCTTTTTCTCCTTAAAATTTTATAATTTCTATTCTTTTAGTAGTTACCTACTTATTTTTGCATTTGTATATACTATGTAAAGCTAACATTAATCACTATCTTTACCATTTCACTCTATAAGATCAAGTTAGACTACTTAACTCTGATCATAGCCTCTGTCTTGATTACCCTGATATTGGTGTTGGATACTTTCATTCCCCTCCTTTTTAACCTCACAAGGACATTATAGTTTATTATTATGCTTTTATTTGCCCATGTGTCTTTATACATTCTTTGCTCTTAAGTCAGTTTTGGCATCTCAGACCTTTTTCTGGTATCACCTTCCTCTGCTGAAATATATTCTTTAGAATCTTTCCTTTTGTGAAGGTTTACTGATGCCAAAGTTGCCTGGGTTTTACATGTTGGAAAATATCTATTTCATCCTCATCCTTGAAAGATACTTTTGCTTAAAATACATTTCTGGTGGGGTACTTATTTTTTCTCATCAATGGCCACATCGCACTGTAGTTTGGCTTCCACTACTGCTGTGGAGGACTACGTTGTTGATCAAACTGGCATTCCTTTGGAAAGCCTTCCTTTGCCTCAAGGTGCTTAAATTTAACATCTTTTGTCTTTAGTATTCCAAAGTTTCAGTAGTGGATTTCTTGTGATTCACTATAGCCAGTTGTATCTTCCAGTAGTTGTGGAATATTTTTAGCCATCGTCCCTTCAACTATTGTCCTGTCTCACTTTTTTTTTTTTTCTTTCCAGAACTCCTAGTATTTAAATATCTATCAGGCCTTCTCACTTGGTTTTTCCTCCCTTTTTCTTTCTGTCCTGCAGTTCACGTAATTTCTTTAAATATATCTTTGAGTTCATCAAATATCTTTTCAGCTAGGTCTAACCTGCAGTTAAGCCCACTCATTGATTTGAAAACTGTAATTAACTGTATCTCTGCAATTTTAAAGTACGACATAGTTCTTTTTCAAATCTGCTTCATCATAATTTTAATCTTTTGATTTTACTCCTACTTTTACTCCCTCTTTTAATTTCTCTAAACACATGAGAAAATTTACTTTGTATTGTATGTCTGGTAATTTCAGTATCTTAGTCTTTGTGGGTCTAAGATTGTTATATGTTATTTTGCTGACTTTCACTATGGTGCCACGTTTCCTTATTTGTTTTGTGATTATAAACTGTGAGCTCGCAGTTCTTAGACCTTTACCTATAAGAATTATTTGAGATTTGAGTTGAGGGAAGATCCTTCCAGAAAAAATATGCATTTGATTCTACTAGGTGCCTGGGGCCACTATTACCTTAGGATCACCTTAGATTAAATTCTCAGTTTGAAGTTTTTCAGGGTGCCTAGGGAATATGAATTCATGCCCACACTTACACAAGGGCAAGTTTGTGGTTATAAAACATCAGGGGAGAGTCCCCTACTCCATCTCACTCAGCACCAAGGCTCAAGACAGGCAATCTTCTTTCAGTGCCTGAGGGGGGTAAAGGTAAAGTGGGAAGGGACGGTTTATTTCTGGCTGACCTTTACATGGAGAATACAGCCCTTTGGGGTCCTATCTTTATGTGAAGGGTCTCCAGTTAGATGCTCCACCTGTTGTCCCTGACACCTGCCATAATTCTGGTCCAGAGTTGCTTAGATCTCCGCTCCTGCCTGCTGACTCAGTTCTGGGGTTATCAGGGCAGGAACAATACACAGGACAACAATGTTATTGTGTTTTCCCCCTCACTGCCTCTGTGGCCACGATCACAGCCTGGCTCTTTTTTGGTAGGATTTTGATAAACCTGTCATTGAAGTTGTCCGTCTTTTTTTCTTTGATGTCCTGACCTGGAAATTCTTTCTCTCTCTCTCTTTTTTTTCGTAATGCCTATGGCCCGTACTACTTATACACTCACTTGGTAGTTATCAAATAAATGAAGTTACATCTTCTTAGGTTAGTTTTAAAGTCAACAAGCAACATAAACATAAAATATTATCAGAATTACCCTTAAAAATCTTGAAGCACCTGTAAAAGACATTGTACTGGTTTGGCAACAAACCCAATCTGTCCTCCAGCCTACTATTCTTCTAGTAGCATCATATTATATAACTGGCTTGTGTTACTGCAACATAGCAAATAAAAATATTTTAAAGAGGACGGGGGTGGGGGTGGGGGGGCTTTGTCTTGCATGTGTTGCTCATGTCCCATGGATACACTCTTTTAAGTGCAGAGACCGCATCTTACAAATCTTCACAGGACCTGAGCTCCTAGCATTTTGCCATGTACGTGTTTACATGGGGGTGCTTGGTAAATACTGGATTGACTGATGTGGGAAACGATCGATAGCAGTGCTCCCTATGGGTAGAAAAAGATTTCCAACTAACAATACAAACTTGGCTTCTGCAAACACCACAGCCTCGTGGGATAAGCAGCAATCCGCACTCCAGGGCAGCGCTCCTACCACCCATCAGCTGTGTGGAGGAAAGGGAAGCACATTTTCAATGAGATCATCTGACTCACGGCTTTTCCAGCTCAGAAAAAACAGAGGATGCACCACGACTTCCACGCCACTGAAGGCGGCCCAGACCTCAAACAACATGAACGTGTAACTGGAGTTATTTTTCTCCCTCCCAGGTCTGAAGTGAACAGGAGAAGTAAAATTAAAAACGTAATTTTTAAAACTACCTAAATGCAAAGGCTTTGTCCATTGTGCCTCTTAGATGTGCCCCCTAAGGCCTTTCCAACGGATCAGACTGGCCCTGATAGTATCTTCTGGCAACGTTCTGGTTTGATAAGAGAGTGAATGAATCACGTTATTTATATCCTGAGTGACATTAGGAGAAAGGGACAGCTGGGGAGTGAGGGTCAACCTGCTGGCCTCACCTTCCCGGGCACAGGTCCAGTATGTAGGAATGAACAACACAGGCGGCAAGAGCAGCAGATCCATTTCCTGAAACCCGGCCTGGTGACACGGGGGCGCCGGGCGCGGCTGCAAGGGGTCTGTGCGGAGCGGAGGCAGCCCTAGGGGAGAAGGGAGCGAGCTGGCTGACCACAGCAGCACCCCAAGTGCTCAGACCTCCCAGAAACCCTTCTCCACGTCTGGTGAACGATGCAGGCACGTGGTTGACCTCTTAGATGCTAAATGCAACCCGGGTCAAGTGTCCAGCTATGGGGGAGAATTTCTTTCTGCTTGCAAGGAAGTGTAGGGCAGTTTTGATAAAATGCTATTTTAAGGAATTCTACTGTGAAGAACCGAAGTCATATATCCAATAAGCCAAATTCTTCTAAGAAAAATGTTCCATAACTCATTTCTGAAAGTATATTTAACTCCTATAAACCTGTAAAACCATGGTCCCTTTATTCTGGTTCATTTTCTTACTACAACAGAGCAGTAAAATAGGCATGACAGAATGACCTCACGGAACAGAGAGAAACCTGTCTGGGTGACTTTCAAATGTCACTCAGTGAAAAATGTTTCTTTTTGTAACTCCATTTTGATAGTTAAGGGCAGACCATTTAACATGTTTGCAGAGTTGTAGGTTTTTTTTGCATACGAATATTTAATAACTTCCCTTTTATGAAAATTTAAAAATTGCAACACTGATCTAAATCAAAGTTCTTGACATCTAATTCCAGGATCTATCTATATCTATCTATCTAGTTTTGAAGCATAATTCACTTAAGCATATCTGGGATATTAATATATATATGTTTATATATAATGTTTATATATAAAATGTTTCTATATAATGTAATGCATGTATATATAAAAATATACATAAAATCTGGATTTATAAAACAAATCACTAAATCATTAAAAGGAAAATGATTTACAAAAAGTATATTTACTTTCTTAAAAAGATTTAATTTCTTTATAGAAAGTTCTCACACTGAAGAATGGTAGAGTAACACAAGGCTATGTACTTAATTAAATCTGATTTCTGCTATTTATTGGGCTTCTAATCTTTGGGACTTAATAATAATGATTATTGTTTTCTGAGCATAGGACAAATACATGCTCACTGTAGAAAAATCTTTGGTGGGGTCTAAAAAGAGATCTTTTATATAGCTTTGAGTTCAAAAGAACTGATATACAGAGGGATTTTGTCTATTCTAGAATAATAATTTCCAGCCTGATATAAATCCAGTCTCATTCCTCCCACAGCAGGTACAGGATTCATTCAAAAAAGATGCTGGATTCTAGTAGTTCTTTGCCTAAAGATCAGCAGAACAGCAGACTTTCAAGTACTTGAGGAAGGTAAATGAAGGGACCCTACCTAGACAACTGACTTTCAAACTTATTTAGTAAAAAATACATCTTATATGAATACATACATTAATATCTTTTTGACTTAAACAGAAGTCTCACAAAACAATTCTTTTATTACAGATGGACCCTCATTATTTTTTCTTTCTATTCTACTCTGCTCCATTATAGGAGGGGTGGGAGGGAAGAGGCAGAAGTGATGGTTCTGGTCAGTGGGATGCTAGTGAATGTTTAACAACTGGTTCTCTGTGGTAAAACAAACAAAGGCCCCAGCTTTGTGGTGTTGGCTGATTTCCACCACAGCCAAATTCAGGTAACCAACATGATGAAGTTACTGAGAGTTCACAGCGTTGGGAAGACACGTGCACCATTGGCTCTCGTGAGCCTGGTCATGACCCACTAATCGACTTGATGTCCCACTGTCTGGTCATGACCCCATCGTTCACAAACTACTGTTCTAGAGTCTAGAGAATCAAACTCCTTAGTACCTCACAGGAACCTGAGAGGGGTCAGTAGATCTTGTTTCCAGGAGGTACTGAGGGAAGTGCCTGTGCGAGGGATGGCGAGCAGCCAGGGCACTTGTCTGAGGGAAACCTCCTCTGATGCCCACTTTGACTTGGCATCATCCACCTTCGGCTTCCCCAAAGCTGATCACCTTGGGAAAATTAGAGGTACCAAGCAATAACTTGAGGAAAACCCCAATCCCCTCGAGATTCAGTTTCTTTCTTGTAATATGGGAACATAACCTGTGTACTTCACTGGATTAAGGGCTAAACAAGATAATCCATATGCAAGCATTCTGAAGATTACAAGGGACGTTACAGGGTAGTATTCACATGAAAATGATTCAATTTAAAAAAATTTTAATTACAGGCCATTAAAAAATATCATCTGAGCTCATCAGTCATTCCCACCCTCTCGACTCTACCCTCTCTGGGTCTCTAAGATTCTGAAATATCCAGTGCATCTTCAGGCTGCCTCCTTGGGTGGTTCCACTGTATCCTCTTTCTTCTTCGCACTTTGCTGCTCTTTTTTTTTACATTCTTTCCCTCAGAGAATGTATCCACTTACAGCTTTAACAGGTAACTCTATATAGATGACTGCTAAACTCCACATCTGGCTTTGAGAAGACTTTTCTGAGTTTAATGTTCAGCCATCATGTCCAATCTGACTCTTAAAACACTCCATATTCTCTGTCCCACTCATCCACAACGCCGTGTGCTCTACTTCTGGCAAAGGCACTTGTATTGGCCCAGTTACCAAGGTTTAATTTAAAGAACTTACAATCACTTCACACATTAGCATGGCTACATTTCAACCATTAGCATGGTTACTATAAAAAAAAAAAGTGTTGGAGAGGATGTGGAGAAAGGGAACCCTTGGGCACTGTTGGTAGGAATGTAAAATGGTGTACCTGCTACGGAAAACAACATGGCGGTTCTCCACAAAATTAAAAATAGAATTACTATACGATTCAGCAACTCTACTTCTGGATATACATCTAGAAGAACTGAAAGCAGACTTGACCAAATATTTGTACACCCATGTTCACAGCATTACTCACAATAGTCAAAAGGTGGAAGCAAATCAAGTATCCACTGACAGATGAATTAATAAATAAAATGTGGTATACACATACAATAGAGTACTATTCAGCCTTACAGGAAGGAAATTCTGACACATGCCACAACACGGCTGAACCTTGAAGACATTATGCTAAGTGAGATAAGCCAGTCACGAAAAGACAAATACTGCATGATTCCACTTATATATGATTCCTAGAATAGTCAAATTCATAGAAACAGAAAAGAGAAAGGTGGTTGCCAGGAGCTGGGGGAGAGAAGAATGGGGAGTTATTGTTTAACGGGTAGAGTTTTAGTTTTGTAAAAAAGAATAAAAAAAGTTTCTAGAGCTGGATGGTGGTGATGGTTGCACAAATATATGAATGTACTTAATCCACTGAACTGTACGTTTAAAAATGGTTAAAGTGGTAAATTCTGTGTTGAGTGTATTTTGCCGCAATTAAAAAAGATAGTCAATAACAGTAGAGATTGCTCTATCATTTACTTTGCTGTCGGCACAATATGAAGTACTTACCGCACACAATGTCTTCTTTAATCCCATTTCGGAAAGTTGCAAAGAAACTCTGGGTTGAAAGTACGGGAAATCTACTGTTTTTGTCTCCTAACATCCCTTCCCATCTGCCTGTGGTCTCAGCTCCTTTCACTTCCTTTGGAAAACTGCTCCCCACTTGCTCTTTTCCAATCTGATGATTATGGTCAGACTACGAATGTCAGTACCATAACTTCTTTTTTTTCTTTTTTTTAAAATTCCAGTATAATTAGCATACAGTGTTATATTCGTTTCAGGTGTACAACAGAGCAATTCAATGACTTCATACATTATCCAGTGCTCATGGGGACAAGTGCACTCCTTAATCCCCTTCACCTACTTCACCCATCCCCCCACTCACCTCCCCTCTGGTGACCTTCAGTTTGTTCTCTATAGTTAAGAGAGTCTCATACCCTCTTGATCACAAAAGCTGGCAGGTGATCCAGACCTGGCCAAAGTCCCCACCCACTACCATAAAAGTTGGTCATGTCATCCAAGCCAAGTCAATCACAGCCTTTCCTTGGGATTTCTATATACTAACAGAGAAAGAGAAATACTGTTTTTACTTTGTGGTCATTAAACTGGAAAGACTAAGGCTAGAGCTGCTCAAACTATACCCCTCCACTGATGTGCTACATGGCAGAAACCATATAAAGAAGGAAAGAGGGAGGTTTACGGAGTTATGAAAAGAAATGAAAAAGATGGAGAGAAAGATGGAGAGAAAGATGGAGAGAACATGAGGCAGAGAGAGATGGAGAAAAAGATCTCATGACATTTAGCTGGAACCACCCTAATTCTCTCTAATCATGCGAGTTCACAGATGCACCTTTTTTCTCAGGTGTCCGAGACGGGATCTGTTACTGTGATGGAGTCTGAACACCGGTGATGGAGACTCCCATGTCAGAATTGTTAGAGTGAAGCTGAAGTTCTGAACCGAATGAAATAATAAGCCCAGAGAAAGGATCACACAAACAGAAGAGAAAAACTCAGAAGGAGGGTCACTCCAGTCTTTGCTGAAGCAAAGTGCTGGTCAGGCATTTGGCAGAAAATCTCTCTTGGAACTGTGTCCTCTCCATCTTCTAAAAAGTACCAGAGGAAGGAATATACAAGTCTCAGCTAAAAAATGAGGCAGGAAGAAACATCCTCATGTGATTGCTGTGATGATCAAGTGAAGAAACTCCACGTAAAACCCCCAGCACTCAGGGTAGAGCAGGTGCTCAATGGCTAGCAGCTCCTGCTGTCATGAGTTTTCAAAGTGCAACGACAAGAAGAGAGAACTGGAAAATCAGGCGACCATGTGAGAGAACACAGCATGAGTTCAAAGGCTTTATGTGGGAACTAAAATTTCCCTTCTTCAATGCCTTTCTCTTTAAAAACTGTTTCTATTTGTGTTATATTAAAAGTAATACATGCATCTTCTATATACTGATACTGAAGCAGGAGAAAAAGAAATTAAGAAAACAATCCCATTTACACTTGCACCAAAAATAATAAGATACCTAGAAATAAAATTAACCAAAGTGGCAAAAGACCTGTAATCTGAAAACTTTAAAACAATAATGAAAGAAATTGAAGATGACACAAAGAAATGGAAAGACATTCCATGCTCATGGACTGGAAGAGCCAATATTGTTAAAATATCCATACTACCCAAAGCAATCTGCACACTTAATGCAATCCCTACCAAAATACCCACAGCATTTTTTACAGAACTAGAACAAATAATCGTAAAATTGTATGGAACCACAAAACACCCTGAATGGCCAAAGTAATCTTGAAAAAGAAAAACAAAACTGGAAGTATCACAATTCTAGATTTCAAGATATACTGCAAAGCTGTAGTAATCAAAACGGTATGGCACTGGCACACAGACACACAGATCAACAGAACAGAATAAAAAACCCAGAAATAAACCCACGATTATGTGGTTAATTAATCTATGACAATGGAGGCAAGAATATACCATGGGAAAAAAAGCCAATCTCTTCAACAAATGGTATTGGAGAAACTGGACAGCTACATGCAAAAGAATGAAACTGGACCACTTTCTCACACCATACACACAAAAAAACTCAAAATGGATTAAAGACTTAAATATGAGACCTGAAACCATAAAAATCCTAGAAGACAGCACAGGCAGTAATTTTTCTGACATCAGCTGTAACACCATTCTTCTTGATGGCAAGAGAAACAAGAGCAAAAATAAACCATTGGGACTACAGTTGAAATAAAAAGCTTCTGCAACGCAAAGGAAACAATCAAAACAAAACAACAACCTACTGAGTGGGAGAAGATATTTGCAAATGATATACATGGAAAGGGGTTAATATCCAAAATATATAAAGAATTTATACAATGCAACATGAAAAAAACCTAAATAGTCCAATTAAAAATGGGCAGAAGACATGAGCAGACATTTCTCCAAAGACGACATCCAGATGGCCAACAGACACATGAAAAGATGCTTAACCTCACTTACCATCAGGGAAATGCAAATCAAACCTACAATGAGCTATCCCCTCACACCTGGTAGAATGGCTAAAATCAAAAACAAAAGACAAAACAAGTGCTGACAAGGATGTGGAGAAAAAGGAACCCTCCTGCACTGTTGGTGGGAATGCAAACTGGTGCAGCCACCATGGAAAACAGTATGGAGGTTCCTCAAAAATTAAAAATAGAAATACCATATGATCCAGTATTTCCACTACTGGGTATTTACCCAAAGAAAACAAAAACACTAATTTGAAAAGATATATGCACCCTGTCTTTATTGCAGTATTTACAAAAGCCAAAATATGGTAGTGACCCAAGTGTCCACTGACAGATGAATCAATAAAGATGCAGCCTGCGCGTGCGTGTGCTCGCATGCGCGCACGAACACACACACACACACACACACACACACAGAGGAATATTACTAGGCCATAAAGAAGAATGAAATCTTGTCATTTGCAACAACGTGGATGGATCTAGAGGGCATAATGCTAAGTAAAATAAGTCAGAGATACAATACTATACGATTTCACTCATATGTGGATTTAAGAAACAAAACAAATGAATAAAGAAAAAAAGAGACAAACAAAAAACCCAGACTCTTAAATACAGAGAACAAACTAGGGAAGTTACCAGAGGGGAGGTAGGTGTGGGGATGGTTGAAGCAGGGGAAGGGGATTAAGAGTACACTTATCATGATGAGCAGAGTAATGTATAGAATTGTTGAACTATCATATACTCCCGAAACTAATATAACACTGTATGTTAACTCTACTGGAATTTAAAAAAATTCTATGAATAACTGAAAAATAAGAGCATTTTTTAATAGCTCCCTAACTACAAAAAAAAAAAAAAAGTAATCCACGCACAAATTAAAAAAAAAAATCAAATGATACAAGAGGTACAGGGTTAAAAGTGTCTTCTACCCTAGACTCATTCCTGGTGTGTATGGGGGCGTGTGTGTCCTTTCAGAGCAGCCTATGCACATACAAATGTATATTCCTGCTCCCCTTTTTACACAAATGGGAACATATTCTTCAGTGGGTTTTTTGGTTATCTTTCATTTAACAATATATCTCAGAAATTGTTCCATACCAACATAAACATCTACTCAGGGGAACTCTTTAGATAATCCATAGAATTATTATTCAAATCCGAAGGCACCTTTTTAGGGAGGGTCACCTTGTGAGATCCCCGTACTGTCCCACTCTAGTTCCATAGCTTTGTGTAAGGAAAACTGAAAGAGATCTAGAATCAGTCTGTCATCTTGTTATCGTGCAACCAGGAGATAACAGGAAACAGCTTCTTCCTCTCTTAAAACAAAGGGCCACCCAAGGGGGAGTTCCGATGAAGCAGGAGCCAAATTATTGAAGCTTGGTATTTGGAGGTGTTATTATAAGTGATAGCTCTTAGAATGTTCTGGAAGGTAAAGGGAGAATTTAACCTCATGTTAGCATCATTCAAGAGGCCAAAAGGAAGGCTGTTGGTGAAAAGAAATCTGACTGTGCTTGGGAATAATGACAGCTTTGCCACATAGACTCTGATGGTTAGAAAAACATGAGACAATCAAGCTGACAATGCTACTAATTTTAGAGGCTAAAGCTATTGGAATCCCAGCATACTGACCGAGGAATCAGATGTCAGCTTGCAATCACCACAGAGCAGATGTCCTTTGGATCCTTTGAACTAAAGCTTGGGTTCAACTGTCACCCATCCTCCTCTTGTAGAGTTCTTCCTATTAGCTCTTGAAAGGCTCCTGAATATGTCTGTTAGTTTGTATTTACCTTCCATAGAGCCCACTAATCATTTTTCACTCCTCCCTGGATTTTCTAAAATGTACCACCTCTCTGGGTATTTGGCTCACTGCAAGCCCACCTCTAACCTGCTATCCCTTATCCCTCTTTTCGTCTATTAACAATAAAAGAAAGATTAGAGCAGTTTCTCAACTCTCTGTGACCTATTTTCTATCAGCCAAGATTTTGTTCAGTTTTGCTTTCTGTACTGTTTCATAAAACCTGTTTCTTCTCACTTCCCCTGTGAAGATTATATTACGGTTTGACCAAGCTTTTTTAAAACTCATGATTATCTTCCCTCCTCTTTCCCTCTCATCCCCCTGCAGACCCCTTGGTATGCATCCCTGGGTAAACATCACTGTATTAGGCACAGACAGAGGATTCACTGGGCCATTTCTCTTCATTCTTGTCCATAAAGTGATCTTTTTTTCACCCCTACAAAACCTTGTCCTAAATGTCAAAATTTTATATTTTCCAGATCAGAACAATCTTTGCTTCACAGAATGGTAGTATGGCCTATAGATTACATTAGCCAGGGTGCCCATGATTTGACGACATCGAATCTACACATGTAAAATATGCCAGTTGGTCCATCTGTTAACTTTCAATTTTTACTTTGTTAAAAACAAATCTAAACTAGTGTGGTAGGCAGCCTTTAAGGTGGCCTCCTGTGACTTCCACTTCCTGCTATCCACTCACTTCCTGAAATCCCCTCTTGAGTATGGACTGACTGGACTTACAGACCCACTTCTAACAAAGAGAATATAGCTAAAGTTATGGGGTATCACTTCCAAGATTAGGTTATAAAAAGACTGTGGCTTCTGTGTGGGTGCTTTCTCATTTTCTCATGTATTGTTTGCCCAGGGGAGGCAGCTGCCATGTTGTAAGGCAGCTGTATTAGTGTGGTAGGGCTGCCGCAACCAAATACCACAGACTGGGTGGCTTAAACAACAGAAATTTACTTTCTCATAGTTCAGGAGGCTAGATGCCTAAGATCAAGTTGTCAGCAGGTTTGGTTCTTTCTGAGGCCTTTCTCCTTGGTTTACAGATGGCCATCTTTTCCCTGTGTCCTCACAGAGTCTTTCTCTGTGTAGGCACACCCTGGTGTGCCTTATGTGTCTTACGCTCCTTTTCCTATACGGACATCAGTCGCGTTGGATTAGGGCCCATGCTAAGAGGCTTCTTTTAACTTAGTCATCACTTTCAAGGCCCTATGTCCAAATACAGTCACAATCTGAGGTAATGGGGGTTAAGACTTCAACATATGAATTTGGGGGTCACATTTCAGTCCATAAAAGCAGGCCTCTGAAGAGGTCCAAGTGTCAAGAGGCCTGCCAACAGCCACGTGAGTGAACGGGAAGTAGATTTCCCAGATGAACCTTTGGATGAGCTCCTAGCTCCCAGCCAACAGCTTGCCTACAGCCTCATCGGGAGACCTTGAGCCACAGGTATGCAGCTAAGCTAGGATGCCTGAGTCACAGAAAGGGTGATATAACACATGTTTTTTGTTTAAAGTCAAAAGTTTGGGGGTAAAATGTGTTATGCATTTTACAGAGCAACAGATGACTACTAACCACTAATGACCTCACATGCCAACAAAGAAAAACCTGTAGTAACTGGAATACTTGAGCAAAGAATATTGTAGCTACTTGAACTTTCAGTTAATTGGGGTTAAGGCCAAATTTTTCTTTGCTTCAAACCTCGGTGCAAATGAATCAGGTTTTTTGTTTTTGGGGGGGTTTTTTTGGCCAAAAATAAGTCTTTGATGATTGGAGGTCAAGACTGCTCTAGGTGTCACCTGATAGTGAAAAACACCAACAACACTTGCACATGCAATATGCCATCTAGTTTTCATAGCAACCCCATGAAGAAGACATGGAAGCTATACGAAGTCAGGTGCCGGGCAAAATTTAGGCATTCAACATATTTCTAAGTGAATGTTATTTCCATTTTACAGATGGCGAAACTAAGCCTAGAGAAGTTAACTGTTTCAGATCACATTAACTAAGCAGCAGGTATGGTAACAGAACCTGAGTCCAGGATTTTTCCTATTCTACTGTGTCATCTTATATATTTGCTGTTTGCATCTTTCTTCCTTCAAGTGATAGGTAAAAAATATTACAACAAACAAACAATCTATCTATTGTCAACAGAGTCTTTTCTCCCAACAGTTCTATAAGAGCCCTGGCCAATTATCTCTAATGAGTTCTGATGCCTTTGGAAATAGTATTGATACTAATTGTATCAATTAGTACTAGAACTACTAGTATCAGAACTACTAGAAAATCAACTTAATCACAGGGTTGCATATCCACATCACACGAATCTTTGAAGTTCTCTGCCCCACCCCGTGCCAAGATTGTTCACGTCTACATTTTTATAGGAAAGGATATTTGTGAAGTTTTTTTTTCCTAATAAAAATTTAACACGAATGATTTCTCTAATCTGTTGACTAGGCCTTTAAAAACTGATGTCCCAGGAGCCTGTGAAAGCAAGTCAGAAGGAAGGAGATCTTACTGCCTTTTAGAATTCGAAGGGTCTGGCCCACGGTGCTGTGAGATCAGGAGGTGGGATTAAGTCCTCACATCCTACTAGAGGTTTTAGAAGGACCCTGAAAATTCACAAATGATCAAAACCCGCCAACTGACTGCCATGGAAGGAGATGTGGAAAGTAAATTTCCTTTGTTCAGCAGCCTTATCTGACGGTGCTAGGCCAAGCTACAACCAGCCACCTGATCGGGGACCCCACCTCTCTATCATTTGTCTGCCCCTATAGCATAGCTATTGAGGTGTTTTGTTTTTTTTCTCCAACCAAAAGAGTGTTTGATAGCATCTTGTCCAATTTCCTCATTTTTAGGAGGGAGCTAATACACAAAGAGATGGTGTGCCCACACTTGGGAAAATACATAAAATCCTGCATTTTAGTGTCTCAAAACCACTGGGACTTGTAAAGATTATATCAACTCAGAATTATCCAGGTTGTAAAGTACACGGCAGATTTCATATTAAGTCTTCATCAGTTAATCTGTACAAATATCTTTTTATTTTATTTGTGCATTCAATTGAAAGGAAAATAGACTATAAGTCTGAACTTTCCTTTTTGTGGATTGTACAAATAAAAACATGATTATAGCATAGATTGTTTTAAAAGGTAAAATTTTCTTCTTCTATAATTTGTTAATAGGTTTATAGTATTTAAAAAAATGTTGTATTGGATCCAAAATTGCCTCTTTTGTTTCCAGATGGTAGATGCCGGAGGCAGGAGGACTCAAAACTAATTTTAATATTAAACATACCTATTATGAGTGTCTGACTCAGCTAAGAAAAGTTATCTATTTAAAAAATAAACAACTTGGGGCACCTGGGCAGCACAGTCGGTTTCGGCTCGGGTTGTGATCTCTGAGTCGTGGGGTCCAGCCCTGCGTCAGACTCGGTGCTCAGCGTAGAGTCTGCTTAAGGTCCTCACTCCCTTTTCCTCCTCACTGCATGTACTCTCTAAAATAAATGACTCTTAAAAAAAGCCATCCTAACACATTTCAGAACTCACTATATTTTAATTAGTCACCGGAGCTCTCTTCTCAAACAGTGGGCCATACAACGTTTACTCATGGTGACGAGGCGATCGGTTATCACTTTCCATCAACATTATGAAAATAGCTATGAGTTACGATGGGTATAAAAAGCAACAGCTATTCTCATTTTCTCATCACACCCCACTGTTTTGTCCAGTCAGTCAGGACTTAACTTCTTTGCCTGGACTGCTAGGCCTTACTGCCCAAGGAGAACATTGGATTTTTTTTTTTTTAATGGAGAACATTGGATTTTAATTGGAAGTTGTATCAGGGGTGGTGAGGGTTCCAAACATCACTGTTTAAAAATACATACTTCTGCTTTCTACCACTAGTAAATGGGATTTGCTAGGCCTCGCAAAGGGTTTTGAATTGTGTATTTTTGGTAAAAGATGATGTTTATACATTTCCACAATGATGGGTCACTGAGGAAAAATCTAACACTATTAGGGAATTCTAGAAGCAATAATGATAGCATGAGTTCACCAATGACTAGAAACCTACTGAATATCCATCTATTACCGTTTTCTCCCAGGATTCAAGATGCTACTCGAAACAAATAAATACGTTTCAGTTACAAGATGCCTGATTTTACATTTTTGTTTTTGATGGGGGCTGTGTTGGGATGAATGAAAAGTAGGTGTAAGCAAACAACTATATTCTAATGGTCAATTCATAAAGTATGGGCACATACACCCTAGTTTGCTACTGCGTCAATTCTAGAAGGTGTCTGTTTAAATTTCCTTATCTTTTTAACAGTCAGTAAGTAGTGGATTTAACGTCTTTAGCTTATTAAAGATAGGTTACTCAATTATATGCTTGTTTTTCCCCCACATAAGTTTCTGGGTGAGGGAATACAGCCCCTGAACACCCAGGAAAAGTTCCCAGCGAAAATGGCTTGGAGTTACTGTTTCCTCTGAGAAGCCCAACGGACAGAAAGTACAGAAATAGTTACTAAAAAACCCATAATTTACAGGATATAAACACTGTATAGTTGATGTGAACACTGTCCAGAGACTTGACATGGTGAATGTTAAATCTCATAAAAGCAACAGAAATTGCTCTTCTGTCCCACATTCACTTATTGAATACCTACCTTGTGTCCAGCACTGTGAAAAGCACTGGTGATAGAGAGGTGAATGACATTAATTCCTGATCCCCTGGGAGTTTATAATCTAGTGGTAGAGGACAACAAGCAAAATAAAATATTTTTGCAAATTGTGGCAGAGGAAGGCAAAGGATGCTAGGAGTTGATGGTAAGAGATGAAAGTGGGCACTGCGGTCAGTGAAAAATTTTGGAAATGATGACAAGATCTGGAGGTGGAAGCATGGGCCAGAGTTAGCCAAAAAGAGACCGGATTACCCTGAATGAAGAAACAGTGCCTACAAGGGTACGGGAGTTTGAGACAATGTGGCAAGCGGCTTAGAAAGACGGGGATTTCAAGGTTCCTGTTGGGGGAGTGATGGAAAATACACGTAGAGAAGAGAGAAGACCATGAAGGGCTTGGGTTACTCACTGCACTTTGAGGGGAGCTTCTGAAGACTTTTTAGTGGGGAAGTGTCATAATTATAACCATTGTTAAGAGATCACTTGGATGGGGGCGCCTGGGTGGCACAGCGGTTGGGCGTCTGCCTTCGGCTCAGGGCGTGATCCCAGCGTTGTGGGATCAAGCCCCACATCAGGCTCCTCCGCTATGAGCCTGCTTCTTCCTCTCCCACTCCCCCTGCTTGTGCTCCCTCTCTCGCTGGCTGTCTCTATCTCTGTCGAATAAATAAATAAAATCTTAAAAAAAAAAAAAGAGATCACTTGGATGAGACTGACGGTGAAGACCTTCATGTGGAAAACACAGTAGTAATTCAAACAAAAGTGATACATATCAAGGCAGCGGCAATGAGGGAGACTAGACATAAGATCTGAGAGGTTTAAGGGGAGAAGTATAATAATTGATAACCAGCAGGGTATATGGGGTGAGGAGACAAGCTAGAAAGATTCTTAGGTGTCTGGCTTCCCCTCTGATGAAGGTGAATAGGGAGGGACCGCAGGAGGGGTATGTCTGAGAGAATGATGAGTCGAGTTTGGGTTGGTTTGAGAGGACTGTGAGACATTCAGGAGAGAGGTCCATAGGCGGCCGAGACATACAGATCCAGAGAGAAGTCTGGGCTGGGGCAGGGCTGCTGCATACACGTTCTGTGTCTACAGTACAGGACCCCCAGAATTGTGCAGTGCACAACCAATCCGGGAAGCCATAGGTGACAGCCCTGGCTGAAGGTACAGGTCTGGAATTAGTACAGGTCTAACACAGAGGTCAGCTGGAACGACAGGACTGTAGCAAAGACAGGATTCCAGAGAGTGAAAATTCACAAGTAAGCAAAGGATGAAGAGCTTTATAAAAGAGACTTAAAGAGTTGCCAGAGAGGTGAGAAAGGAAAAAGCCAACATTACCAAAAACTCAATATCATTAAAGACTGACACTCTAAATATGTGGGTGATATTTCCCTGTACTGAGTGATTAAATAAACCATCCTTATTATTCCTTATAAGATATATTATTAACCGTATTTTTTTTTTTTTACTAATGCTGGGATTGTCTGGCTAAAACTGACCTTAGCCAGAACTTAATTTCAGTCTCAATATTTCTATCAGCAACTGCTACTTTCTCAAGATACTAAAAGTACTTCTTTGCCTGATCCTATTTATACATTCCCCCCCATACATCTCCCATTTGACCCTTGATCCAGTTGTTTGTTGAATTTTCTTTCATGTTTTACTTACATTACCGCCTGAGTCCCCCGTTCTCTCTGCATCTTCTCAACAGATATTGAATTAATAATACATACTAACATTTCTCAAAATATAAAAATGTAATCATTCTTTGCCTCACTCTAAAATCTGGAGTTCTATTTTTTCTTGTATATATGCTTTAGTCTCTGATTTCAGAGTAGGGATCTTGTGACTTATTTTAGTTATTCCTTACGAGAACCTAATAGTGTGCTGAGCATAATCAATTATTTTTTTTTAAAGATTTTATTTATTTGACAGAGAGACAGCCAGCGAGAGAGGGAACACAAGCAGGGGGAGTGGGAGAGGAAGAAGCAGGCTTCCAGCGTAGGAGCCTGATGTGGGGCTCGATCCCAGGACCCTGGGATCACGCCCTGAGCCGAAGGCAGACGCTTAACGACTGAGCCACCCAGGCGCCCCTGAGCATAATCAATTATTTGTGGGAAATTCCTACCACATCCCCAAAGGCCATAAGAACACGCTAACCATCTGAAAGATGGAAACTGAAAACAAGTTTCANCTGAGCATAATCAATTATTTGTGGGAAATTCCTACCACATCCCCAAAGGAAACTGTTTTAAAACTCTAGTCACAAGCCTGTGTTGGTCTGAATACTTGCCTTAGCTCTTCCGTTCAGTTTTTAAAACTAGAAGTCCCCTTGCCACATAGGAAATTGTTTCTTCTTCCCATGAATGAGACTTGGAAGTTGAAAAGTTAGTTTCAACCAAGGTTGGCAAACATGGCACGTGACAGATTACAGATTTCTACTTCATTTCTCAGTGTCAAGATGTGAATCAGCATTATAGGAAAAAGAGTTCTAGTGTTAGATAAATTTGAGAATTGCTGGGTGAAAACAAGTTTCTTTATTGAAAGACTCCTCGGATGTACAAAGATATATTGTGACTCCTCAAGAAATGGCACAGCGTAAGTGGAATTTCTCAAATTTATCTGACTTTGAAGACTTGCATTTTGCAGAACACTGCTGTAATTTTGCGGATGAGGGTCCTGACCTCAATATTAGGTTTCGTGACTTGCTCAAGATCATACAAAGAGTTCTTAGCAAAGCTGAGATGAGGGCCAGTTCCTCTGATTTTTAAACTGGTCCTCTGTCCATTATACCACACTGCTGGTATGCTACTTAGTTTTTATTCCAACTGTGGAGAGCAGACATAAAACTGATCGTACTGACCCACAGAAATTTGGACCTCCAGAACTTAGAGATTCCTCCTGTAACAATGACAAGATGATCTCTCCGGGAGTCTGTCAGCTGCTCTGTGGCCATGAAATTGACTGTGGGGGTGGGAAGGGTGCACGGGAGGAGGAGCTCCCCGGGATGCTTTAGGATGCTTAAAAGAAAAACGGATTTATGCCGAGGATAATTCCTGGAACAGATGTGAAACCGAATACTTCATATCACAATCCTGCCCCCGCCCTCTCCGAAAGGGAAATGAAATCGCAGGATTAACCTGGCCCTCGTCAGATCATGCTTTGTTTCTTTCAAAAATCCCATGACCGGGGCAGATTCCATTTCCTGCTACTCCCCTTCCGACAGCAAGAGGGGAGAGCCCAGGAGGGAGAAGAGGCTTTCCCTAGGCTCCACAAGCTCCAGGAGCACGGGCAGCGGGGATGAGAGAGACACACGTGACAGTAACTCACACGCAACCATGCGCTGTTAACCCCCACTTTCCAGTTGCATTCCTTGGTCCACACGCTCCGAGGAGGTATTCTTTCCTAAATATAACGAACCCCTTAGTACACTGATAAATTCATCAATTTGGGAACAGAGAGAATGAGTTCCATTCTGAGGCTCTGTGAAAAAAGTACATGTAAACTGAAAAGTGACTCATTTGGGGGGGGCATAAAATCCAGGATTTGTGAAATAAATAGATGAAATCTTATTATTTTTATTTTTTTAAGATTTTTAAGTTTTTTTTTTTTTTAAAGTGAAGTCTACACCCAGCGTGGGGCTCAAACTCACAACCCCAAGATCAAGAGTTGCATGCTCTACCGACCAAGCCAGCCAGGCGCCCCAAGATGGATGAAATTTTAAATAAGCTGTAACATCCTGACCAGGTAATGACAGAGCAAAGCAAAAATACAGTGTATAAGATATATAATTATCACAAAGCCCGCTGCGCCATGATTTCAGGTGATTTCATAATCCAAAGGCCAGAGCATGAATGCTGCTCTAAGAGCCAAGAAGCCCCAGAGGTTTCTCACCGTCCACACCTAGCAGGGAAATGCTCTCCCTGACGAGCCTGCCAGCGAGGCCAGGATCTCAGGGGAGTCCATAGAGGTTACTTTCCCTGCAGGCCTGGCCTGACTGGCAAGCGTGCTTCAGTCAGAGAGCCCCAGTGCCCCACGGCGACGAACGTCAAGAGCACCCTGGCAAGCCCGGGGCTGGGTCACTTGAGGTGTCTCTAAGAATCACCTTTCAAAGCCAAACCACTTGTTCACTCCTATCACAAGCTGGCAACAGGACAGTGTGCAGGGAGGGGTGCCTGTGGATGGCAGAATTAGGGGGATTAACAATGGGGGAGAAGCAATTGGTGGCACGGCTAACCCCATTCTCAGCTGCTCTGTTTTGGATTTGGAGCACGAGGTGAAGCTTAAGGCTCTGAAACTGTAGTTAAGGTCCTCCTTGCTCTGTGCTGACTAAAGCCACAGACATGCTCTGGAGCCTGACACCTTTCCAAACGGGGAAAAAAGCAAGAGAGGCTAGGCCCAGGGACAGCTGCTATCCCCCAGGCACACCACCTTCCTTGGAAACGTCAAAGACTGGGGGCAAAGCTGGGCGCAGGACCTCTCTGCCCGCGACCTTGCAGCAGACCCGTACAAAGGGCACAGTCAACAATCTGCCGACTTAATGAACTGGAGGCACTTAATAAGTACTTACTAAAAATCTGGCTAACAAGTGAGTACAATGTGACTGCTTACACGGAGGGCTTTTTGTCTTTTTACTATTTAGATATCAACTATTAACTCTTTAAAGATTTGAGATCTATTTCACATACTAATACAATTCACCCATTTCAGCGGTCTTTAGTGTAACCATCACCACAATCTGATTATAGAACATTGTCATTACCCCGAAAAGAAACCCCTATGCCTACTGGCAGCCACTCCCCAGACCCCATTCTCCCCACCTAGCCCTAGGCAACCACTGATCTACTTTCTATCTCTATGCATTTGCCTAGTCTGGACATGTCACATAAATAGAATCATTCAATATGTGGTGGCTTTACGTCTCCAAGGTCCATCCGTGTCGTAGCCTGCATCATACTTCATTCTTTTTCATGGCTGAACAGTATTCGTTGTACGGATATGCCACAGTCTATCCATTCATTATCTGATAGACGTTCAGGTTGTTTCCACATTTTGGCTATTAAGGCATGCTGCTATGAATATTCACGTACAATTTTTTTTTAAGACTTTATGTATTTTAGAAAGAGAGAGCATGAGCAGGGGGCACGAGCGGGGTGGGGGGGCGGCGGGCGAGGAGAGGGAGAAGTTTGGTTTTTTTTTAAGTAGGCTCCACACCCAGTGTGGGGCTTGAACTCACAACCCAGAGATCGAGTCACACAATCTACTGGTTGAGTCACACAATCTACATGAGTTTTCACGTAGACAGTGTTTTCATTTCTCTTAGATACGCATTTAGGAATCAAATTGCCAGGCCTTATGGTAACGCTATGTTTAACTGTTGGAGACACTGCCAAGATCTTTTTCCAAAGCTGTTACACCATTCCCACCAGCAAAGCACGAGAGTTCCAGTGTCTGTATCAACACCTACTGGTTATCTGTCTTGATTACAGCCATCTAGTGGGTGTGAAGTGGCATTTCACTGGGATTCTTATTTGAGCTTTCCTAATGCCTAATGATCCAGCTTTTCAGGTGCTTATCGTCCATTTGTATATCTTCTTTGGAGGAATGTCCACATGCTTTGCTCATTTTTAAAACAGGGTCACCTGTCTCTTTATGTTGAGCTGGACAAGATCTGTAGGTATTCTGGAGTTAAGTCCCTTGCCAGATATATAATTTGCAAAAGTCTTCTTTTATTCTATAAGCTGTCTTTTCACTTTCTTGATGGCACCTTTTTTTAAATTTATTTTTTTAAATTTTATTTTATTTAAATTCAATTAATTAACATATAGTGTATTATTAGTTTCAGAGGTAGAGGTCAGTGATTCATCAGTCTCATAGAACACCCAGTGCTCATTACATCAAGTGCCCTCATTAATGCCCATCACCCATTACCCCATACTCCCTCCTCTCCAGTAACCCTCAGTTTGTTTCCTGTGATTAACAGTCTCTTATGGTTTGCTTCCCTCTCTGATTTCGTCTTGTTTTATTTTTCCCTCCCTTCTCCTATGCTCCTCTGTTTTGTTTCTTAAATTCCACATATGAGTGAAATCACGTGATAATTGTCTTTCTCCGACTTAGCGTAACACCCTCCATCCACGTCGTTGCAAATGGCAAGATTTCTTTTTTTTTTTTCCTGATGGTTGAGTAGTATTCATTCCATTGTGTATATATATATATACACCACATCTTCTTCATCCATTCATCCGTCAATGGACATCTGGGCTCTTTCCATAGTTTAGCTATTGTGGACACTGCTGCTATAAACATTGGGATGCAGGTGCCCCTTCAGATTATTACATTTGTATCTTTGGAGTAAATCCCTAGTAGTGCAATTGCTGGGTCATAGGGTAGCTCTATTTTTAACTTTTTGAAGAACCTCTATACTGTTTTCCAGAGTAGCTGCACCAGCCTGCATTCCCACCAGCAGTGTAAGAGGGTTCCCTTTCTCCACATCCTCGCCAACATCTGTCATTTCCTGACTTGTTAATTTTAGCCATTCTGACTGGTGTGAGGTGGTATCTCATTGTGGTTTAGATTTGTATTTCCTTGATGCTGAGTGACGTTGAGCATTTTTTCGTATGTCTGTTGGCCATTTGTATATCTTCTTTGGAGAAATGTCTGTTCGCATCTTCTGCCCGTTTCCGGATTGGATTATTTGTTCTTTGGGTGTTGAGTTTTGTAAGTTCTTTATAGATTTTGGATATTAGCCCTTTATCTGATAAGGCATTTTCAAATATCGTCTCCCATTGTGTCGGCTGTCTTTTGGTTTTGTCAACTGTTTTCCTTGCTGTGCAAAAGCTTTTTATCTTGATGAAGTCCCAATAGCTCATTTTTGCCTTTGTTTGCCTTGTTTCTGGAGACATGTCTAGCAAGAAGTTGCTGTGGCCGAGGTCAAAGAGGTTGCTGCCTGTGTTCTCTAGGATTCTGATGGATTCCTGTCTCACATTTAGGTCTTTCATTCATTTTGAGTCTACTTTTGTGTATGGTGTAAGGAAATGGTCCAGTTTCATTCTTCTGCACATTCTTCTGTCCATTCAACACCATTTGTTGAAAAGACTGTCTTTTTCCCATTGGATATTCTTCCCTGCGTTGTCGAGGATTAGTTGACCATAGAGTTGAGGGTCCATTTCTGGGCTCTCTCTTCTGTTCCATTGACCTATGTGTCTGTTTTTGTGCCAGTACCCTACTGTCTTGGTGATGACAGCTTTGTAATAGAGCTTGAAGTCCGGAATTGTGATGCCTTGGTGGCACCTTTTGAAGCACATGATTTTTTTGAATTTTGATGAAATCAAACATCCATTTAATTTTTGTTGCTTGTGCTTTTTGATGTTGTATCTAAGAAATTGTTGCCTAATCCAAGGACATGAAGTTTTACTCCTTTGTTTCTTCTAGGAATTTTATAGTTTTAGCCCTTACATTGAGATCTTTTATCAATTTTGTTTTTTTTTTTTTAAAGATTTTATTTAGTTATCTGACAGAGATAGAGACAGCCAGTGAGAGAGGGAACACAAGCAGGGGGAGTGGGAGAGGAAGAAGCAGGCTCATATCAGAGGAGCCTGATGTGGGGCTCGATCCCATAACACTGGGATCATGCCCTGAGCCGAAGGCAGACGTTCAACCGCTGTGCCACCCAGGCGCCCCATCAATTTTGAGTTTATTTTTGTGTATGGTATGAGGAATGAATCCCACTTCATTCTTTTGCATGTGGATAACCAATTGTTCCAGTACCACCAGTCTCTTCAACCATAAGTTGAAAAGACTATTCTCTCTTCTTGGCGCCTTTGTGGAAAAGCAACTGGCCATACACGTGTGCATTTATTTCTGGACTCTCAGTTCCAGTCCACTGATCTGTCCTATGCCACACTGTCTTGATTACTTTATTTGTATTTATAGCTTTGTATTTATTGTTAGTTTTACATCCTGTTTAAAATTCTCTGACTCATTACTACCAGGCTCCAGCTGTATTCTTTTTGGAGAATCTCAGAGAAGACCTGAAACACAAGGAAGCTTTTCTTTAAATGAAACAGGGGTCATTAATAACCTCTCTCTGTTTCTGAAGCAGCTGTACTGTGAGCAAAACCTCAGGAAGACAACACATGAAAAGAATTTAGTATCGTAATGAAGTTAAACTTAGCAACCAGGTTAACCTGCATAATTTGAGTGTACGTAATCATTCTGCTACAGAACAATCAAGAGCAAATAGTGAATAGTTCATGCAAATGAATGCGCTATACTGTAAATTTATACTATGCTTAGAGCAAATTTATCATTTTAATTAAGAAACACATTTACAGGGTTCTTTTTTTTCTCTACGGCTCATTTTCCCCCGCATCCTCCTCTCTTGTAATGACCTTTCCTCCAGGAAGACGGGGACTCTCTTGTGTTCCTTAAACCTTCACGTATCAGGTACACCCCCCTCCCAGCCCCCACGTACTAAGAGCAAGCTCTAGGGCAAACTAGGGTTAAGGAATGGTGTTCCTCTTTGCAGAGTCAAGAAGCTGGTGGAGAAGGGCTGCAGAAAGGTGATGGGAGTCCATCCAGCAGGGGAGGAGTCTATGGAAAAAAACGTGTTGTGACAGAAACTGATGGATGTTTCTCAACACCCATTCTTCCCTTATCCCACAATAAGAGAAGTTCAGTTTGCTTGGGGAGGCAGTGTGCCCAGCCAAAAGACTACCTCTCCAGACTCGTTTGTTGCTAGGAAAAGTGAGCCTGGGGTCCAGGGCAGGCCAATGATGTATTAGTTGGAACTGCGGGGCTTCCAAGGAAGCTTTTTTTAAAGTGGGGAGATTTAGCTGGCATCTGTCTTTTGCCTTTCCTCCCAAACCCCTTTCTTGTCTGGAACATGGACACAATGCCAGTAGGAACAGGAACCACCCTGTGACCCCCCCCCCAAAAAAAATGAACGCCAACGCTTTAGGGTTGGTCAAGCAGAAGAGAGGAGCCTGGCTCCTCCATTACGTCTCCGAAGAGCTGTGTTAGCTGTCTCCGAATTTCTTGACATGTAAGAAAAATAAATCCTTCACTTATATAAGCCACTGGTGTTTTGAGCTTCTGCTACCTGAAGGGAAAGCTCTTCTGTCCTCTCCCTTTTCCCCCAACCCTCCCACCTCCCACCTTTACTCCCCTCCTGCTGCCCAGGTTCCTTGCTCCATTCCCATCTAAGTTCCCTCTGCCAGTCAGAACTGCTGCCCCTTCAGAGGTGTTGCAGGAGGCGTGGGAAAGCCTATCACCTTCCCCGACCCTCCCATCAGTGGGAGTGGAGGCACAGGCCCACCTTGATCCTTATCCTCCTCCTTCCCGGTCTGGTTCCATACAAACAGGGAATGTGAAATACTTGGAGGAAAGGCAAGCCCACCTCGCCCATAAGTGTCTCCACACTACCAGGAATCCCCCCTAACTGAGTGATTGGAGATAATCACCAGACACTTCGGAGAGATTCGGGCTGGAGGGTCGGGCTACCAGCCACCTAGCTCCATGAGGAAAATGAAGCTGGGAACATGAAATCATCTTGAGGGGCCTAGCATTTTGATATGACGAGGCAGCTCAGCAAGTTCTGGAAATAAAGCTGTCTGGCTTTGGATTTCAGCTCCACCATTGATTGTGGGACTTGGACAAGGTAGTTCACTTCTCTCAGCCTTAGTCTGCTCATACACAAACTAGGTAACAAAGCCACCTTCTTTTGTCTGGTTGAAACGATGAAATGTGACCAAGCCACAATGCTGGCATATAACATGTGCTGGATAAAAAGAAGCCCACTGTCGCTGTTATTATACTGGTGAAGAGCAAGGGCTCTGAAGTCACATTTAGGTTCAAACCCACTTCTCCATCCACCAGTTACGTGGACTGAAGCTGTTTCCTAGTCTCTGCACCTTGGTTTCTTCTAAGTGAGGAAGAGAATGCTAATTCACTCAACCACAAATACCTACGGCAGGCCTGCTCTATACCAGGTTTTATGCTCCACCCGGGGTGTACGAAGGTGAGTGACACTGTTGCAGTCTAGTGAGGAAGACAGACACCAATGGAAAATTGCAAAGAACTGTAACAAATGCCACAAAGGAGCACTGCACAGGTCTCTGCAGGGGACATGCCCTGTCAGAGAGGCCAGAAAAAGCAAACACACCCGAGGATGGGAGGAGAGCATGAGAGGAAGCTCTGTGGACCCAGGGACGGTGGGGGGAGCTCAGAGACGGCCAGGATGGCTAGTGTGGAGGAAGCATGGAGGGCAGATGATGTGACATCAGGATGAAAGGTAGGCAGGCCATGTGAGACCTCTTATCTAGTTTTACCCTTATCTTAAGAGTAATTGTCAGCCTTTCCGAAGGGCTTTAAGTGGCGTGTGTGTCAGAAACAGCTTGCATTTTGAAAAGCTTAGTGCACAGTGATGTGGAGAATGGAAAGAAAGAGCAGGGAAGGCGAGGGTTGATGCTGGGAGAAGCTAGTACCATAGGTCCAAATGAGAATGTTTGGTGACTCGAGCTTGACTCCTTGCAAGTAGGGAAACCGAATCCATATTTCAAACTAGAGAATTAAGTTACTATTAGTTTTGGGGTCACTCTGAGCATCCTCTTGAATAAAGGCACAAATGCAGGGGACTCATAGATCAACCAAAGCTACAACCATGGGTTAGGTCGAACTCCCTGAACTAAATGATAAAGCTTGATAAACTCTTTGACTAGATCAAGACTCCTTTGTTTTCACTAGCATCTTTTTCCTGAAGGTTATACTCTACTTGGCAGACCTCCTTTCCCTGTCCTCTTATCTCCCTATCCCGACACCAAATGTCCTGAGAGGGTGATGCTGAGAGATGAGTCAGTTATCCTAGTGTCAGGAACAGGAACGGCCTGATGACTAACAAAACAAGAAAACAGTCTCTGTCCCTTTCGTCCATTAGATCCTTATAAACTCCATCTCTTTTCTCATTTACGTAATTGATTCTAGGAGGAAGCAGATGAAAACACGAGTAAGGAATGGCCTCAGGACTATATATATCTGGAACCTGTGGTGTTCATGGTATTCCTGGGTTCAGGCCAGACTTGAAGAGAACTATTGATTCCCCCGCAAGAGCAAAGATCGGGTCTCGAGGTTGAAACACCACATTCACATAACCCAATGTATATACGGCCAGTGCTGGCTAGGAAGGACACCGACAATGTTTTGCAAGGGTCCTATAACCCAGGACTATTTAGAGTGGAGTCCTGGATTGGTACCAGCCTGAGAACTCTTTGTTATTAGTCTACAATGAGACAAATTTAGAATTCGAAAGTAGGCAGTTAAAATCTGTTATTGAATATGGCCAGCAATTTTATGCCTGGTGAATCTAATAATAATGAATTTGAGCTGGTATGTTAGATGTCTTCTTTTCTTATTTAGTTTCTCTAGTAATTTATTTTTAGCGTATTTTACAAAAGTACCAGTCTACACAGGCCTGGAAAGGAAATAACTAGTGCTCCAATAGGGACAGTTTGGAAAGCACTACTGCAGCCAGCTGAAAATTCCCTGATTCTTTTCTCACCGATAGGACTGACAGCATGGAAATTTTACTCATTAATACAGAGGACTGGAGATAAGCCTGAACGAACTAGGAGCCACGGAAATAAGGAGTTTTAGTTGTCAAAGGCATGTCCTCTTCCCAGACAGCCCGTATCTAATGACGGATCGGCCTAAAGTACGTACAAAAGCAGTATCCCAGCTCCCTCACTACAACTCACAGCTCTGACAGGCCGGCTTTGTATTCCCTGTGGCACCAACCGAGCCCGTCCTTGTTGCTGTGCCACAGCCCAATGTCTCCCGTAGTCCAATCCCATTTCCTTCCATTCCCTTCCCTTCTATAGGAATTGATCCCAGGAGCACCCCTTAATAAACCTCTTGCACACCAATCTCCATCCTAGAGTTTACTTTCTAGGGGACCTAACTTCTGACATTGTCTAATAACAACATGACCTCAAAGATCATAAGGGGAACTTTGTGATACCATGTGCTTTGAACGTGACAAATAGTAAGAACCACCATTTACCGAGTACCCATCATGTGCCAACCACTGTACAAGGTGCATTTACACACATAATCTATTGTCTTTTTAAAACTGTGGTAAAATACACATAACATAAATGAGATCGAGTCAGTAATCAAAAACCTTCCAACATACAGAAGTCCAGGACCAGGCAGCTTCACTGGTGAATTCCGCCAAACATTTACAGAATTAATGCCAATCTTTCCCAAACTCTTCCAAAAGGTGGAAGGGTTCCCTCCTCTTCTTTTTCTTTCCTTTTTTTTTTTTTTAAAAGATTTTATTTATTTATTCGACAGAGATAGAGACAGCCAGCGAGAGGGAACACAAGCAGGGGGAGTGGGAGAGGAAGAAGCAGGCTCATAGCGGAGGAGCCTGATGTGAGGCTTGATCCCCTAACGCCGGGATCACGCCCTGAGCCGAAGGCAGATGCCTAACCGCTGTGCCACCCAGGCGCCCCAGGTTCCCTCCTCTTCTACTCACTTTCAAAGTCATTTTACGAGTCCAACATTACCCTGGTACTAAAACCAGACAAGGCTACCAGAAGAAAATTTCAGGCCAATATCTTTGCTGAACGTAGATGCAAAAATCCTCAACAAAACAGTCAAACTGAATTCAGCAATGCAATAAACGGATTGTACACCATGATCAGGTGGGATTTATTCCACGCATGCAACAACGGTGCAACGTCTGCAAATCAATCAATGTGACACACCACATTAATAAAATGAAGGATAAAAATATAATTATATGATCATCTCAATTGATGCATAAAAAGCATTTGACAAAATTCACCATACATTTATGATAAAAACTCTCAACAAACTGGGTATAGAGGGAACATTCCTCAACACAATAAAGGCCAAATATGACAGGCCCATAGCCGACATCATACTCAATAGTAAAGAGCTGACAGCTTGTCCTCTAAGATCAAGAACAAGACAAGGATGCCCACCCTCCCCACTTTTATTCAACAAAGTATTAGAAGTCCTAGCAAGATGCATACACAAGAAATAAAAGGCATCCAAATCAGAAAATAAGTAAAACTGTCTCTATTAGTAGATGACATGATATTATAAAGACAGAACCCCAAGACCTCCACCAGAAAACTCTTAAAACTAATAAACGAATTCAGCAAAGTTTCAGGATACAAAATCAATATACAAAAATCTGTTACATTTCTATACAGTAACAACAAACTATCAGAGTAATTAAGAAAATAACTGCATTGACAACTATATCAAAGAGAAAAAAATATTTAGGAATAAATTTAACCAAGGATGTGAAAGAGTTATATACCAAACACTATAAGACATTGATGAAAGAAATTGAAGAAGACAACAAATAAATGGAAAATATTCCATGCTCATGGACTGGAAGAATTAATATTGTTAAAATGTCAATACTGGGGCACCTGGGTGGCTCAGCCGTTAAGCGTCTGCCTTCGGCTCAGGGTGTGATCCCGGCGTTATGGGATCGAGCCCCGCATCAGGTTCCTCCACTATGAGCCTGCTTCTTCCTCTCCCACTCCCCCTGCTTGTGTTCCCTCTCTCGCTGGCTGTCTCTCTCTAATAAATAAATAAATCTTTAAAAAAAATGTCAATACTACACAAGGCAATCTACAGATTCAGTGTAATCCATATCAAAATTCCAATGGCATTTTTCGCAGAAATAAAACAAACAATCCTAAAATTTGTATGGAACCACAAAAGACCCCAAAGAGCCAAAGCTATCTTGACAAAGAACAAAGTTGGAGGCATTATGCTTCCTGATTTCAAACTATACTACAAAGCTCTAGAAATCAAAACAGTATGACATATGGCACTGGCATAAAAGCAGACACATTGACCAACAGAAGAGAGAATCCAGAAATAAAGCCATGCATATATGGTCAAGTAATTTAGGACAAAGGAGCCAAAAATATACAATGGGAAAAGGACAGTATCCAATAAATGGTGTTGGAAAAACTGGACAGCCACATATAAAAGAATGAAATTGGACTCCTATCTCAACCACACACAAAAATTAACTAAAAAATGGACTAAAGACTTGAAAGTAAGACCTAAAACCATAAAACTCCCAGAAGAAAACATAAGCGGTAAGCTCCTTAACATGGGTCTTAGTGATGATTTTTTGGATTTGACATCAAAGGACAGGCAACGACAGCAAAAATAAACAAGTGGGACTACATCAAACCAAAAAGCCTCTCTACAGTAAAGGAAACAACAAAATGAAAAGGCAACCTGCCAAATGGAAGAAAATATTTGCAAATCATGTATCTGATATAGGGTTAATATCCAAAATATATAAAGAACTCATAAAACTCAGTAGTAAAAACAAACAATCCAATTAAAAATGGCAGAAGAGGGACATCTGGGTGGCTCAGGCAATCATCTGACTCTTGATCTCATCTCAGGTCTTGATCTCAGAGTCATGAGTTCAAGCCCCACACTGGGCTCCATGCTGGACATGGAGCCTACTTAAAATAAACATGGCAGAGGAACCCAATAGACATTTTTCCGAAGAAGACATACAAATGGCAAACAAGTATAGGTAAAGGTGCTCAACATTCCTAATCACCAGGGAAATGCAAATCAAAACCACATGGAGATAGCACCTCACACCTGTTAGAACGGCTAGTATCAAAAAGACAAGAAATAACAAGCGTTGCACTGTTGGCGGAGATGTAAACGGGTATGGCCACTATGTAAAACACTGTGGAGGTTCCTCAAAATATTAAAACTATAACTTTCATATGATCCAGCAATTCCACTTCTGGGTATTTACCCAAAGAAAACAAAACCACTAATTCACTGCATGTTTACCCTCTGTTCATTGCATTACTTATAACAACCAAAATGTAGAAACAATCTAAGTGTCCGTAAATGGATGAACGAATAACAAAAATGAGGGACATATACACAACAGAGTATTATTCAGCCATAAAAAAGAATGAAATCTTGTCATTTGTGTCAACATGGATAGACCCTGAGGGCATTATACTAAAGTAAAATAAGTCAGACAGAAAAAGGCATATACCGTATGATCTCACTTATATTTGACATCTAAAAAAAACAAACAAACCCAAACCAAGCTCAGAGATGCAGAGAACAGGTTTGCAGCTGCCGGAGGTGGGGGACAGGGGAAAAATGATCAGCTTAATCACTTTAAAGGGAACAGTTCAGGGCATTAGGAACATTCACATTGTGCAATCATCATTACCATCTATCTGCAGAACTTTTTTCATCTTAAAAAACTGCAACTTGGGGGGCACCTGGGTGGCTCAGCTGGGTAAGCTCAGGTCTTGATCTCAGGGTCGTGACTTCAAGCCCCACATGGAGCCTACTTAAAAACAAAAAAACAAAACTGAAACTCTGTACCCACTGAAAAATAAACCCCATTCTCCCATCTGGCCAGCCCTGGTAACAACCATTCTGCTTTCTGTCTCTGAATTTGACCGCTCTAGCTACCTCAAATAAGTAGAATTATACACTATTTGTCTTCCTGTGATTGGCTCATTTCAGTTAGCATAAATCCTCTAGGTTTTTCCATGATGTAATGTGTGTCAGAATTTCCTTCTTCTTGAAAGGCTGAATACTATTCCATCGTATGTACACACCACGTCTTGTTGATCCATTCGTCCGTGGATGGACACGTGGGTTGCTTCCACCTTTAGTCTATTGTGAATAAAGCTGCTATGGACATGGGCGTACAAACATTTGTTCAAGACCCTCCTTTCAGTTCCTTTTGTTTATACATCCAGAAGTGGACTTCTGAATCGTACGGTAATTTTATTTTTAAAGTTTTTCGGAAACACCATACTATGGCACTGAAGTTGAAGCAAGAGTAAGTAGGGAAGGTAGGAGGTAAAGGTTGAGAGAACTTGTTTTGTTTTTGAGAGCACTGTGCACTATAAATAAAATATAATATATGCCTCCAGAAGTCATATATTACCTACCCTACACGTAATACTAGGTGGATCTCTACGACTAGAATATGGTGTTCAGTTTCAGGTAGTAGACAATTTAGGAGAAGCATAAAAAATTCACGAAGAAATCAAAAAAGAATAAAAAAGACAGTTTAGTGTCCAAAAACAAAACCTGTTATAAGGTCAAAGAGCTCCCATCAGTTGGTATAGAGGGACAAAAGCTGAAGGAGGGTGTTTCTCAAATAAACTAAACCTCATTTCGACTTTGTTCCCTTAAAGTGAGATCCTTGGATGTGGTCTAAAGTAGAACGTCTTTATACTGGATTCTGCTTTGTAACAAATGAGTTTAGAGTAGGGCTCCCAATGTGTTTAAGAAGTTGTCATCTGAAGAATAGTGATCAGTCACTCTCTGTTTTCGAGAAAGTAGTTTTATAATATTTCAAGAAGAAGGCTAGAAATAATGTACTAGGTAATTTATAAGGAATGTTATTCTGATTTTTAAGACTGTTTAATAATAAAATGCATTATTTATGAAATCTTTAAGGTTAAAGCATTTTAACTCAAGATTAAGCATTTTACTTGAAGCCAGGAGAACAGGCAAGATAAATCTAATTATATGAATACACACTATCAGACAAGACAAAACCTAACTGGACCTTTAGAGGATAAGAAGGATAAGAATGGTGGAGGTCAGCCGCTGACCTGGCCACAGGGACGGACTGGCAAATGTGCTGGTGAGCACTGATTAGCCACCGCTAATGGCCCCGAATACGGTTGTAGGTTTTTATGAGGTCTGGCCCCATAGACCGTTCCCTACGTTTATGTACGCTAACTTTCCTTAACAGAGGTAAACTGAGGCTGTCTCTCTTTTATTAATCAAAAGGCTATTGAGACAACTCGACTTCTCTGCATAAAAGAGGAGGGTAAGAATATGTACATACACACAACGGCAATTTATCTCGGAGAACAGCAGCAAGGATGGCTAAACACAGAAGAAGGCCTGCAAGGAGTTGTCTTTCTAAAAAAGAGCTGTGGTTTTCAAGATGCCAGGTTCCAATACCTGATTAACTACAAACAATTCATTACCTAATACATTTTGCAGCTTAGCCATAAGAAATTAAAACAACAACCACCACCACCACCAAAAAAACAAAACACTGGTCGAATTCTAAAATATCTTCATTTGGGTTCGTCCCATGAACAAACATGTCTTAATTTCTCTGGGAAGCAAATGAGAAGTGAATGGAAGGGGGAAAAACACCTCAAAGCCATTTTTCAGTCCAATTGAATGTAAAAGGAGTGATTTTTTAACCTGATAACCATAAACAAATAAATAACACTAAAACAGCAACTTCTAACCAGCTGACTTTTCAATTCACCTCATCATCTTACAACCGGGTTGGTTTTCCAAGTGACATCCTCTTGCACTGGGGATACATGCTACGTTTTACCCATAGAGCTAAGGGGACATGCTGCCCATTAGCTGTTCCTCTCTGGTAGCAGATAACTACTTAACCTGGCTTTGGGTTAAGGAGCCCTGGTACCTACAGGAGTCCTGAATGGAAACGCTGGCATGTTCAAAAGAGGAGTAGATAAAGAAGTATAAGAGACTATTGTTCTGTGTTTACTAGTGATGCTCTTCATTCTGAGGACAAGAAAAGCTGAGCCTTTTCCTTTATAATTATAATTTGAAAGAATAAATGTCAATGCCAATCATGCCAATGGAGCAATAGACTTCAAGCCACCATTCTCCACGCCCTACAGTTACCCACCCACACACTTTGGGGCCCAGTAAATTCTACAGATCAGGCAAGCAGAGTTGTAAATATTTCCATGTACAAAGCTTGCTTTTTCCAAAGACAGGCATGGCATGGCATGCCATTTTCTTTCTTTAGAACATTTAGGAGCAATTATGACCTGAGGATATAAGGATGGCAAAGCAAAGGTATGTACCTATAACAAGCATTTCTTTGAAACTAGCAGCAAGATGTGTGGGTTCCACACATCCACAGAGTATAGACTGATAACTTGTAGTGATAAGTATAAAAACTCACAGAGTAAGGCAATGTTATGCTGGTTACCTGCCCAGTTCAGGAATACAAGAATAAACAGGATCCTTTCCCCCCCAAAGTGAAGGGTTGTTACACAGGACAATACGAATCTGCTACAAGCTGGGGTGGTAGGCACAAGTCTAACCACCCAGGGTGCCAAGCATTTTTTCCAGAGGGTGTGTGTGCTTCTGTAACATAAACGTAATTTGAGAAAGGGGCCACTGCACTTTCCCCGTCTCTTTATAACAAAGTGGTAATTGTTAACAATTGAAGAATCATCACTCCTCTCTTGGGAGTTTGCCAGCTCAGCAAGAGACAATACCAATTTTCTGATGTTATCTCTCTCAGTGGTCCACTTCTTAATCCACTTGAGAAATAGAGTTCCCCGGTTTTCTTTAAGGCAAATGAACCCCCTTCGGGTGGGATCTCAGAAGTATCCCTCTTCTTCCTCCCAACTGAAAGCCAGGTTGTTCCTCCCCCACTTCCAATCAGGTTGTTCTGCTATGCTTGAGTTTTGTTTCTGAATGTAGGAACAGTTACCAAACGAAAAGAAAGAGGCCGCAGGACAGGAAAGCATGAAATTTCAATGGCTGACAGCCAGGCGATTTGGCCACGTAGAGGGATCCACATCCTTCTTGTGTGGCTGCAGCCAGAGCGAGGCTAGCACCACACATCCTGTTAAAACATCACTTGTAGAATACAGCCTATAATGAAGCGAGTGCCGTGACCAGTTGCTTAGAATTTGGTGATATAAATCTAATTGATTCAGATTTTTTTCCTGGTTCCTTGTGAAGCACATTAAAGATATTCTCTCTGTTGCCGTATATTCTAAGAATGTACGAGTTGGGTATGGTATGGTCAAGTCAGTGTGGCTATGGAAGAGAGGAGAATAAGGCTTGGCAGGAAGAAGCTGATTATACTCAGGGTCCCAGAGAGAGGGTCACTACGTGCCTCACAGGGGAAAACACCAGTGTGGTCAAGAGATGGAAGACAGGAGCAAGGAGAGAAAGTCTAGGCAAGAGCCTTATTTGGGATTTCCCTGGAAAAGGCAAGGCAGGGTAGGGTAAACAGCTTAAGACTGGCTAGTTTCAATAATTACTGTGGGCTCTGGGCTACAACGGTGGTTTCCAGCTGCCTGGTACCTGGCCCTGGAGTGATTTGGGGCAAGGGAAAGGTGGATTTTCCATGTGAGAGTTAGATAAGGAGGTTGGTTGGGGGTATAAACTTGGGATTAGTTGGTTTCTGTTTGAAAGGCATACTCATGGGCAAGCTGATATGATCTTTAGGAATTAGCTAGCCTTGGGATGGGCGGTCTCTCCCTGGCCCTGTAAGGTCCCAAGTGTGAAAGCATCAAGAATACAGAAAACATAGTTAACTGGCTCTGTGATGAAGAGATGTCAAACAGACAATACAGGATCTAAGAAGACACAAAATCATGCATATATTTAAATACGACCCTTGCCTGGGGCAGGAGAATGGGGGTCTTAGAGAGTCTTAGTCCTCAACATGCTTCGGTGTGGCTCCCTCGTTCTTTGATAAGGACAACGGATGTTTTCTCAGTCTTAGATAACATGCCATGCAAACACACTTCAATCTCTCATCTCCTGTCTGCCTCCCTAAACCCATATATGAAGGGGTTCTAGGACTGTTATAGCTGCTGATAACATTCGTGACTGCGGTTGAAGGGACCTCTGCCCGAGCTGTAATTCTGTCTACACCCCATTCACAACAAGGAGAAAGCAAGCATCCAGGTGATGGGCTATGGACTCTGGGGTTCTCCCTCTTCACTTTGTAAACTACCTATTTCTCCTGTTTAGGGGGAGGCAGCCCATCGCCATCTACCACCTGCCACCTGCCAGGCTGGTGGGCCTGCCTCTGGAGCTCCCAGCAGTTAGGCTGCACCACGGGAAGCTGGTCCTCCAGAGGCCCCCGACCCACTCTGTATTCTAAGTCCATACACACTAGGCATGAGGTCTCACCACCTCAGCTAATGACAAAGTACAGCATCACCTGTCCCGAGCTTATGTGTACCTCAGGCTCAGCAGGGCTGTGTCTGCAACAGATTTCAGTGCTGAGAGATGGGCTCTTTCCCAAGTCTTCTTTGCTGATGATCCTATTTTGCCATGTAATGTTCTGGGTGGATTGTAAGGGATACTAATGAAACAGGTTCAAGGAAAGTGATATTATAACTGTGGCATGTCCAAGTCTCACAGCCCTGGAAACCGATGGACATTAGTACTTCTTGGCAAGCCACTGGTTTAGTTTGGAGCTTGGTGTCATATTCATACTTCTGGCTGCCAGTCTCCTTAAGGAAATACGGACCTTCTCGCTTTAGTTTTCTATATTTTATTAGTTGTTCATCACTGGATAGGCTGCTTCGTATCAGAATTAAAGGACCATTGGTGAAGTATTACCAATAGAACTCTGGTTGTTCTCGGTTTCTCTGCTACATTTTGGTAGATGACCAAGCCATGGATTTGGTGTTCCTTTCTCTCTTCTCATTCCTTTTTGGAAAGAGTTTAGATGGGCTGGGGAAAGGTATTTGAAGCTTTCTGATCCAATGTAAATGAATCCTGTGGTGGGTAAATAATTTTCCTCCCTCCTTTGCTCTCCTGGGGTATTTTGATGAATAATGCTTCTCAAATAAGTTTATAAGTATTCCCCTAGAGCTAAGAAGGGTATTAAGCCCATAGCAGGTGTGCCTTTAATGCTTTAGTATGTACGGTAGAGCAAAGAGGAAAGGAATCGTCAAAACCTTGTGGTTTCATAGAAGTTTCTGGAAAGTTTTGAAGGCCACAGCTGGGAACAAAACACTGTGGGGCAGCGCTGGTGGTGTGGGTACAGCCTCACTAGATCATGTCAGGCCATCCCTTCAACGTTGGAGATTTTTATGGACGGGTGGCAGACTGGGGTCTATAGTTTATTTTGCTGCCAATTACACCATATGCTTATCTTAACTCAGAAAAAAGCATAATCAATTAATCGACCTCACCAAAAAAAAACCTTTTTAAAAATTTTGTTCCTTCCTGCCTCCAGTTCACAAGCTACACAACTCTAATCTAAAAGCCTTCTTTAATAATAAATATCTTTAACAATATTCATTCTCTTTTGAGGCTCTTGCGATTTGACCTTCAAATATCATGTTCTCCGATATATTCTGTTACTCTTTACTTGTGATAACTCAATTATGGTTTTAGTTTCTTTCTTCGATTGGCTTCAATGTCCCCATATTTTTAAACAAAAGCCTCCATAATAGTAAGGAAATTTCTTACTGCCACAGCGCCACCTACTGGTAGGCCAGTACAGAAGCAAGCTAGCGGGAGCTTAACTTTGACCCACAGTTTGGAGTCCTTTTGAGCTCTGGTTTTATAAAATGCCAATTTCTTTGTCATTCTGAGAAACTATCACTTCTCTTGATAGCTATTGAGCTTCTTGCTGTGATATAAAATCAGCAAGTTATCATAAAAAATATGCTCTTATTCTTACTGTTACCTTAAATTGGCCCTTGATTTTCTCTGTCCTGTAACTGTAGCAAGGGCTCCAGATTGTGTGGGCAAGGGTTTGGATCTGGCGAAAATAACATGGGGAGCTTCCAAAGAGCCTGAAAAATGTAAAAAAAATCCCTACTTAACACTTTATTTGATCTTGGTGAAAGGACAAGAGGTCAAATCTCAAACTACGTTTTAGGATAGGACAACCACCAGAGAGAAGAACAGCAAGGGACACCAGGCCTGGAAAACTGCCCAGAATATAGCATTAGGTGGTGCGCGACATAAGGACCAAAGGAGGAAAGAGAAGGTTGAGAAATACATCGAACATAAAGAAAGGAGAAAATAAACAGCTATCTGTATTTCAAGAAAATAAAAAAACGAAACCAAAGCCAAACCTAGGTTTTAGGGGATCATCGTTTGCCCAGATGCTGACACCGAATTTCCTGTGCCTTTGCTTTCTAACACTGTAAGAGTGGGTAATCAACCCAAATTCTTACCCCTCTGGCTCTGGGGGGAGAAGAACATTTTGGGAGCAAAAAAAGGATATAAGCCACTAGGGCAAGCATCTCAAGAGCTTCATTTCTTCACATTATTAATCTACTATACTCCAGATCCAACCAGGATCCATGACAACTATATAATGCTTGGTGAAAGGAATAAGAGTCTAATAATAAAAATAGGTCACTCTGCTGAGAACTGCCAGGCAAATAATTTCGCTTCAAAGTTAAAGTGACTTCTAGATCCTTAGAGTTTACGCTCCACTGGGTTTATTCTGTATTAAAGCAAGTTCCTTTCTCTTGTCTCACGGGCAGACAGTGAAGTGTGCAGCCAGAGTTACCCCATCCCCACGCAAAGTGCGTTTTACCAAGGCCCAAAATAACCAATACTTAACAAGGACATTGCTTCTCACTTCTTGTAAATGAAATCCAGCATTGGTGTTCCAAAGGCAGTAAGAATCCTTCCACCAACTACAGACCCTTAAGAGCTTTAAAACACTGCCACCACCACCACAACAAATTGGGGTGTGGGGCAGGCAGAGGCTGGACTCCAGGACAGAAAAGGCACAGGCAGAAGTTAAGGCCAGGGATGAGGGCAGACGGTATGGCTTCAGACCCTACAAGAATGGTGCTTTACACTATCAAGTCAGCACGAGAGAAATGCCAGTTATCTAATCTGTGGCTCTCTGCTATTTTAGTTTTAGTTCACCATCTCCACTTCAGAACTCAAGAACGCCATGGTTATAAAGAATGAAGGCCAATGGCTCTGGCTTTGAGCCAAAGGCCCTCACTCTAGCTTCCTTCTCAAGTTTCCCAATTTGCTGACTCTACACCTTCCCTTCCACAGCAAACTCAGAATGTTTAGCTTGAAGTAGGGAAGTCAAGGAAAAAGTAACATTCGTGGAGCATTCCAGGCCTTCTGCTAGCAGCTTTCACATTCACTACCTCATCTAACGTTCATAATTAGAAGAACAATGTCGCTAGGTCACCTTCAGTGGGAAAGGATTCTGCGCTGTTTTTCAACAGTGTGCTGGGATGAGCGAGTACCACATTTAGGCGCCCGATGAACAAAGTGACACAGCTTTAAGGCCTGGTCGGCTAGACTTGTAGAGGGTCAAGGGACCAGGAAACAGACTTTTGCTATATTCATGCACTCAATAATACCATGTTTAACCAACTGAGTTAACTGGACCAGACAGGGGCTAAATACCTTTCAAAGTCAGCGTAGCGAGCGGGCACAAAGGCACAAATGTCCCATCTCTGAGAGACGTGTAAAGTTTGACTTATTATGGGGGTTGTTCTCCTTTCTTGTGGGTTTAAAGAAAAATGTTTATAATAGCAACCTACCCTCCTTTTTGTAGGACACCCTTCCGAACCCCTAGAATAACACCTTTCAGTCTATGTGTCATACAGAAAAACACATGCTTTATAATTGGAACACTGAAGTGCCAGGTAGTTAACTTACTAGCTGTGGAAATAACTCTAATGGGGTTAGTTATCATTGTGCTGCTAAGGCAGAATGTTTGTTGGGAAGTATGGAAAATACCATGTTCATCAGTGTTTCTTTCACTGAGGACCAGGAACACCCCGAAAGGCACAGAACAGAAACAAATTCAAGGCACTTTAGAAGTCCAGAGTCATTGGAGACGAAAGCAGTAAACAGCAGGTGGCCTAAACAAGGTGAAAAGAATAATGCACTTGTCTTAAGGCAGAAACGGGGAAAAGGCAGGTATTAGAATCCAGGGAGACATACAACTTCTCTTTGCTCTGTGGTTTTACTCTGCTATTGAATTCATTACAACGTTACAAAATCTCTTAACAGATAACTTTAGTCAATAAATATTAATTCATGATCAAGATGCTGAGAGTAAGAGCCACCCGGCCCCTCAAATTTCCAACTTCCCCGGCCAGAGCGCACACAGAGAGTTCAACCCTGTACGTAATGCATCAGACACGCAAATGCAGGAGGCAGGTTTCTGGCATCTCCCACGCTCTGCGACCCTGTCTGGCTATAGCGATTTGCTGGCTAGAGATAGTCAGCTGTCTATAGTGCAAAATTCTCCCAGCCACCCATTTCCCGGGCCGAACAGTTCCAGGTGGAAATTCTACTTCCTTAAAAATAACTACCATATTCTAGTAATTCTTTTTGGCGGGAGGGGAGGACCAAATAGATACCCATCAAATATTTCTTGAATTCAGGTCCTAAGATCTTGAGCGGAGAACAAAATCTTTATACTCTTCCATTATTACCTGACCTTGGTGTTGTTATAAAGCCTTTCTCTATATATTGTGTCCTTTAATTCCACAGTAAGCCTATGAGATATATGTAATTATCCCCATGGTACAGTCTAACCAGGCTTCTCGGTGGTCTTTTAATCATTTGAAGGTCTACTGTCACACACACACACCCTCCACACCCTGGCCCTAGACTCCTTGATGGTTCCTTCTTAGACTCAGGATCAAGTTCCCTACACGGCTCATGAACCGGCCCTGCTACCTCTATGACCTGTTCTCCTGCTGCTCCCTGCTCACGCTCTAGTCCCCAGGCGCAGTGACACAGGAGGGCTCCCAGCGCACAGTGTATTTGCACCCTGCCCCCCCCCCCCATGCAGAGGTCTTGTTCCCTCTTCCTGGAACTCCTTCGGCCCCATGCCTCCCCTCTCCTGGGGGACCTGTCAATACGCAACCCTCCACTTAGATGTTTCTTCCTCTAGAAAGCCCTCTCTAATCCCTAAGAGACCAGGCCAAGTTGCCAGGGTTCCAATACAGCCCTGCCATTTACTAGCTATGAGATTTTGGGTTTGTTTCATAATCTGTGCCTTTCTTTCTTCATCTGTGAAATGGGGAACACAGTTTCTGTTAAATGCCTATTTTGCGAACAGATGAGTTATCCCAGGTAAAGCATTCAGAACTGGGCCGGACACACCAGATGTTCCACCAGTGTTGTCTACAGTTATTCTATGCGTCCCCAGTACCTGACATTCATGTAGTCTGTACCCACTCCCTGCTGACTCTTCTCTCTCCCTGAGTCTGTAAGTTCCCTGACCGCAGGGACTGCCCGGTGTACCCTCTACGCCCCTCGGTGCCCAGCATCTTACTTTCTCCATGGGAGGTGCTCAATAACAAATATTTGTTGGACTGAATCCGCGTGATTTTAATTTTCTGATTACTCATTAGTATGTTTTTTATGAATTAGTGCTCAAAGAAAACTCTCCCTGGACCAGTGCTGCCTCACTATATGTGGGTACCTACACCGAGGGGCTTTAAGACCTCAGCCAGCACCTGGCAATGGACCAGTAGGCCATTACATTAGCGTGGCAGGACTCCCATCAAAGAGCGGAGCTCCACCGTGCTGAGGGGCTAGTGGGAGAGACTACATGGGGGATCCTATATGAAAGGCGGAACACTCGTCAGATACAGGCCCTTTTACTAAATGCTGCAAATCTGTTTACACTCTCCCAGACACAGAAATGTCATCTACCCTGAACTAGCTCTGGAAAACTATTCCATCCTCAAGTGCCCATTTGCCAATGCTTCAAAAGCCTGGATGCTTCTTCGTCCTTTGAACCGCACGTTTCTTCAGAGGCAGAAGTAAAAGTACACCCAGTGCAGCCCCCCGCCCTGCCATCCCGGCCGCGGAAAGCGCTGGTGCGCCCACTAACCTGTGGAGCTGGTGATGGGCGCAAAGGCCGCAGCGTTAAGGCTGCTCTGGAGTCCGTTCAGCTGCCCTTCTGTGGCTGAGCCTCTGAAACACAAGCAGCTTGGTCAGATCAGCGGATGGAAGGGTGAGCTCACACACAGGCCCTCCTCTTGCTCTTGGCACTCTCTCACGTGGCTCATTCCCTTGCTTCTTTCAAGGCTTTGTGCAAAAGCCATCTTAGCAGAGAGGACTTCCATGACCAACCTATCCCTTCTTCCGAAATACGAAAATTTACTGCCTCTCTCTCTCCACTGGACTGTAGTTTCAAGAAAGCACACGCTGTGGCCATGGCTGTGTCTCCAGTGCCTAGAACAATGCCTGGCACCTTATAGGCGCTCAACAAACATCTGTTTACCAAATGGATAAACGATGTTCCCAGTAGTGAACTGGATAAATCACGAGTAAAGGCACTTTTAAAAAACCAAGTTTCATGTAGACCAGTGGTTCTCAACTGAGGTACAAAGGAAGGACAGATTTTGCCCCCACCCCCACCCTTCCACAAGGGACATTTGGCAACGCTGACACATTTGTGGTTGTCACAACTGTGGGGGTCTACTGGCATCTGGTGGGTTGAGCCAGGAATGGTGCTAAATATTTCCTACGGTGCACTGGGCGGTGCCCCCAAACAAAGAATTTTCTAGCCCAAGATGTCAACAGTGCTGAGGTTGAGAAACCATTATATAGAGGCAGCTCCCCTCATGCCAACTCTGACAGGAGATAGGACAGAGTATACTGGATGCTTTGGGCCCAGATTTCCCAGCCACATGTCTTAGAGATTCTATGATTAGCTTACAGACCATGCCAGGTCTCCCTGTGACAGGCTCTTACAGATCTGTAGTTCTTTCATTGCCATTATCAAAATTATAATTATGAGACTGTGCAACTGGCTGCTTAATAGCTGTCATCCTTGCTAGAAAGCTCCACAAAGACAGATTGTATCAGCCTATTCACTGTTGTATCCATAGCTCCTAACACTGCATTTTGCACACATTAGGTATTTATTAAATATTTTAAGAATAATCTGATCCATTGTCTCGTAAATACAAATTACTTGTTGGACCCAACTACTGTGACTTTAGTTGATGTGTGAAAATTTTACATTGGAAGGTTAAAACTTTATATGCTCAATTCTTTATCTGTTGAGTAGCACCCAATCCAACCTGTGAAACCCCTCCCCTAGCACTATTTTTTTTTATTATTTTTTTGCCCATTATTTTGATAAGTGGAAACTTTTCTGAAAGTGATATCCTTTCTTTAAGATCTGTTTTGTTCATTACTTTACAAGATTGACTGTGGTTTCATGCTATATTGTTTCTCTTCAAGTTCTTTCCACATCTCTAACACAGAGGTACTAGTTTTCTGTTCCAGTGGTGTCTTAAATTTATCTTGGATCCATGCCACATCAGGGATGACCTTTCTGTAGAAGGAAGGACCCGCAGAAGAAAAATGCTCAAGATTTCACAGGAAAAGGAGAGTTAGAAATGCCGACCTTGCCAGGGCTGTGCCAGACAGGTGTGGTGGCATCTGTGAAGGTCCTGAAAAGAAGCCCCAAACTTGATCATTTTTGTAAAATACTGGTAACAACCAACCTCTTTCAATTTCCAAAGGAGAGAAGAAATCTCAAGGTGCAAGTTAGGTTAAAGAACTGAATTCCAAAGGGAACATGTAGTCTGACTTTTCTTAGTAGACATTTACTCACAGATGAATCATCTTACAACGTTTCTCACAATCGACACGTGCACGGGTGTATGTGTGCTTCTTCCTTTTATCCATCAGGCCAGGGATTTTACATGCGTTGCACAAACAGAAGCTAATACGCTAATCCTTAGCAAGTAACAATTAGAACATTATTAATTTGCGCCTGGTTCCAAAACCAACCCAAGAAACATTTCGTGAAGTCAACGTCTGTGCCGTAGCAGAGCACAAGACTCCATTTTATAAATATACTACACGCTATCTAAGCCATAATCCATTATATTTGCTGCTATATTCCTTTTTACACCTAATATTATCTCTGCGGGTCTTTTCTTTTTTTAATGTACTGTATCAGTCTCTCCAGAGGTGA
Source organism: Ailuropoda melanoleuca (assembly GCF_002007445.2). NCBI lineage: Eukaryota > Metazoa > Chordata > Mammalia > Carnivora > Ursidae > Ailuropoda > Ailuropoda melanoleuca. The sequence continues at coordinate 16,503,032 of NC_048231.1, read as the reverse complement.
TCCCCTCTATGGCCTGTTGTCAGTTTCATTCCTTCCTTCACCAAGTACTGAATGAGCACCTGCCATGTGCCGGACCCTGCTTGAGGGACTGCTCTCGCCTGTCCTCCCATGCGCCAAGTTGTTCTAGGTGATTTCTGTATTTCTATTACTTTATTTTGGTTTTGATTAATTTACTCTCTTGTTCCTTTTATAGTATTTCAAGTTAAATTATTATCTCACCTACTTTTAATCCTTCTTGTCTTTTTTTTTTTTTAAGATTTTATTCATTTGAGAGAGATAAGAGAGAGGGAAAGGGCACAAGTGGGGGGAAGGCGAAAGGGAGAAGCAGACTCCCCACTGAGCAGGGAACCCAACGTAGGGCTCGATCCCAGAACCCTGGGATCATGACCTGATCTGAAGGCAGAGGCTTTACTGACTGAGCCACCCAGGCGCCCTGTCCTTCTTGTCTTTTTAATAAATTTAAAGTTGCAGCACTTTCCATAGCCATCCAGTTCTAAGTGTTTTCTGATTTTTATTATGATTACCTCTCTAACACATTGGGTATTACGTACTGTATTTTTAGAAATTTTCAAACATTTGAGCGTTTTTAAAAAATTAACTTTTGATTTTCCCTAAATAAAGCGTATTTATTGTTAAAAAGTGTAAACAGTTTGATATGGGTTTTTTTGAAATGTGTGGAGCTTTCATTTGTGATAGTGTGTGTTGAATTTTTGTAAACACATACCTGAAGAGAAGATATAGTCTCCCTTTTGGATGCAGGAGTCTGTGCATAGTTATTAATGTTTTTCAGATTATGAGTTGTGACGCATAAAGGTGGCTGTAAAATCAATTTAGGTGACCCCACCAGCATTTTTAAAAGAATAGGAAATAGTATTTTGTGAAACTTTCATTTCATATACATAACATGGATATTTTTTTACTAGGTTGCATATGAAATTTATTTTTTATTATAAGTGGTGGTCAGAAAAAGATGAAAAGCCACTTATCAAAGCAAACTGTTACTCTGCATTTCAAATATTCCAAGTCCTCAGAAATTTGTTACCTATCAGTTACTGATAAAAGTAGATTTAAATACATCAACCATTACAATTGATAATTTCTCAATTTTTCCTTACACTATTGTCGACATTTGATTTATATATTTTTAAATTTATGATGTTAACTGCATACCAGTGCTTTTCTTAATTCCTATTAATGCTTTTTGCTTAACTATATTTTATCTATTGCTATACTCATGTTCCTTCTAATCAGTACTGTATGGTTTACCTTCTTCTCATCTTTTGCACTGTGAGATTTTACTTTAAGTATCTCTCTTTTAAGCAGGCTATAATTGAACATGTTTAAAAATGCAATTTCATGATCTACCTTTCAATAAAAGAGTATAATCCTGTTAATACTTACTGTGATTACTCATATAATTAGATTTACTTCTACCATTTTAGTTTTTATTTTCCACTCCCCATCCTTTTTCTTTGCTTTTTTGTTTTCTTTCCTGCCTTCCACTGGATTCAAAGCTTCTACATTCTCTTCTCTCCCCCTCTGTTGGTTTAAAAGCTACAGACTGTATGTCAATTACTTAGCTGCTTTTTTCTAAGTGTAAAATTTAGCTATTTTTTTCCTTCAATATTTCTGTCTTACCCTTAGAACTGTTATGTTTTCACTATTCACTGAATCCCCTTGTCCCTCGATCTTATCTTTGTTGTCTTAAACATGTTTTAGCCTTTTGAAAGACCAACAATGTTTATGGTCATTAACATGTATTATCACTTAATAAAGTTTTGCACATCACTGCCTTCGTGTTATCCAGCACATTTGTGTTCACTTTTATCCTATCCAGTCTTCACTCATTCTTTCAGTGAAGGTCACGGGTGGTATAGTCTTAGACTTTGGATATCTCAAATTATTTGTATTTTTGGCTTTTCTCTTGAATGAGAGTTTAGCTGGGTATAAAAATTCTAGACTGAAAGTTATTTTACCCCAACACTCTGAAGGTATTAGCTCTTGTCTTCTGCCACCTATTACTGCTGAAGAAAAGAATGCCAGTATTCTGAGTTCCTTTCTGAATTTTCTTTCAAGTAGTATGTAAGTCTCCCCTGTATGCTCAGTGTTCTGCAGTTTCACTCTGATGTGTCTAGATGTGCATTCATTTTGGTACATGGGATGAATTATTTAGCTGAGAACATTTATTTCTTCAATTGCAGAGAAGTCTCAGTTATTATTTCTTAAAGTGTAACTTGTCTACCTCTCCCTCAGGTCTCCCTTCTGACACTGTGATCAGAGTCACATGTCACATTCCATAAGATAATCCTACCAGATATCAGATCTAATATGTCTGGCTGTTCAAAAATATTAATTTCATTTGTAAGGAATTCATGTTCCAGTTGTTGACTTTGTCTGGAAATCTTTCTTAGATTCAGATTTATTCATGTGTTTTGCAATTTTGGTTTGCAGGCTCATTTTGAATAATACTCACTTTCCCCCTTGTCTCTGTACTTGCTCACCCCTTCCTGTCTGAAGGTTTTATAGCAGCTTCCACCCAGTCCAGAACCAGACATTATACTGGTATTTCAGTGCCCTTGCCTCAGTCATATTTAGAAATCCAGGTGAGTTCTGAGACACAATCAGTTGGACCCTCAGGCAGTAGGTCCACATCAGTTTTATCAGTCTCCCATGAGGAGAGCCCACTGTATTCCTTAGCTCGTGATTTTTCAACCTTCGTACTACTGATATTTTGGAATGGATAATTCTTTGTTGTGGGGAACTATCCTGTGCTTTGCAGGATGTTTACCAGCATCCCTAGACTCTACTCATGAGATGCCAATAGGAACTCCCACCCCCGCCCAGCTATGATAACAAAAAATTACTCAAGACATGGCCAGACATCCTCTGGGGGCAATATCTTCCCCAGTTGAAAAATTACTGTTTTATTTTCAATTAATGAGCCTAGTTTCTCAGTCTTTCCTCTTGGGTAGGGCACTTTCAGGCCCCAACATGCCACAGGAGCTGAACTCTGGGCTGTCACTACCTACTTCCAAAGCAGAGTTCAGAAAGCTTTGTTGTTTCAGCCTCATTCACTGACTCTCAGTTACTTCTGTAAATTTTGGGGCCAAGGAGACGTTTCCCTTGTTTTGAAGCTCAGCTAGGTCCCTTTTTTTTTTTTTTTTTAATCACTGCTATGTATTTGAAGCAGAGGGAGAGTATTAAGTGTAAACTTATGGAGACAACTTGACTGGAAGTCAGTATGTCCAAATTTAATCTTTTGTTTTATTTGAAGCTAAGCCCTTGCCTTCAATAGTCATTAGTGTTATTAGTGTGCAGGATCTCAGAATGTGTTTGAATTTCCACAGCCTTGCCAGCTCGAGCCAAATCACACTTAGAAATATCAGCTTAATAACAACAAAAATGCCATCTCTTATAATAGGGAACAATGGCAGCAGCAGAAATTATAATTATACCAACACATATGCATTAGACACTTAATATATGTCAGGGAAATACATGATCTCATTTAATCCTTAGAACCACTCCATGATGTAGGTAATATTTTACAGTTAATGAAACAGAGGCTTAGAGGTAGGCCCAAATAACAGTCAATCGAATGAAGGAGCCAGGATTCAAAATTTAATTAGAAATCTTGGGCTGTTAGCAATTGTGCTCTCCTGCCTCCCACATACTACTACTCTACATGGTATAAATAATTACTGATGAGATCATTGCTATTTGGCGATCCCTGACACATACACCCCAATACACGATACTATGTCACCACCCCCACCTCAACCACCACCTCTAGCACATCTCCATCTTCACCACTGCCCGAGAACTTGTCATGAATAGAAGCTAGCTCAGGGGCTGAGGCATATATTTCTCTCTGCTCTCTTAAAAATAAACTTCATGGAAACTGGGCTTGTATCTATTCTGTCCACTGGTCTTATCACCAATATTTAGAGCAATGCGCAAGCATAACAGACATTCAATATACACGTGATAAAAAGGTAAAGACAAGGTATCTGTCCCTAGAGACTTATGGGAAGAACACATATAAAAAAGAAAAAATCAGACAAGGAGGAAGATGGTAGAGTTAGCTGAGGCACTTGGCAAAGCTGCATCAACGTGATAAATTAAAACCTGATCTTGAATAAAACACAGGACTTAAGATTCAAGAGGGCAAAGGGCACAAGGAAGAGGGGATAACATGAGCACGTAGGAACAAAGTAGACTGTAAGACAGTATAGGGAAGGCTACAGACAGCATAGAGGACATACTGCAGAAGGATTTAATGTCAGAGAAAGGAATCTCAACCTATCTTACGCACTGGGAAGCCGCCAAAGATTTTGGAAAAAAGGTTCAAAGAACTATTTTAGAGATGATATTTTAAATTGCTTTCTAGACCTACTCACGTACCCTATTTCTTTAAGAACCAATTTGGATAGTTTAAAAATTTCTACCTTGTTCTTGGGTGTTCTCTTTATTCAAGAACCAATCTTGATAGTTAATATTTTTGAAAATATTAGAAAAAAACTTCCATCCAGTTTTTAAATTTAGTAGCATCCAATTATGCAGTGTTCTCATAATTTTTTAGTCCCCCTATAGCTACTTTTATTTTTTTAAAAAGATTGATTTATTTGAGAGAGAGCACAAAAGGGAAGGGCAGAGAGAGAGGGAGAGAGAATCCCCAGCAGACGTTGTGCTGAGCGCGGAGCCCAACACGGGGCTTGATCTTACAACCCTGAGATCACGACCTGAGCCCAAACCAAGAGTCAGACATTTAACTGACAGCACCACCCAAGCACTCCAGTGCTGTATCTACTTTTAAAATCTTTTTCTTATTTTTAATTCTCTTCTTTTTCTGGCAGAGCTATGTTTATTTTCTCCTTCCCTGTCCCCCTACCCCAAACTAAATAAAGGTTTTGAATTAAACTTTTTATTGGTTTTCACTTTACATTGCTTTTCTTCTTTATATCCTTTGACCTGTTTTTCTTAGTTTTGTTTTATTGACCCTTTTCTAATTTCAAGAAAGGAAACCTTAGTTCAGGTATGACAAACATGTGGCGTGCATATTCACTACTCATATTCCCTGTCTGCAGCAGACATCACTAATAATCTATCAAAGCACTCTTTCTTGCCGGGCTCAGAGAAGTGCTCATAATTCATGTCAACAAGACATTCTAGATAATCAGCTGAAGCCAGTACATCAGTTGAAGCCAATCTGCCATTTGTATCTTGGTTAATTTCTTTTCAATCTTCCTACACTGTAACAATGAAAATAACTAAGATTATGAACTTACCTTGGAGTATATCTTTGATGACATTTCAAATATAAGTTTTGATAAAAACAGTTCTTTTTATTATTTTTAAAAATATTTCAACTTTATTGAGGTATAATTCACATAAAATTGTAAGATATTTAAAGTATATATTGTAGTGATTTGACACATATATACACTGTGAAAGGATCTCCCCTTCTAGTTAGTAACACATCCATCACTTACTTACTTACTTTATTTATTTGGTGAGAAGATTTAAGTTCTACTCTCTTAGCAAATTTTAATTATACGATACAGTGTCATAAACCATACTCACCACATTTTACATTAGATCATCAGATCATCTGTAGCTGAAAGTTTGTACCCTTTACCAACCTCTCCCTGTTTTCTCCAGCTCCTGTTCCTCAGCTCCTGACAAACACTTTCCTACTCAGTTTCTATGAGTTTGACTTTTTTTTTTTTCAACTGCACATTGAAGTGATACCATGCAGTATTTGTCTTTCCCCGCCTTGCTTACTTCACTTAGCTTAATGCCCCTCAAAATCCATTCATGTTGTCACAATGGCAGGATTTCCTTCTTTCTCGTGGCTCAGTAATATTGTGTGTAACATCTTTATCCATTCATCCACCGATGGACACATAGGTTGTTTCCCTATCTTGGATACTGTGAACAATGCTGCAATGAACATGGAAGTGCAGATAGCTCTTCAATATCCTGTTTTCATTTCCTTTGGATGTATATCCTGAACTGGGATTCTGAATCATATGACAGCTCTATTTTTTATTTTTTTTGAGGAATCTCCATACTGTTTTTTATAGTGGCTGCACCAATTTACATTCCTACCAACAGCACATATCCTTGCCAACACTTATCTCATCTTTCTGATGACAGGTGTGAGGTGATATCTTCTTGAGGTTTTGATCTGCCTTTCCCTGATGATTAGTAATGCTGAGCACCTTTCCATGTACCTGTTGGCTATGTGTATGTCTTCTTTGAAAAAATGTCTATTCGATTCTTCTGCCATTTTTAATGGATTGTATGAGTTCTTCATATATTTTGGATATTAACCCCTTATCAGATAAATGATTTGCAAGTATTTTTTCCCATCTGACAGCTTACCTTTTCATTTTGATACAGATTACACTGAATCTGTAGATTGCCTTGTATAGTACTGACATCTTAACAATATTAATTCTTCCGATCCCTGAACATAAAATATCTATTTATTTTTGTGTCTTCTTCAATTTCTTTCATGAATGTCTTGTGTATAGATCTTTCACCCCCTTGCTTAAATTTATTTCTAGGTATTTTATTCTTCTTGATGCAATTATAAGTGGTATTGTCTTCTTAATTTCTCTTTCTGATGGTCTGTTGTTAATGTATGGAAATGCAACTGATTTTGTACATTGATTTTGTATCTTGAAAATTTACTGAATTCATTAGTTAGTTCTAACAGTTTTTTGGTGGAGTCTTTAGAAAACATTACGTATTTTCTATATATAATATCAAATTATCTGCACATCGTGATAGATTTACTTCTTCCTTTCCAATTTGTATGCTTTTTATTTCATTTTCTTGCCTAATTGCTCTGTTTGGGATTTCCAATACCATGCTGAATTAAAGTGCTGAAAGTAGGCATCCCTGTCTTGTTGTGATGCATATAATTCTTACTTTCAATATAGTTTGCAATATCATTCTGATCCAAGTTACTTAAAAAGAATGTTTAAAAATTCCAAAATTATCGGGGTGCCTGGGTGGCTCAGTTGGTTAGGCATCTGCCTTCAGCTCAGGTCATGATCTCAGGGTCCTGGGATTGAGCCCCACGTTGGGCTCCCTGATCAGCAGAGAGCCTGCTTCTCCCTCTCCCTCTGCCTGCTGGTCTGCCTACTTGTGCTCTCTCTCTGTCAAATAAATACATAAAATCTTTTTAAAAAATTCCAAAATTACTTGGACATTCTGTCCAGACTTTTAATATCTAATTTTATTGTAAAGTGGTCAGAGAAGGATATAATTCTGTATTATCATTCTACATAATTGCTATTTTTTGAGGCTTTAACTGAAATGTTCTAGTTTTGAAAAATATTCCATGGGAACTCTGCAGAGCACAGAACTGTGTATCTATTAATTTAATCTCATTAATTATACTGTTTAAAACACTTCATGTCCTATGTTAGGTCTATTTTGCCTGTAATAATGACTATTACTTCTATTCCCTTTCTGGAATGCGTTATCTAAGGGTAAATCCACCTTTAATCAACATTTTAATCTTTGTATACTTTATCCAAAGAATTTTGAAAGAATTTTTGAAATCTGTCCTCTATTTCACTAATTGGATTTTCTGCAGTGCCCAATTCACCGTGTTTAACCCAACTTTTCACTTAGGTATTTCTTATTTTCTCCCTGACCACAGACTACTTACTCTCTACATGAGATAGCTTTATTAAACTCTGCACATCAATGTGCTTGATGCTTTAATTTTGTCAAGAATACACATTAGGGGTTTTCTAAAATGTTTTCCTGCTTGCGTCAACTGATTTCAGAGGTGGGCAGCTCCACTGAGTCTTCTTCATTGAGCTTTCTTTTAAGCTGTACCATCGATTCTTAGTCCCCAAGATTTTTAAGTATTTGCTCATCCTCAGAGAGTAAAGTCTAAGTTTGCCATTAAAGACTCATGATCATGGAGGAACTGACATGGATTCTATAAAATCATAAGATCCTGCCTAAATCTTTTAAAAAGGGATTTTCCTACTCAGATAAAAATGAGAGATGGGAAATATCCAACAGTTATATTACCATTTTTTAAGATTTCATTTATTTATTTGAGAGAGAGAGAGAGACAGAGATAGTGACAGAGACCACGAGCGGAGAGGAGAGGGAGAAGCAGGCTCCCCACTGAGCAAGGGAACCCAACATGGGGCTCAATTCCAGGACCCTGGGATCAGGACCTGAGCTGAAGGCAGACGCCTAACTGACTGAGCCACCCAGGAGTCCCAGTTTTATTACCATTTTAACAACCATTTTAACATCCCAGTGGCGGGGATGAGAAGTAAGATTTTAATTTAAATGACCCAAGTATGAATCACCAAAAGAAGACCCATCATTCCATGACTCTCATGAACTTCTCCTCCTTACTGGACCATACACATGCCAGCAGAAACTTCTGGTTACGTATGGTTACCAGCACCCAGTTCTCTGACCGATGTCAAAAGCAAAACCCTAAGATCTCCTAACGCCACAACTGAGGTCCAAATGCTGAGGGCTGATAGAGGAAAGAGTCTACGTGGCAGACCCTTTGACTAGCCCCCCACCCTCTTCGTACTTCCAGGCCCTTCCCCTTAGAGTGAGAGGGTGTTGTCTGGTATATTCCAGGTCTCCCACTCATTTCCTAGATTTCACTCTCACAGGAAGGCAGTATATAAAAACCTTCAGTATTGTTCTTCAATTCAATCTTTCTTGTGCTACATCTAACAGAAATTCTCCCAACACTTACGTAGGAGAGTGACAATAATTCTTCTTCCTTTTGAGTATTTCCGTGGCCACTTAAGTAGTAAAACTGGTGTGGAAAGGGAGGGGAGCATGCTCTTAAGTGCTTAAATTGCATTTTCCCTGAGGCAGTATTTAGGATGATTACCGTATCATTTGCTGTACAGAATGGATCTGAATGGGGTGGTGGGGGCCTTGGAAATCAGTGGTCTATTGGGAAGAGTCTGGGGTTAGCACAGTAGGTGATACAGATTCGGCTTTGGTCCTGCCACTGACCACCTGTGTACCTTGCTACACTCACAGCCCTTCACTATGCCTGCAGTCTTTTATCTTTCAGAACTAAAAGTCTGTAACTATATATTTTGGAAATACATAATTTAGAGAATCCTGTGGATAGATATGCCACAGATTCTATCATATTCTTGAAATTACACATAATAAAAAACGGCTGAAAGGCTGATAGAAGATGGTTGGCTACAATATCACACCTTGTATCCTCACATCAAGACCTACTTTTGGTACGTGAGAACTCCTGATTGCTCTGCCTCACGTTAATGACTCATATGTTAAAAAGACAGAGCATATATTTTCAAAGCTTATCCTCATTTTTATATTTGTCTGACCTTAATCTCTGAGCATCTTTGCATCTTTCATCGTATTGGTCACATCAGTACATGTCCAGGTCCTGTGAACTGGTACTGGTCTCCCCACGCTACTGGGCCCCTGGCTGCCCTCCTCCCTTCCTAGTGCCCAGCAGCCATTAACAAACACCACTGTCCTGGGTGCTGACACAAAACAAGCAGTTACCTTTCAATTTCCACTGAGGTCACCCTAATGCAGAATATCCTAAAATGTGGGCAAGGAAAGGTAATCCCAGCTATTTAAAGAAAAGCACTTTAGTTAAGTCTGGTGTCTCTTCTGCAGTTTTCTTTCTTCAGAGATGCCCCAGGTACCACAGCTTTGACGCTGCCCTTCCCCATCGTGGCTAGTCTGTGAGTTTTGCCCATGTCCCTGGCAAACTTTAATCTCCTCAGGTTTCTTTCTCTATATTTCCTGGAGAGTACAATTCTGGCTCTGAGAGAAAGGTCATTTACAAGGAAGACACAGTTCATATGCGGGCAGTTGCTCCTAGCCTGTCATCCCACTTAGTTCAGCTGACTGTTTGGAAGAAATACCACAAATAGTTGTAAAAGGAGGATCTGAAGTGGGTACTAAATTATGACGTGCTGCAAACATTAGAGAGGAAAATCAAGAAAGGCTCTTGGCACCATGGAAAGGGGGAAAAAAAGCCTTTATCATTCTCTTCACAGAACTGACCAAGGAGATTTAGCTAAAGGAAATAAAAGTATATGAATCTGAGAACTACAACACAGAACTTCTGGGCCAAGCAGGGATGAGGAAATGGCTGTAAAGCAACAGGATTAAAAAACGAATGTGCTCATAAAAAGCTTTCAATGGAATAGACAGAAAACAAGTTATTTTGGTTAATTATTCAGTGGGGACAGTGGTTTTGTTTTACAGATGGGAAACTGAAACCTTTAGAGGGAAAGTCACTTGAATATTATCATAAAGAAATAGGACCCCACTGTTCTGATTCTCAACTCCCTTTGCACCAACTTCCAAACGACATTCCATCTTTTATGTTCTATTGTTCTCTAAACTCAACCCTCTAGTATGTGGAAACTTTGATGCTCTTGGAAATTGCTTCTATATTTGTCCAATGCCAACTTCTGTGCTAGGAGAAGTTTGAAGTTCAACCCAAAAACACAGGGCTTGGCACAGTCGATAGCTCATTACAACTTCTCATTAGTTGTGTCTCTTGGGGCAACTATGGCATTCCTGAGTGTGACTCAGTATCACCACTCATAACCGAGGGTTCCTGATTAATCTGAACTGAGCCAGAATAAAGGCTGAAATGAGCTCCTAGCAAACGAAGCAACATATCTTGCAGGAAGAAAGTAAAAAGTTGCATGAAAATTTCTTGAAATGCCATCCTAGTGTTAACCTAAGTCTGATAGAGCAATAATGCCTAACCCTTATTCAGCATATTTATGTACCAGGCAGCGTATTTGTGCTTGACGTTAATTCATTTATTTCTCTTAATAACCCCATGAGGCAGGTACTATTATTCTCCCTACTTTAAATAGGAAAGAAGTCACATAAATGTTAAGTAACTTGCCAGGCTAGCTAGGAACATGAATTACTTTAGAACAATAAGAATATACCGACTGATACTCAAGGATCCTAATTTCAGGGGCCAAGAAAGTTTTCTCTAGATTAAAAATAATTTCATCAATCCAAATAAAGTACGGAGTTCATAGTTCATAAAAACGTGCCAATGACAGTTTCTCAGTATGGCACCGTCTTCAAATGTACCATGGTGACACAGGATGGTAACAATGGGAGAACTGTGTGTTCTGATCTTTCTGTGTACTGTCTTCACAACTTTTCTGTAAATCTGAAATTACTATAAAATAAAAAGTTATTTTTAAACAACCTTTATCCGAATACCATTTAGAGGGAACTTTTCACTGAGTCGGGTCAGATAAGAACAATGTTATTCCTTTTCCTAAAAGTCAGAAGAATATTAAAAACAGAGGGGCCCTCACAAAACTGTACATTTTACATGTAAGTGAGAGAAATGTTAAGGTCTCCATTAGTACTAACTTATTTAGCTTCAGTGATTAGTGCTAGAATTTTAAAGGCAAATTGGAAACTATTTCCTGGAACAACGCCTTACAGCATGCCTTTTGATACTTGGATTATATTTCCTAAATTCTGAAGAAATCTTGCTTTTTTCCCCCCTTCTGTGCATTTTTGGTGCTGAGCTGTTTCCGGTTTTCCCACACTCCTGCCTGTCAGAGAGAAGAAACCACAAAAATGCAGCAAAGTTTGTCCATAGAGCTGCAATTCCATCTCTAAAGGCTGAAGAGTTCTCTTGCCAGCAATGAGTTCAGGGCATGAGTGGACGGCATCTTCAAATGTCCGGCACTGCTGCCTGCTGGCAGAGCCCATCTCCCCCCTTCCAGCAGACCAGCCAGCCACACAGGCCACCACGGGCCATCTCAGGGTACTGGCAATACTCAAAGGATCCACAAACAGGGAGCTCACTGGCAAATTCAACATTCATATCTGACTCATGGATTTTCCTACCTAACTGTGGGTTTCTCGAACCTGTGAAAGGGAGCATGGTTTTGGAATGTTTATGATGGCAGCTAAGACTCACTCAGTTCTTCTGTGTGCTAGGTCTCGTTCTATACTTCACGTGTATTAACTCTGCTAATAGTTAGCAGTGTCCTATGAAGCAGACACTCTTTATTATCGCCACTTCCGAACTGTAGAAAGTGAGGCTACCAGATTAAGGATCTTCCAACTTGCCAAAGGTCTCCGTGGAGTGAGGGCGTGAATACAGGCAGTCCGGCTCCAGAGGCTGCACCCTCAAGGACTCGCCTCTACTCTTGTCAGGGTGAGCAGCCACAGCTTCCTTCTCATTGTGCTCCTGGCCTTCGACCACGAACTGCCCCTTTCTGACTCCCCTTCCCTACTTCTCCAGAGAGTTCTGTAAAGTCATTGTGATGCCAATCATTCCTACAACGGCGCTTGGCACTTAGTAGGCACCGAGTAAATATTTGTTGGATAAATGAATAATGGCAGCAGTATAATTAAAACAGCCACAAGGGATTGGTTTCCATCCAAATACAGAATTTGATTCACTGTCCAAGGGGGAAAAAAGAGGAACTGCTTCTTCTATGTCCTAGGATTCATTCTTACAACTAAAATTGATTTTGCGAAGGACAAATGAAGGAGGAACCTTAATGAGAGCAAGAGAAATGCACAAACCCCCTCTAGGTGTTTATCCATCAGGGAACGTCTGCTTCGTACAGGCATCTTTGAAAGTTCCCCGATTTTAAATGGAGAAGGCTGTTAAAACTAATACTCTTCATTAGTCTATTACTGGTTCATTAGCAAAAACATGGCTGGAAATAGAGTGAAGGATGTAATGTGAAAAAATTTGATTTGGGCATGCAAGGGTCTTTTTGAGGTAAAATGGGCAGACTACAAAAGGTACGAGAAACAAGTTGCTCTGCAGAGCCTGCTGACTAATGTCAATGAAGTTAACTACCTCCCTCGCCCCCCACTTGAAATCCCATTCCAATGTCTTCCCATTCAAATGCCTAGGAGTACACAACAAACAAGGATGGGGGGGGTAGTACTGAACTTTATATGAAATTGAAAAGATCTGACTCTGTAGAAAGACCAAGAAAAGAATACATCAGGAAGAAATGTTCATTTCCTTTCTCCGAGCCCACAATTCAGCACTGTTACCTGGTTCACTGTCCGATCATAGGTCCTGCCAGAGGCTGGAGGACTTAGAGAGCAAAGATCTCAAACCCTGCATCAGCTCTCCTCACAGTCCCCACGGCACCTCAGAGCAGCACCTGCCCCTCCCACAGGGGACACAGCCGCGACCTCAGCAGGGTTCACTGGCTCCCCGGGTGATTCTGACTTGCAGGCCAGGCTGCGAACCAGAGTTAACTTTTAGTCCCCATCAGGGGTTCTTGTCTTCCACATTTCAGTACAAACGGTTTTGAAGGCCTCATAAATAAAGAATACTCTTTGTACTCTTCTGGTACAACTCAGAAGAAACTGAACAGAAGACTGAGGAAACTTACTTGGAGGCCCTCTGGGATGTTGTCTTTCTGAGGACTTGTTTGTGATTGGCTGGGGGCTTGGGGAACAGCGAGGAGGAAGAACTTGGAGGTGGCACCACTTTTTGTGGCAGAGTGGTTGGCTTCTGGCCACTAGCTGTGGCACTTGAAATTCTGCAAGCTGCACCATTATTTATTGTCCATAAATTGGAGTTTGATAGTGTCTGGCTGCCAAAGACGGCCTACAAGAAAAAGAAAAAAGATGCGTCAATGGAGATGCCCTTCATACCCCATTTGCTATAAATGAATAGCAGGCTTGTAATCCTCAAGTGGGACAGAAGGAAAAGGGAAACTGTTCGGGTAATTTTTTAGGAAAAACTTCTCTAATAATGCCCGTGCAGGGCCACATTCAGAGAGGGAAATCTCTGGAAGCACAGAGTTGAGATGGTCTTGTTGAAAGTACACTGGGCTAGGAATCAGGGTATCTGGGGACTATGTATTCTCCACCTGTGGAAATCAGAAAACCATCTGGTCTCTCTCAGCCTTAGTTTCCCTCATTGTTAAATTCAACAAATACTTAATGAATGTCTCCTGCTGGGTGTCAAGCACTAAAAATAACACACAAAACAAAAGTGGCCTGAAGCCTGACTCAACTCCAGCCCACTCGGAGAACTCTGAACTCCTCTAGAAGGTCGCACGTTTGAGGAGTGGGAAGAAGTCCGTGTAGCAAGGGCACAGTGAGCACAGTGGGTGGAAAGAGGAGGCTGGGACAGAAAAGTTCTGTTAGTAACTTTTCTGACATAGTAACACCTTGTTGACCTAAAGACAGACATAAGACTTTACATTTTAAAACACCTTCACGGGCCCCTGGCTGGCTCAGTCGATAGAGCACGCGACCCTTGATCTCAGGGCTGTAGTCTCGAGTCTCCCATGTTGGGTGTAGAGGTTACTTAAAAATAAAATCTTTAAAAAAATAAAAACACTTTCAAAGTAAAATGACTATCTGAATACTAGTTACTAAATGAATATAAAATCAACACAAAGGTATATTTGCTCAGAGGGTAAGCCTACAAATCAATAAAGACTTAAAAATCACCATCTAAATGTCACAAACACCAACGTATGTCTGTGGTTAGGATGTAAATGTATACTTTCTCAAGTATATGCTTAAAAAATTCTTACAACTTATTTACCTCATTAGAAATTGGGGTTTTTCGGGTCACAAATTTTGTTACTGACCATTCAATACTGTTAACACTGCTTTCAATATGATGCATTATAAAAGCTTTAAATGTGAACTAATACTAAGAGAAAAAGAATAAAATTGACAAAACACATAGGTCTTTTTTTTATTAAAACGATTTCTGGCAATCGATTTCCATCTGTAGACACTACATTTAAAGAGAGATGGGAGAAATGCCATTTCCTTATGGCACGGCCTAAAGGAATAAGATCAGATGCTCTTAGGAAACATTCACCTTCTAAATAGACTGTATTAGTATTGTCTTTCATGACTTTTATTTTTTAAGACATAAAAGATAAATTGGGTAGCTTTAGTAAAATGTTAACCAATCCTTCCACGCTCATGCCTCAGAATGTGCCATTTCAGGGAAATGTGCCCAAAGGTCCTGGGCTAGGCAGGTCTGAGGGGGATCAAAGGGTCTTGTGTGGAGTAAATATGTTTGATGCATAGGCCTGACAAAGAGCAAAGCAATTTCAGAGGAAGAGGGCCAGCCCATTTTCAAATGGACCAGACTGAGATGCTCTTTATCTCTGCAACCCATCCAAAGGAGAAATTGAAGAGCTCTTCACTCACCTCCATCTCTGACCCAAAGGGGAACACAGGAAGACCCAAGCCCATGGGCAAAGCCAGGAGGTTGGCACTGGGGGGTCGGGGGGTTATGTGGGAAGGTCTTAGGTGGTCTGAGAGGGCCCAGGAGCCCTGATTCTGCTCTGGCAAGCCTTCTGAGGACAAGTAACCAACGAGTGCAGCAAGGCAGCCTCAAAAACAAATCCTTTCCTTTCAAGCACCATTTCTATATCCAAGGGTCTCCACATGTGTGGGGGACATTCAAGTGGAAGGGAGGGAGGCAGGAAAGGGCTGCCGTAGATTTCTGTTTTCACCACCACATCCTAATACATGAGCTTTGACTGAGTGTGCTTGGAAGATGCCTCGTTCAGGCCTCTATCAATATTTTCGTTCGTAATAAAGAAAGGAAGAAAGGGAAAAAAAGGTGCCTCCTTCAGGCTAGGGAAGACTAGACATCAGAATGAGGGCTGAAGAGCTCTACAGCAGCCGTCCACTGACAAAGTCACTGGATGAGCAGCAAAGGAAGAAAAGCCATTGTTAGCAAAGGGCTCTTGGAAATGAAAATATTCTTTATTGAGTGTGATTTTTCATGCTGTAAAGGAACTGCCAGCAGTAAAGAACATCTATTCAATACATGTTGCCAAGGTGACAACTTAACCATATTTTCAAGATCACTGAGTTTTTCTTTTGCTAAAAAATCTTGCTGGGACATCTAAAAAAAATCTATAAAAAAATTTAATAAAAACAGCAAGATCAGAACAGTGTGAATATAGTAATCTCCTGTTTTTGTAAAAAGAAAAAAGAATATGCATAACCACAAAGACACATATATATACACCAACACACACAGATACACAAACACACAGAAACATACACACATAAGGTTGGTATCTGCACAGAATAATTCTGAAAGGAAATACAATAAAAACTAGTAACCTCCATGGAAAAGAACTGGTTAGCTGGGGGTCCAGGAGAGAGGGAAACTAATTGTTTATGGTATCTCCTTTATAATAAGCCTTTTGAATTTTGTACCATCTATAAGTAGTTAGTACAAAAATAAATTATTCAAAGGTCAAAAGAAAATCCAATTCTCATAAGATTTAAGCAGGTAACGAAATTAACTCTGAATACAAGTCAAAGTATCCAAATGGCACCCAAGTTTCAACCAGGTGGGTACAGGACTCACTATTAGGGAGGGCTGAAGAAGGAGTTCACTGTTCGACACTTATTATGCCTACAAATCCAGATTTGGTCATCAGTGAAAGGCATGGCTTTGCAGTCAAATGTGCCTGGGCTCAAATGTAGGCTCTGTCACTTATAAACGGGGTGACCTTTTCAAGTTACTGAACTTCTCTGACCTTTAGCTTTCTCATAGGCCCTTAGAATTACTTTGCTGGATCACTGGGGATTAAATGAAGATCACACATGTAAATCTAGCCCAGGCATTCAGTAAAGGACAGACCAACTACCAGGTTCATAGTAGACACTCAACAAATGCTCCATTCCTCCCCAAACCTCCACCTCAAGTTTACTCAGGAACCAAAGGATGGGATGACATGCTAGTCTGCCTATCTGTAATGATCTGAGAATGGCAGCTGGTTATGCATTTATCAACATATTTCTCTAGTCTTATGATGATGCTCACTAGCTGTGAAAGCAAACTCTTAAAATGAGAACATGTGTTCAGATGCCCCGGATCATATTTACTCACTTCTCTTTGGCGGGAATAACCTTTTCCTCTTCTGAATGTTTGTAACAATTTATTTGTATGTGTCTTACCACATTAAGCACATTCAACCTTGTGTTATGGCCACTTATGTCTGTATTCTTCTCTCCTTCTGGACAATGCACATGGGACATGGCTAGACTGACATCTGATTAATTTCTGTTTCATTCACAGTGCCTAGTAGAAGGCCTGGTACGTAAAAGGTGCTTAATAAACATTTACCACACGGATGCAAATAACAAAACTAGTATTATAACCCCTATTCATCTTTTTTTTTTTTTTTGCAACAACCGAATCCTATAAACGAGAGAACTGGCAAGTCTTTACCTAGAGGTGTAATCTTGTACTAGGACTATTCTCTGGACTTTGAATAGGGCCTAGTGTATTATATGTATTCAACTTATACTCGGCCACAAAATATAAGGAAGCCCTTCTGTGTATTCCAAACAAAAATAAATTCCTCTTCCTGGATGCAAATTTTGTGGCAGGCCCTTAGACACTGATGTTCCGTGGTGATAAGATTAGTCTTTACCTCAAATAACAAAAAAAAAAGCAATTAGGAGAATTTATCGCTTAGGAGACTGTCACTTGCCTAGAAACACTTCTTTCCTTTTTCCTAATAATACTGCCCTTATTTTGTTTGGGTAATGATGTGTACCCAGCTAAAAAATCGTATTTCCCAATCTCTCCTGTACTTAGAAATAACCATGTGACATAGTTCTGAGATATAAACAGAAATTTCCAGGTGCAGTTTCTGGGAAAGCTCTTTAAAGGGGGCAAATGGGGTTAATATACAACTTTTGCCCCTTACTGTTCTTCCTGCCACCCAGAATATGGATACCTAGCTAGCATCGGATGAAAGTTACTTCCTTAGGATCGCAGAGCATAAAGACAGGAAAAGCATGGGCTCCTGACAGTACCATAGTGTTCAGGAGAGCCTAACTCTAGATTTCTGATTATATAAGAGAAAAAAAAAATCCCTAACTTGGTAAGCCATGGCAAGGCGAGGGGTCTGCTGGATGCAGTGAAATGGAATCCTAACTGAGCTGAGCTATAATCCTCAATCTACCAAAGAGTCACGCTTGTTTAAGCCTTCATACAACATAAACGTACTGCATCTCAAAAAAGCAGATACTCTTTCCAAATACAGCAAAAAAGCTTCCAGGTTCTCCGTTGTTGTTCAGTAACCATACTGTAATACGCTGAATGGATAACGAAATGATCACAATTCTGTACCATCCAAAATTCCGAACAGTCAGTAATGCAGACAAGTTCCCAGGTATTTCACCAAAAC
Organism: Ailuropoda melanoleuca; assembly: GCF_002007445.2. NCBI lineage: Eukaryota > Metazoa > Chordata > Mammalia > Carnivora > Ursidae > Ailuropoda > Ailuropoda melanoleuca. Next base: position 16,484,802 of record NC_048231.1, on the reverse strand, counting down.
CAAGGCTAAGTGTAATGAAATTAAAGTAATCAAATTTGATAAAAAGAAACCTAGGAAAGTACTTAAGCAATGTTAAAAAGCAGATTTATAAATGAATTGATTTCAACTGCTGGCAGAAATCAGCCTCCCCAGGCCTCTCGTAGCATGTATTGGCCCCAACCCTACAATTCCATCAACAAGATTATGCAAAATGTTTTATGCTGATATTCATTCATAAATGGACAGAATAATTAGATAAAGTTCTCTCTCAATAAATCCTAAGAAAGGTGCGGTTTGGATACACAATACTAGTGCGCTGCACTTGTGGGTTAACAACTAGGAAGGGGGCTACACCGTCATCAGTCAATGTCCTGGGAACGTGAGAGCTGTGTAAGCACTGGCCTCCACTCAAGACCTGGTCAACATATACAAGGCTTTTGCTTCTTTATTGGGTGTGGGAAACAGCCATGCTTCAGTATGGAGACTCAGAGAAAACCACAGTTTGAGGGTTGGCTTGGCCCCAGGCCAAAGACTGGAAAGGCCCTCCTTCTCCCACAACAGAAGGGTATTCGTGGGTGGGAAGGAGGAATTTCTGATAGACAGAACACAGACTGCAACTTGGAAGGTTATGGGGAAGCAAGATCTGGGCTCTCTTACTAGAAAGATAATACTATTCAGAGATTAAATTCTGGGAGGTTTTTTCTTTCTTTCTTTTTTTTTTTAATTCCTTTCAGAAAAACACTTCTTTTCGTCTTTAGTTAGGCTTCTTGGTGATGGAGCAGAGCTGGATAATTCTTTGTAGAGAAATAACTCTAAATCCATTTTTTTTTTAAATTAAGGGAGATAAGTCAAGCAGAGAAAGACAATTATCATATGGTTTCTCTCATCTACGGAACGTAAGAACTAGGATGATCGGTAGGGGAAGAAAGGGATAAAGAAAGGGGAGTAATCAGAAGGGGGAATGAAGCATGAGAGACTATGGACAATGAGAAACAAACTGAGGGCTTCAGAGGGGAGGGGGGTGGGGGAATGGGATAGGCTGGTGCTGGGTAGTAAGGAGGGCACGTATTGCATGGTGCACTGGGTGTTATATGCAACTAATGAATCATCGAACTTTACATAAAAAAATAATTAATTAATTAATTAATTAATTAATGGAGATAAAGGAAATGTTAACCTCTACTTCAATGGGTTAAGGTCTTTTTGAACCCCTTTTACTTTGGTTCCAGAAAAGAAAACATTTTTATGCATTATTCTCCCCACTGAGATTTTATCCTAACTTGGATAAAGTTCCTATTACATAGTACACAAAACTGCTTCTAGAATGTTGCTCTCTGGCAGCTCAAGTACTGGGATGGTATATCTTCCTGAGCATGTAAGATGCTAATCACTCACCTTACTACAACCAGCCAAGAGCTGTTCAATGCAAAGAACACATTGTGTCTTTTGTGCAATCATACGATGCTGTAAAAAGCTTGGGGCCAAGGTGAGGGTGAGGGTAGCTGTTTCTATTTTAGCAAAAGCAAGCTTCCAAAAGGCCTTTGTCTCACATTGTATGGAGTTCTTGGCTGTCTTCCATTCACAATGTTTGTCAGCTGGGACAAGACTGGAGGCTAAGCAAAAGAAACAGAGTACAACTTCTGGTACTGTGGACAAGGCGGCGAGCAGTGCTCTAACCCTGATAGGGATGGGGCAGAAACCCAGAAGATGCTACTGTTCATATAGAGAGAGACTGATGACACAAATACCTGAGATAGGGCTTGGAATGGTCAAAGATATCAGAAGTTCTCTGGCATATCCTTTTATTTCTAAAATCGATTAAGAGGCTTTGTCTCCTTTAGCAACTAAGACTGAAGGCTTTTTATTAATTCAAGTGATCTACCCTCCAGGATGTGAATACAGTTGCTTACCTATAATCAAAAATGTATTCACCAACAAAAACCATTGTGTTTCAGGCAGTTCCTAAGTCAACTCTACTTACACATTTGAGAAACAATGCCGGTCATTAACAGATACCTAGATACGCTCCTGAGCCTTGGACTCTGTCATCCGATAAAACCGAAGATTCCAGCAGTAGTCTCTGAGTTGGTTTTTCAACAGCATCAGGACAACTGAACTGATTTTGGGCCAGGTATGTGTTATGACCAAAGAAGTCCGACCATGAGGCAGCTGGCTAAGGCCAGGGTTGCAGTCCATGACCAGAAAACCCGGTGAAATAAAGTAGCCCTAAGATGTCATGTAGATGACCTTCCCTCACTAGCAGCCCTTCATGGTATTAATCATCCTTTCTACTTTTTTTTTCCTCCTATCTCTCTAGCAATTGTGAACAAATTAATTTGCATTTATTTTCAATTGTTCAAACATGTAAATATAAGTTAAAAAAAAACAGCTAATTAATACTTTATGAGCCTTGAACTTCTCCTAAAACACTTTAATATCATTTTAACCAACTTCTGCTTCTGGCACAGGGAGGGCGGGTAACTAAAACCCCCAAGTGGAAATTATGACGCTATGTATATTTAAAGTTAAAAGTAATACATAATAGAGGTGCCTGGGTGGCTCAGTCAGTTAAGCAGCTGACTCTCGGTTTCAACTCAGGTCATGATCTCAGGGTTGTGAGATCAAGCCCCAAGTTGGGCTCTGCACTAACTGTGGAGTCTGCTAAAGATTCCCTCTCTCCTTTCCCTCTGCACTCTGCTTGTGCACTCTCAAAAAAAAAAAAAAAGTAATACATAATAGAAGAGATATCTGCACAACCATATTCACTGCAGCATTATTCACAACAGCTAAGATGTGGAAGCAATCTAAATGCCCATCAATAGATGAATGGATAAAGAAAATGTAGATATATATGATAGAATATCATTCAGCCTTAAAAAAGGAAAGAAATCCTATGCTACAACATAGATGAACCTTCACATGCTAAGTGAAATAAGCCAGTCATGAAAAAGACAAATACTGTATGATTGCACTTATATGAGGTATCTCAAGTAATCAAACTCATAGAAACACAAAATAGAACGGTCGTTGCAGGGGCTAGGGTGAGGGGAAAAGAGGGAGTTGCTCGATGAATACAGAGCTTCAGATGCAAGATGAAAACGTTTTATTGATCTGTTACACAACAATGTTCACAGTCGACAATACTATACCATACACTTTATTAAGAAGATAAATTTGTGCTATGTGTTTTACCATGATGAAAAAAAGTAATACATAATAATAAGAGCTATGAATTTTTTTTAAAAGATTTTATTTATTTATTTGACAGAGAGAGCATGAGCAGGGGAGGGGCAGAGGGAGAGGGAGAGGCAGACTCCCTGGTTGAGCAGGGAGCCCGATGCAGGGCTCGATGCGGGGCTTGATCCAGAACTCTGGGATCATGACCTGAGCTGAAGGCAGATGCTTAACCGACCTAACCACCCAGGCACCCCAAGAGCTATGAATTTTCATTGAGCTTTTACCATGGGTCAACGTTGCCCTGAACACTTTATGTGCTATTATCTTATTTAAACATTCCGACCACTGAGGTGGGTCCCATAATCATCTCTATACACAGAGGAAGCAACCACGGCACAAAAAGGTTCCATAATTTGTCCATGATGGCACAGCTACTAAATAGTAAGCTAGGATCCATGCCCACGAAGAGTCTGATTTCAGAGCCCCATTACACAACACAGCCTTCCTTATTTATGCTATGCTGACTCCCTTTAAATGCAAATCCAGTGAAATCATATTTCCCTTCCAAAGCAAATCTAAAGCAAAACTAGCAATGTGTCCAATTTTCATCAGATGCATTTAAAAGACCCAGATCTCGCAAACTTTACTCCAAGGAAAGCTTGAAAAAAATTTGTCTATGAGCAAATTTTTGTTACTTCTTTGAAAAGTTAAATGTATGTATGTATGTATGTACGTAAATAAAGATAACCTCAAAAGATCAGCAATGACCCCAGATTGAGAGTTCAATTGGTTAAAAAAAGATAATTCATTGCATCGTTTTCAATTGTCTCTTATCTTTTATTAGCTAGTAGTTTTAGGGAATTATTTCTCTATCAGGGTCCTTGTTTTCCTGATAAGGTGTCTGTGCCTTACATCTCCTAATGAGTAAAATGAAATAATCAGACAAGGCAGCCTCTAAGTTCCCTCACAACTTTAAATTCAGAATTTATAAATCTCTAATTTGTCTCTGCTTTCAAATGTATGGTGTGTCTTCTGTGGCTCAGAATCTCACACGGTTGACCTCCCGTACATCTTGCATAGAACCTGCTGTCATCCATTTGTTATGTTTCTTCTTGGGGCTGCGTCCACTTCAGATGGACGCGGTTCTTTATATTTCAGGATGAGGTCTTTCATTACCTCACACAGTTACGGCTGTGAGCCCCTCATAGGCCCACAAAGAGAAACAAACCGCAGGTCACAGAGTGAGGGCAGGGAATGAAACTGGTCGCCAGGCAGCAGTAGCAAAACCACATTTTAAAGCTACACAACAAACAAGGGTGATGCCAAGCAGCTGGTAGGTGAACAGGTGCCTTTTAACATACCCATAACCCAGCAGAGTTTTATACTTTGATTCATTATGTTGACCCTTTCTTTTGTATTTGTGTTTATGGGTCCATAGTAGCAGCAGCATCAGTAAATTTGGAAGGTCTTATCTGACAGATGATAAATGTGTAGAAAGAAGAAGCAAATGAAGAGTCGCTTCTCCCAAGAGGGAGGGCGTGGAGTAGAAAGGGGCTTTGGGAGCTCTCCGGCCAGGGCTGAATATTATCTCTGTAATTAGCTAGCTGTGCAACTTTTTGTAAGTTACTTAAACTCTTTGAGTTCCCTCATCAGTGGGATGGAGATAATGTTAAATCCAGCACACAGGAGGCACTCACTCTGTGTCTATTTCCCTGCCCCTCACCTTCCTCCCTCCAAGTTTCCAGAGGGGCACTTTCCAGCAGCAGCTTAGAAAGCAACTCAGTGGTAATCAGCGGCCTTCTATTACTGGTAGTGATGAATCAGCATAATACACTGATATCTCTATTATTACAATGCATTAAGAATCAGATTTACATGGAATTGAAAAAGCAGGCATAATAGTAATCATGCAAAATTATCACCTATGGTAGTCACACTTGTAGACACCGGTCATGTTTCCCAGTAGTCTTCTCAAAAATACCATCATAGAAATAAAGTTAAAATACTATGACCAGCAACAATACAAAGGTTGAAAGGACAATATGACCATTGAAGAGATAATTCCTATGTTATTAATAACAACCCACACAAGTGTTCCGAATCTTCAAACTTCTAGAACATAGTTCAGGATACTGCTCGACTCAGTAGTCCCTAACCCTATTACTAAATAATAAAAACACAGAGGAGGGTAAAGTCTGGGTGTTTCCAAGGGTTCTAAGCCCATGTCTTTCTTAAGACATTTCTTTAAGAGTCCGAGATACCTGGGAGAATATCCAGACCTGAGTTTACATATGTTCAGTAGACCGTCTCTCTTAGGACAGTGTATATGATGAATGGTAGCAGACTAGTTATGATACCTGAAGAGGACTCTTCAAATACAGTTTTATAGGTGTAAGTACACTTGTGGATGCATGAACTGCAGCTTAAAATTTATGTAATAATACACACAGATTAATACATACATATGTATGTATACAACATACACGAATGCCTTAATACATCGTCAGGGTGGCAGGTCACAGTATGACAGTCTGGAGGGTGGATGCTACGCCTGCAGCCATACCTGGGTTAAAAACCCAGCTCTTCCATTTATTACTTACGTGGCCCTCAGTAATCACATTAAGTGATTATCTGGTTTTTTGTCTGTAAAATGGGGCTAATAAGAGGACAACTGGGAGGATTCAATGCGATAATAAAAATAAAAGTCCTGTTCAGTGCCTGACACGTGGTAAGATCCTGAGAAATGCAATCCTCAAGATATGCACAGATATCTATTATCACCTCCTTAGCAGACATAAGCAAACTGAGGTCCAGAGAAGTTTGAATAGCCTGTCCCAGGCACGGGCTGGACAGAAGCAAGATTTAAACTGAAGATTAGCTGACGCTAAAGCCTGTCCAAAGGGCCTATTTCCCAAACAGCTAAATGCAGTTTTACATATATCATTTCATGTGTTTTCAACGTATTTTTATTAGGTAGGAAGAAGAGAGTTTGGCTTGGCAAAATCTACTAAATCAAATGGTTCTAGGAAAATCAATCATCATCATCATCTAGAAACAAAGTGTTGTATGAGTTCCTGATAAAAGTCAGAAGGAAAACCAAAATGGAACAAAAAACCCAACAGAACAAAACAAATGGGCAGTTGGTTACGACAGGCCAACCTGCTCCAAGAACTTAAGCACTCGCACACAAGTTCTTCTTCCTGAATACCCCCGTCCAATCTTCCTCCTGACACTCTGTCAGAGGATGTAGAAAGACTCCTCCCGCACAATCAGCCTGTTGGCTTGCTCTCTTTGTGCCACGCTGAGGAGCTAGCCTGTTATTGCTGGCTGCCTGGAAAAGCCCGGGTTCCTGCTGAATTTCTCTTTCTTTCCCCTCCCCCACAAAACAAACACACAGCAGCTGAAGGCTTGGAGAAACAGTATTCATTCCTGTAGGGGGGCAGAATTTTTCTAGACACATGCAATGGACTTTTAGGAGCAGTGTAACAAGCCTTGGCTGGGCTTATATGCGAATCCTTTCCACACCTGCGAGGTTGTGCATGGACACACATACAATTAGCAAAAAGCTCATTACATACGGCACTCAACATGTAGCAGCATACTGAAAGCCCCTTCGGTGTGAACCCAGAGCTGCCCACCCCCCACACTTGTTACAGGAACATTAGCTTCCGTTGGCCCTTACTGATCTAGGTCAGTCCGGCAAGAGAGAGCACAGTGGGAAGGGGGAAGTAAAGGACAGAGGGAGTGGAGGGGATGAAAGGAGTTCAGGACACACAGTTTTCTCCTACCTTGAGTTACCACCCTATGTTCAAAATTAAGTCTACTAAAAATTGAAGGGCTCTGGATAGAGAACAGAACCAGTGAAAAATTAAGATGTATTTAAAATCTCCCCCTTCTCCCCTCTGTTCAAAGAAACTTCAGCAATTCTGCCTTAGCCACCAAAATGTCCTTAATTTTTCTGCTTTTTGGGCTTTTTTCAGTCTGGATGAGGCAGAGAAGAGAGTGGGAGGGAAGGAGAGGGGGGCTGGGAGCAGAGGTTTAACAAAGGATCACTTTAACAGAAACTACTGAGTAATCGCTCTGTCCTGGGCCAAGAATAACATCAGCTCAATGTCGGCAATTAGAATCAGGTCAGTTGGGCCTCACAGCCAGTGCGGCCCTCCTCACAGCCCCCCAGCACGGAGGGCTACTCATGCTGATGTCACCAGCAGTCGCTGCTGCCCAACAAAGTCCCCCGACTCAGCTGGAAGAAAAGTTTTTTTATCCTTCTCCTTCGGGGGCAGGACGCCAGAATGAGAAGGAAGTGGGAAGCAATGAGTGTAAACTAGAGAGAAGACACACATTGGCATAGATCAACACGTAACAGATTCATTTCACCACCCGGAGCTGACCAGGATTCTGCCATGTCTCCACCCACCCTGAAACTCAGGCTAAATAAATGAATATACGTAAAGCACCTGGAACAGTGCTTGGGCCACAGTGCTTCCTGAGTGTTGGCTATTACTATTAAAAGCAAAGAGGGAGGAAACTGTCCCATTCCTTATCTCCTGTCCACCATAAAACTTGAATCCTGGGAGCAGTGATTGCTGAGCAGAATGTACCCTGATAAGAAAAATGCGCACGAAAAGTTTTCAAGTTTGGAAAACTTATTTATAAGGAGACTGTGGTAGATGGAGTGAACAAGATGGAAACAAAGTTCCTATAAAACAATGATTGCCTGAAATTTTATGAGGGCAACACTAAGTTTTAACATATTCAGTCTCCCTGCCAAAGGAGAGAAAACAAATAACCAAAGAGGAGACGTTTCTAATCTCTTTCCCTCTAGCTCAATGGCTCTCAAAAAGTGTGGTCCCCCAAAGAGCAGCACTGGTATCACTTGGGGAAGTTGTTAGAAATGGAAATAATCGAGCCCCATTCCCAAACTGACTAAATCAGAAATGGGGTAGGGGGGGTTAGCGATTGGTGTTCTAACAGGCCCCCAAGTGGTTCTGTTGCTCAGAATCAGGGGTCTGCAAACCAGGGCTTGTAAGACAAATGCAGCCTGCCACCATTTCTAATAAATAAAGTTTCACTGGGAACAGCCACACTCATTCATTTACATATTGTCTATGGCCGTTTCCATTCTACCGTGGCAAAGTTGAGTAGTGGCCACAGAGACTCTATGGCCTAAGAAGCCTTAAGTATTTACTATCTGGCCATTTACAAAAAAAGTTTACTGACACCTGCTCTGACTTACAATGATTTCTTCTCTAAAACTGCTGGTTTTACTCATTGATGTGTAAAAGTGCATTGCCGCTATCAAATGGACTGGATCACACCTATTTCCTTGTACCTCAGTCCCTGGAAATCCTGCCAATGGCTCTGGGTGACTTCCTCTCTGATGCCCACGTTACAGTGCCAGTCTCTTGTTGAGGTGGGTTCAGTACATGACACTTTCTCAATTTATGAGTTCAACACTAGACAGAGATGAAAATCAAACCTTCCTCCGCATGAATGGTTAGAGATGTCCATTTCCAAACATATCCTGAATCAGAGTTTGCCTTCTTGAAATTAATACCTTCAATAAGCTGGCTACCTAAGTGCAGAAAAGGATGGAGGACTTCCTCTGTGTGTAATGCAAGAAAGGCTGCATGGTCTTTCCCAAAGACATTTTTAGGGAATCACTACGAAAGGCACAGTCCATGCACATAATCGATATAATTTGATACACTACAGTGCAATACAATATAAAGCCCCCTTTAATGGCCGGTGATCCACAGGTATCTCTTACGGATGAATGCTAAGTAAATTAGATTTCAATTCCACCCTCAAACAGGCAATTAACCAAACTGTTAGCTATTATCAATGGCTATGTATATTTTAGAAAAATGAATCCAAAACATATGGAGTTCATCAAAGAAACCTACCTCTATCTATTAACCCAAGGGCAGAAACACAGAGTATGCAAAGCAGGCTTTCATCAACACGTGGTGATAATTATAACGGTCAAGTTTAGCACAGCCATAAGGTAGGCTAGAAAAGAGGCTTAAAATCTAGGGGACTTATTTGCTATTTTCTTAGTTATAACCTTTTCAAGCTATGAATTTAGTTTCTTTAGCTCTCCCCACAGTCCCAGAACTTCACCCTGACTCATTTTTACCTAAATCAACTATGGATTAGAAGAACATGGAGAAGAAACAAATGATGTTATAAACATATATAAAATTATGATGAATGATTTTCTGTTCCCTCTCCAGGAGACACAAGATAACTCCCTTCTTGGAGTTCTAACTCCTCCCTAACACAGATATTCTGACAGATTCTAAAAAACATGTTTTCCATATACTTCATACTTCAGTGAAACTAAACCAGTGTAATCTCACTGGAAAAAAAAAAAATCCACAATAGCAGTACTCTGAATTTTCAAAGGAATGTGAGTCGCTGGAAGCTAATCAAAAGAATGAGAAGGGCTTTTAAATGAAGCGGTTTCTAAGAGTGAAAATCAGTAAAATGGTCTCTCTTCCCCCCAAACTTCAGTGCCCTATAATCACTTTAAAAATCATCACCATTTCAAGGTATGAAAGCATTAAAAGGGCCCAACTGTCTAGATTCATTAGATCATTGATTATGCTCACATAAGGGAAATAAGGCTATTTTTGAGACCTCTCCTGTCCAGGATCTGATTAAGCTGGCATTCTCAAGTACTCTGCATGGGGAGTTCAGAAGTTCACTAGTTGTAAGAAATTCACACAGAACAAAAAAAAAAATCTAAGATACACGTTTATATTTACAATTGTGAAAATGCAAACTGCCTATCCCAAAGACTATCTAAATGAGGAAATTCTATGTGATGGAGGGCAGTGTGGTGATCAGAATGAGATGCTACATTCCATGCTTTCTAGGCAAGAAGTCTGGATTCTCCTCCAGTAAAAATGACCTACCGAACTACTTCACAACTACCGATACTTACAATTTCTCGTAAATTACATTGAGTTAATACAATATAGAGAGTATACCACCACAGAAAAAGATGAGCATGTAATGAATGAAATCAAAAAAATAAAATGTCTGGACCTGGACAATAGTTAAAAAGATTAAGTAGGGCTAGAGAGCATAACGATAATGCTTTATTTAGAGGGAGGGAAAAAAAAAACTTCGGGAAACATTGCCTTAGTCTTTGAGTGAATATTAATTTTTCACAAACTAATGCACACTGTGTACTACATTTTTCTAAGAGCAAATAACAAGAGATCAAACTGATACTTCTTCACGTAACCAAACAAAAGAGAAGCTCATAGAATCAGTACTGATTTAGCTCAAAAGAACATGTAGAACATAGTAATGGATTCTAATGATAACACTGAAATCATCAAGAAAAAGTTAACTCTAAAAGGCCTGATTTTTTTGTGAAGTCATCCTTTCTCTGTAATTTGGGCCACACTGACACACGAGTACAATTCACTTACACAGCGACCTCACACATATTCTCAGGAGTTTCTGTCATTGTAGAGACGGTGAACGGGCAACCAGTGTTTCACTAGAGCGTAAATGCCATGACAGCAAGGATTTTCGTGTATACTATTATATTTCTGTGTACGTTGTTTTGTGTACTGCGAGCCAGGAGACCAAAAACCAAACTTACGGCCATTTCCTGTGACAAGAACTTGAAACATTTTTGATACCTTGAAAACCTTGGTAGGTCATGAAGGATTAATGTGTGCTTACATACACCAAGTGTGTAAAGATAAGGAAGTAGTACATTTAGAAAAAAAAGTTGCTTCCAATGTTAGCTTTTAGGTAGATGGAAAGTAGACCCTCTGGGAGCTTACTGAACTACCACCATGCAACAGAAAGGGGAAATGATACAAGAGATTTCCATAGAGAAATATTCAAATGAAAGAAAATGTCAAAACTGGATCAGTGTTCCCTCCCAGCAAAGCCAACATCATGGCTTCAGAACATTTCTTGCCTTAGAGTTAGATTGTCCATGAATCATCCAAGCCATGGTGGTGTTGGTAAACACTTGGGAAACTACTCCTACCTTTCCCTTTGACTTTATTCCCCACCCCGCCACCCCCCCTCCCCACAGAAGGAAGATACTAGCATATGGAAAAGCCTTCTCTGAATTACCTGGTGCCGGGCTCGACTCTGGTCCAGAAGCTGCCGGGACTGAAGTTTTTGTTGCTCAAGTTGCTGCAGGGCAAAATGGAGTTGGTAACTGCCCGCTGTGGGGTGATACTTGTGCTGGGGGACCACCCCTGTAGCCTTGCTATACGCGTTGTTCTCTACCTCTCCCTCCCAGGCAAAGCCACCTGTTTGAAGGCTCCTGAAGAGAAAAGAAAGCAGATTTCTTAGAGAGGTTGTATGAACAACCTAAAGGAAGAGAGAGAAATATCACAGGTGTTTTCCTTTATAGCTAAACACAGTGCGGAATTACAAATCTATCTGTGTGATAAATGATCTAATTCGCCCACTGAACTGTGGCTCCACGAAGACAAAGTCAGAGTCAGCTCTGCTCTCCATTTTATTCGTAGCACTTATCCCGAGGCCTGGCACATGGTCACCGTACAATAAGTATCTGTTGAAGGTTAAACAATTAAAACAGTCAATTCGGTCCCCTGTGATGGCCACAAGGGCTTCTGAGAGGAGCCAGGGAGCTTCAGATGCAGGACGGCAAGTCAAATTTAAGGTAGGAACAGAGGCACAATCATCTTCTCTAACATCCACTTCAAAAGTATAGGGGTGAATTATACAGAATTCATGGTTTTTCTTAACCACCCATTAGTGAGCTCATGCGTCCCTCATGGGACTAAAACAACTGGTCTTAGAAGATACTTTTTTCATTATTCTAAATTTAACCTCAACAGAGTCCCCAGCTGAGCTGCTGTTTAGCCTGTACATATGAGGAAGGTGAAGGGCTGGGGGCCTTTGGGACTGTTCAGTACCCATGCTAGGCTGTTTGTTAAATACTCTGACCTTCTTCCTTGCCCAGATTCCAAAATTTTAGATTCTGGTGACCATGTCTGTGTATATCCCAGCTGAAGTCTTCGTAACTACAGGCCTACACTTGCCCTCTCAGTCCGTTTCTTCCAAGTAGAAAAGTCGCTGTTTATACCACTTCACACCCATTAGGATGGTGACTATTAAAAACAAAACAAAATAAATGGGAAAAAAAACAAAAAACAAATGCTGGCCAGCATGAGGAAACGCTGGAACTCTCAGGCATTGCTGGTGGGAATGTGAAATGGTGTAACTCCTGTGGAAAACATTCTGGCAGTTCCTCAAAAAGTTAAACACAGAATTACCATGTTATCCAGCAATTCCCACCCCCTCCAGGTATATACCCCAAAGAGGAGCCTCGGATACTTGTACACCAATGTTCAGAGCAGCCCTATTCCCAATAGCCAAAAGGTGAAAACATCAACAGGTGAATGGATAAACTGTGGTCTATACATATAATGAAACATTAGCCTTAAACAGGAAAGAAATTCTGACATGTTACAACATGGATGAACCCTGGGGACATCATACTAAGTGAAATTAGTCTATCACAAAAGGACCAATATTGCATGATTTCACTTCTATGAGGTCCCTAGAAGAGTTAAGTTCTTAGAGACAGAAAAGTAGAATGGTGGTTGCTAGGCTGGGGAGACAGGAGAATTGGGAGTTACTGTTTAATGGGTACTGAATTTTTAGTTTGGGATGACAAGAAAGTTCTGGAATGGATGGTGGTGATGGCTACACAAACTGTGAATGTACTATTTGCCACTGAATTATATACTTAGAAATGGTAAATTTTAGGTTGTATATATTTCCCCACTGTTTTTAAAAAAAGGTCCCCATTAATTTTTAGAACAGTCTTATCTGGCAGCCCTTTTCTCTTATTTTTGGTTCTCCTCTGGACCGTCTTCAATTACCCTGTGGTGTTTTGTTTTGTTTTGTTTCCTTTTTGAAGGACAGTGACTGGAAAATAGTACAAGGAACCAGAAGACTCTCCTAGTGAACAATCTTACACCCAACCTGGTTACTGGGGCTGAAAGAAAGGAAACAGTGCCTAACTGAAGAGAAATATTCATAGTGATTTAAATCATCCTGCTGTTATTTCCTCTACAAATTTCCTTTGACATTAAGGATCATTTAAGTGGCAGGGATGCAGCAACACTGGGGTAAGGTTATACAGACCTTCCTGAGGCCTGACCTACAGGCCACCGTTATTTATAGCCTGATTCCTAATGACTCCAACAGAGCCCAGGCTCCTCTCTCGTCTGTGTTCTCCCACAGAGCTTCGTTATTCCAGGGGTCTGCTTTGGTTTCTCTGCCTCTTTCAGAGAGATTTCCAAATACCTAGTTAAGGGAAAGTCTGTGTAATGTATTCTGAAGTCCAAGGATGAAAGGTTTTTCTACTCACATAATCTCACCTCTGACAGGTCCCATTCTTGCTCATCGCCTCCCACAGTTTGGCCCCCACAGTTCAGTTGCACAATTACACACTTTCAGCTAATCTTCTCGGAGAACAGTACCAAAAAGCTCAAAGCTTACTTATGAATTTTTCTGAGTATGACATCTGATCTCAGGGATCCCTCAGTGTGCATGTGGTTACAGAGTAAAAAAGAGGGCACGTATTGCACGGTGCACTGGGTGTTATACGCTAGTAATGAATCATGGAACTTCACATCAAAAACTAGGGATGTACTGTATGGTGACTAACATAATATAATAAAAAAATATTATTATAAAAAAAAAAACCAGGCTCTTTCCCAAGGGACTTCCAGAGATAGAGAGAAATGTGGTGACCAATGATCGAGTAGAAAGAAGTATCTAAATACGCAAATAAAATGTTCCAATGATTCCACAAAGTGAAGTGTTGAGTGGGAGTCAAAGAGGAGTTATAGGGTGAGGAAAGGAGGGGCCAGAGGAAGCTGTTATCTCTTTTCTCATTAGTGAGGGAAGAGAAAAGTTTCATGAAGAGAACGTGCAGGAAACAACCACGCAGCTCGCAGAACTGCACGGGCTCTGAGTGGGAGGGAGGGGTGGTGGAGAGAGGCATCCAGGTATAAATGAAGAGAAGGGTGGAGGCAAGAGTGGGCGGATCCAATGAACAAATGAACACAAAAGCAGAGACAGATGGAACAGCAGGAACGGCCTGGCTGAATAACCTTGAGATTTCCGTATCAATTAGGACAGACATTCGAATTTAGAATGAAACTCTTATTTATGATAACTGTACTGAAAGTCAGAAAATCCATCAATTGTGATTCTACTTCCATTTCTGGCTTGCTTGCTGTAGAAGTTTCTAGCCACAAGTAGCAATCTAGACTCAGGAATTCGATATTAGAGGGTTTCTGTAACTACGTTATAACTATGGTGGTCAGAATTCATCTCACTGGCAGGCTAGATTGGTTTTATTTTCTAAAAAGCGGCTTATTAACAGATATTCCTAGGAGATATTTACTTTAATGCCTTCTTGTACATCAGATCAGATGAACGAGGCCCTCTTAATACGGAGACAACCAGGGACAGATTCTCAGGTGTGTGTCCACAAAGCAAGGGTCTGTGAGTGTAAGGGGTAGGACAGTGGGTAAGAGAAGGTCATATAAAAGACTACGGATAAGAGGTCTGTTCATCCAACTGCACACATAGTGAACAGACCGGAATATCATAAATTTTTATAGTAAAATCTGTTTTTAATCTCATCAGTAACCTAAGCCCAGTCTCCAAATCATGGAAGAAAGTTTCTCAAGACAGTAGAAACCTTCCCCAGAGGCAGGAATTTTTACAGTGCACCCTTGGGTGGGGACAGGAATGCTCAGCTGTGTAAGGCAACGTGGTGAGTGCCATGAGAAACTTGCTTGCGCTGAGTGACAGTGGTGGTACTCAGGCCGTGGTATCTCACAATTAAAGCACAAACCTCTGGGGTTTGTAATATGCAAGTTCTACGATGACTGACTTAGAGAAAGTCAGGTGCACTCTCATTTGGGCCTTACCTGAGGTTACAGATCTCCATATTCCCTTCTATGGCATCTAATAGTTTCCATTTCCAGCCAAAATCCACCCTGAACCTCGATTTACTGTAGTCTACTAGTAAAAGATTTTCTACTCCCATCAAAGTTTTGAGCTTTAATTATTCTCTCTAGTTTTTTTGTTATTCTTTCCTCAATATTAAAATATAATATTGTCCATATTCTCTGAAAATAACTTCTAAGAGTTTTATATTATTTCTAGAACAGAGTAGAGAGAGCCAAGAAAGAAAAAAAAAGTAGAGAGCTGCGGAAATACTCAGAATGTCTAACAGTTGACTCAAATTCAAAGATTCAAAGTGAACTATGCTGTATTTCGCCTTTACTACGGATGTAGCTAATAGGCAACAATATGGCAATTTTTTCTGAACATCACCTTCTCTTATTAGCCTGTTCATTTAGAACTTCATCTCACTTTCTACATTACACTGTGGCGTGGCAGGACTAAATGTTTCTCCACAACTGCCCTTCCTATATGGCACAGCCCCCAAACTCCAGCCAATACATCCTTTCTCCTTTGCTTTAATATCTGTTCCATCAAATGGATGTTGGTTGTAAGGAACTTGGAGGCACTGGTTTTTGTATGATGCACTGGTTTTTGGCAAAGCAAATCTTACCAGGCAGTTGCACTCTCCATGAAGATAGGCCTTCAGGTTTTCTGAGACTGTTGTGATTTCACAAGAGTGCAGGGTAAGAATGAGGCACAGGGATGTGACAGTCATACAGAGTGTGATCCTACAGTCCATGTCCCCAGCCTCCTCCACCCAATCCCAGCAAGACTTGAGCTACCATGTGTAGGGAGGGTTGGGAAGTGTGTGGGTGTAGATACTAAGGTCACCAGAGGTTGCATTTTCTTTGTCTATAAATTCTCATCCAGAAGCAGTCATAGCACCCCGGAAGCGTTGCAAAGGAGCTGCAGGTGCTGCACGTCTCACAGGTGAGAGAAGGGCTCTGGCAAGCAGAACAAAGCAGTGCGGGCCCGAGTTAGGAAGCTCTGAGATCAGGCAGGCATCAGGCGGTGGGGGCGGGGGGGACTTCTCTTGGCTTTAGGGGATGTTTCCAACGACAAAATCAGAGTGATTCCTCATGGAATGTTGTGTGTCCCATTCCCAGTGCCTCCCAGGGCAGCTGGGATTGGGCCATATTCACAAAGACCACACAGGGAAGAAGAAAAGAAAGCAAGGAAGGGTCCTCTCCACTGGGGCCTTCATTGCACTAACTTCTCTGGGCTTCAACTGTTCTCATCTGTGAAATGGGGATTCGTTAATAAGTATCTATTTCAAGGGCTGTGGGGGTTCAAGAGCTGACAGAAGTGAAAGTACTGGCATGCAGGAAAGGCTCCAACAATCTATCACCACCACGAATACTACTACTATTACTATTCTTCCCCAGACCAAACGATTGCATTTCACTGCTGCCCTACAGGCCTTTGATGTGGTATACAGAAAACATAAACTCAGTCATTCACCATCACAGGATTCTGTGTTGCCAAGTTAGCACAATCCAGCCATCAGCACAGTATTAGTTGTGAAGTCAACAAGGGCTCCAGTTCACTAAAAAGAAAAGCTCTGCTGAACAGTATCCTCCAAAGGGTTACTATAATTGTGTTACAACTGCTAGGACAGGTTATCTGGAAAGGGACGAATCTGCCTCCTCTTCAATCCACTGAAGAGTGGAGGGAGCAGAGGCACATCCTTCCATCTTTTTACGCATTCAGTTTTCTGCTCAAATCTACTTTCTGCTCCTCCATCAGAGCTGATGGTTCCTGCCTTCTAGTCTTTACTGGCGATCTCAGAGAAAGGACTGTTTATACTCCTTCCTGTCCTAACATCCTCCCCAAGGTCTTTCAGCCTGGCCTCCTTCCATATAAATGCGGTGGCTTCCTTTTTCTGTTCTGGAGGGGGCTCCATGGAAAGTCAGAGTGAGCTGCACAGACCTCTGAGACTCTCCTTCAAAACTCCTGAGCCCAAAGGGGAATCGTATTCTCCACTCTCAGAAATAATGAACTAGAACTCTCTTGGTTTTAATGTTGCTCCCTCCTTCTCCATCCTGGATGTTACCTCTCCTGTAGTTATATCAGAGGCAAAGCCCAAAAAATGTTTTAAAAGCATCTGTTGGACTTGTGCTTCTGAGCAAGCCGTAGAAAGTTTTAAGAGACAGTCATTCCTACCTTAACACAAAGAGCAAGCTGAATAGCTGCTAAATCATATCAAACCCAACAACATGCTGAGGATATGCAGAAACCTTAAAGAATAAAATTCCAGCTTTCAGCCAGGATGGACCCCTGGGAGGAGGAAGTATCTGTCACAGATAAGGGTTAAAGCACAACCACCTAATTTTTGACAAATTCAACACCTGCATGGGGGGATGGTAGCATATATTAGACTCCTTGAAGATCAGCCACAGAGTGAGTCTGTGGCCACCCACCAATACTTTCACTAAGTGCATGGAGAGACCGGAGGCTGGGGCCAGGGCAGGAGACCGACCCAAGTCCCTTTTGGAGAAATTGTGTACATTATTCTTTGACCTTCACCAAAACTCAACAAGTAGTAGTCTAAAAGTTAGTTGTAACACAGAATCTGAAACCAAACCAATGAACTTTTCATACTCTGTTGGTTTATCTTGCACTTTGAATGGAACTTTTTACTTATACAAGATTTTGTAATATCATGCATTAGCCTTTAGGAATACTGGTTCACTGAGTAATGTAGGCCTTCCAAAAGTTGACACATTTCATTATACAATATAAAAGAAACCAAATGTGTTAATATTACTCAATCACATCAGAAAAGTCTTCAAGTATTAGGAAGCTATCAATTCCATAATGGTGGATACAAGTTTTCCATAATTCTAATTTTTATGTGAAAGCTAGAATTTTATCGTAGACAACAGATATCGTCAGTTGTTTTCCTTAAAGTGCCAGGCTTGCTGTTTATTTTTGAGAAAATATCTGCCAAACACCTAAATCTGAATAACCAGAGTTCATCTATCAGTTGTTTAATGAAAAAAGCGGCTAGTTTGGACTGTAACTCAGTCACACAAGTGCTTTCCCTTGAGATGACAATCACACAGTACACAGAAGTGTTCTCTATGTACATCCTATTTTGTCAGACCAAACATTAAAAAGATATGTGATCCAGAGTTGAGATTTCATCATTATTATTGCATCACAAGGATTTTCTTCAGTAGCACTGGCATTTCTCTTGTAACTACAAATGCTCTGGTGGTAAAGATGACAATGATTACTACTACAGTTTGGTGCCACGGCCTTGATTTTTACTAAGGCAGGAGGAGTTTTACAAAAACACCATTGTTTTTGCACCATGTGCAAATGTCACCATAGTGAAAAAGGCAAAACATGTCTTAGCGTGACTATGAAAAACATTTTGACTATACTGGCTTCCTCAAAGGGTCTTGAGGGTGATCCCTCCCCTCCAGCCCCAAGAACAGACTTTGTGAACCACAAACCTGTCGCAATAGAGCCTGGGGACAGGGGAGAAGAGAGCAGGATTGGAAAAGGACTCCTTGGCTACCCAAAAAGCTGACATGCAGGATGAAAAGCAGACACCTCACATGGTTCAGAAAACCGACCACATGACTGTAAAGCATAAAAGGGTCTTTAGAATCTTACTGGTGCTCCCATTCTGCTCTCAAAACATCTGAAGCCAGAGGTGAACTGGAATCTCACTATGGTTGCAACAAAGTCCAGACCCAGCTTAATTATCAATTAGACCAGCTCAACTTCTTCTCCTCCTGCCCCACCCTTCCACACATTAGCAGCCTGAGAAAAGGATAAGCATGTCTTTTCTGAGGGGGTGGAAGGGCAAATAATACTTTGACTTACTTAAGACTTTGATTTTATATAAAATGTCTAGCATACGATTAATAATTATAAAAGTCATGCAGAAGCAAGAAAATGTGACCCGTGAGAGAAAACAGTCAATAGAAGGGCACTGAGAGATGGCACAAATGTTGGACTTAACAGACATGGACTTCAAAATAGCCATGATAAATATGTAAAACGGTCTAGTATAAAAGGTGGGAAACCTGTATAAACGGATGAGGAATTTCAATAGAGATGAAATTTATTTAAAAAAAGAGCCAAACAAGAATTCTAGAAATGAAAAAATATAAAATCAGAAATGAGGAATTTTTTCAAATAAATAAATAAATAAATAAATAAATAAATGAGGAATTTTTTCAAAATGCTTAATAGCAGACTGAACACAATAGAGGACAGTATATAACATACAAAATTGGAATCCCAGAAAGTGAGAGAACAGGGCAGAAGAAATCTTTAAAGAGAAAAAGGCTGAGAATTTCCAAAGCTGCTAGAAGACATTAATTTACAAACCTAGGTAGCTCAACAATCCCAAGCAGGGTAAGTACAAAGAAATCTACACCCAGGCACATCAAAGTCAATTTGCTGACAACTAAAAATAAAGAAAAAAACCTTAAAAGTAGCCAGGGTGATGGGGTGCTGGTTCGCAGTTGTAGAAACATTACCCACAAGGGAACGACAATGCAAATGGTTGCATTGTTGACTTATCATCAGAAAACAAAGACAGAAAACAATGGATAGATATTTTAACGTGCTGGGGGGGAGGAAAAACCAACAAAAAAACAGCCAATACAGACTTAAAGATTTAAACAACACTCTGTACCTGCTCAGCCTATTTGACAATTATGTAAAACTCTACCCAGTAACTTTAGAATACTCATTCTTTTCAAGTGCACCTGGAGCATTCACCAAGATAGTCCAAATGCTGGGCCATAATAAGTCCCAATAAAAATCAAAGGATCAAAATGCAGGGTATAATCTGACTAGAATGTTATTAAATTAAAAATCAGTAATAATATATCCAGAAAATTCCAAAATACTTGGAAATCAAACAACACACTTCTAAATAATCTATGACTCAAGGAAGAAATCACAAGGCAAATTTAAAAGTGTATCCAAGTGAACAGTAATGAAAACACAATCAAAATCAAAAAGAGTACTTAAACAGAAATTTATAGTCTTAAATGTCTATTAGAAATGCATAAAATTAACAATCAAGCTTCTATCTTAAGAAGCTAGAAAAAAGCACGTTAAAGAGTGAGTAGAATAAAAAACAGAATAATAATAAAAGCAGAAATCAATACAGTAATGAAACAAGGATGCCATCAGACTGAGGTGGCTCTAAGCCTTGGCAGCCTGTGTAAACAAACCAAAACCTAAGCCAGAGTCAAGGCACTCAAATCTGAGAAAATGATATTTAAGAACAATCAATCACAAAGAGCTCACGAGGCTTTCCCAAATAAGGCAACTACTTAAGCTGTAGTCAATCAAGATATTTCCAGGATTTAAAAAAAAAAAAAAAAAAAAAGCCTTGCCCATAGTTTCTGCTGGTAGATTGTTCCTAGCCATTTTCAGTTTGTTACTGCCCAATTAAGATCAATGTTTGCTCCAGTGAACTCTTCCAAATCTTAATGTACTTCAGTTTATTTTTGAAAGCAATGGAATAGAAAATAGGCAAAACAGAGAATATCAACAAAATCAAAGGTGGCTATTTGAAAAGATTTTAAAAGTTGGTAAGTTCTAAGCAAACTGATCACAAAGAAAAAAAGGATATAAATTATTAATATCAGGAATGAAGAAGAACATCATAGAGTCCATAGATATCAAAAGTACAATATAATAGTATGAATAACTCTATGCCAAAATTCAACAACTTAGATAAAATGAAGAAATCCTTGGAAGTACAACTTATTAAAAGTGACACAATGAGAGAAAGTCTAAAAGCTCTCTCGATATAAATATGTATATAAAGAAATTAAACTTGTAATCAAAAACCTTATTACCAAGAAAAGTTTAAGCCCAGATGGTTTCAACGAATTCTATCAAGCATTTAAAGAAGAAATAATTCTACTCTTTCACAAAATCTTTCAGAAATAAAGGAGAGAAGGGAAAATTTCCCAGCTCATTTTTTGTTAACATAAAACATGACAAAGACATTCCAAGAAAATTACAGATCAATATGCCCAATGAACATATACACAAAAGGCTATAACAAAATATTAGCAAATAAAACCAATCAATCTATATCTATCTTCTATATAAAAAAAAATACCTCCTATAAAAAATAAGATCATATGTCATTGCCAAGTGATATTTACCACAGGAATAACTTAAGATTCAATCATGTAATTTGCCACTTTAAAAGAATAAAGAAGAAAATCATAATAGAACATTATTAGATGGTATAATGCATTGGACAAAATGCAACACCCATTCATGACAAAAACTCTTAGTAAACTAGGAAGAGAAAGAAAGTTCCTCAATCTAATAAAGTATATCTAATAATATATAATAAAGTACATCTATAAAAAGTCTATGGTTAACAATCATACCTATTGGTGAAACACTGAACTCTTTTCCTCTAAGAACAGGAATAAAGGAAGGATTTTTTCTCTCATCACTTCTATTCAAAATGAGTAATGGAATACACAGCCAGTGTCATAAGACAATAAAAAAAAAAACTGTCATTATTCATAGACATGATTGTTTACACAGAAAACCCTATGAATTTTATAAAAACACTGGTAGTAAGGTTGCAGAAATCAAGGTCCATAAACAAAATGCAATTATATTTTTACATGCCAGTAATACACATAGTAAAATGAAATTTTAGAACGCAATTTATAAGCTCATAAAAACACACCAAATATCTAGAAATAAATATACTAGAAAATGTGTAAGATATCTACACTGAATTTATGAACATTAATGAGAAATATTAAACAAAATCTAAATAAATATATAGATATAACATGTTGATCCACTGGAAGACTCAATATTGTTAAGCTATTTATTCTAGGAGGGGGAGTTAAGATGGCGGAGGAGTAGGGGACCCCTTTTTCAGCCGGTCCCGAGTCGAGCTGGATAGGTACCAGACCATCCTGAACATCCACGGAATCAGCCTGAGACGCAGGAAGAGACATCTGGATCTCTACAAGTGAACACCTCCAGCGCTGAGTATTGAGGTACGAAGCGGGGAGCTGTGAAATTGCGCACAGATATCGGAAGATAAACGGAAGGGGGAGGGAGCCACCGCATTCGGGCGCCGGGAAGCGGTAGCCACCTGCATGGGGGAGCGGGCGGACCGTGGACCCGCACCCTCGAGAGCACAGACTGAGACGGTGAGCCGCGGAACGCGCGCCACCAGACTGAAACGGAGCTCCGATGTGCTCGCTGGAACCAGACTGAGACCAGGAGCTCTGGGAGCGCGTGGGGCGACTGGCGGCTGGCGGTGTTAGAAACACAAAGGACAGAGACGTGCCAGCCCTGGAAGTGAGGGCTGGGATGCCGGGTGTGGGGCGCACATCCCGGGACGCTGCAGGGTTGAGCGGCCCCAACAGAAACAGAGTTAAAGTGGCCAGAACATCAGTGGAGAATGGTCCGCGAAACCCTCTGTTCTGAGACAGAGCAGCACCAACAGAAACAGAGTTAAAGTGGCCAGAACATCAGTGGAGAACGATCCGCGATCCCTCTGTTCTGAGACAGAGGCTGAATTTCAGCCGCTGCTGCTCTCTCAGAAGAGGCATAGCAAACCGCCAGGGAAAGCCGCCAGAGAACAAAAGCCCGGAAATACCGGCTCACAGTGTGCCCATCCCCATCCCCCCTCACAGGGGACACAGAGACTCTACCCAAACAGGGTTGCCTGAGTATCCCCGCGGCAGGCCCCTCCCCCAGAAGGCAGCCTGAAAAATCAAGAAGCTNTGGGGGGGCATTTTTAAAGCTCTTTCAGAGAAAAACATGCAGCCAAGGATCCTTTATCCAGCAAAGCTGTCATTCAGAATTGATGGAGAAATAAAGACGTTCCAAAATCGCCAATCATTAACCAATTTCGTAACCACGAAACCAGCCCTACAGGAGATATTAAGGGGGGCTCTATAAAGGTAAAAAGGCCCCAAGAGTGATACAGAGCAGCAAGTCACAACCGATACAAAGACTTTAAAGAGAAATGGCATCATTAAAATCATATCTGTCAATAATCTCTATCAATCTAAATGGCTTAAACTCTCCCATAAAACGCCACAGGGTTGCAGATTGGATAAAAAGACATGACCCATCCATTTGCTGTCTACAAGAGACTCATTTTGAACCCAAAGATGCATTCAGACTTAGAGTAAGGGGATGGAGTACCATCTTCCACGCAAATGGACCTCAAAAGAAAGCTGGAGTAGCAATTCTCATATCAGATAGACTGGATTTTAAACTAGAGGCCATAGAGAGAGATACAGAAGGGCACTATATTATTCTTAAAGGAAGTATTCAACAAGTGGATATGACAATTATTAATATATATGCCCCCAACAGGGGAGCAGCAAGATACACAAGCCAACTCTTAACCAAAATAAAGAGACATATAGATAAGAACACAGTAATAGTAGGGGACCTCAACACCCCACTATCAGAAATAGACAGAACACCCTGGCAAAAACTAAGCAAAGAATCAAAGGCTTTGAATGCCATACTCGACGAGTTGGACCTCATAGATATATATAGAACACTACACCCCAGAACCAAAGAATACTCATTCTATTCAAATGCCCATGGAACATTCTCAAGAATAGATCATGCTCTGGGACACAAAACAGGTCTCAGCCAATACCAAAAGATTGAAATTATCCCCTGCATATTCTCAGACCACAACGCTCTGAAATTGGAACTCAACCACAAGGAAAAACCTGGAAGAAACTCAAACACTTGGAGGCTAAGAACCATCCTGCTCAAGAATGACTCGATAAACCAGGAAATCAAAAAACAAATTAAACAATTTATGGAGACCAACGAGAATGAATACACAACGGTCCAAAACCTATGGGATACTGCAAAGGCAGTCCTAAGGGGGAAATACATAGCCATCCAAGCCTCACTCAAAAGAATAGAAAAATCTAAAATGCAGTTTCTATATTCTCACCTCAAGAAACTGGAACAGCAACAGAGGGACAGGCCTAACCCACTGACAAGGAAGGAGTTGACCAAGATTAGAGCAGAAATCAATGAATTAGAGACCAGAACCACAGTAGAGCAGATCAACAGGACTAGAAGCTGGTTCTTTGAGAGAATCCATAAAATTGATAGACCACTGGCAAAACTTGTCCAAAAACAAAGAGAAAGGACTGAGATTATTAAAATTATGACTGAAAAGGGAGAGGTCACGACCAGCACCATTGAAATTGCAAGGATTATTAGAAACTTTTATCAACAGCTATATGCCAAAAAACTAAACAATCTGGAAGAGATGGAGGCCTTCCTGGAAACCTATAAACTACCAAGACTGAAACAGGAAGAAATAGATTTCTTAAATAGGCCAATTAACTATGAAGAAATTGAGTCAGTGATAAACAACCTTCCAAATAATAAAACTCCAGGCCCAGACGGTTTTCCTGGGGAATTCTACCAAACATTCAAAGAAGAAATAATACCTATTCTCCTAAAGCTATTTCAAAAAATAGAAACAGAAGGAAAGCTACCAAACTCATTCTATGAGGCTAATATTACCTTGATCCCCAAACCAGGCAAAGACCCCCTCAAAAAGGAGAATTACAGACCGATTTCTCTAATGAATATGGATGCCAAAATCCTCAACAAGATCCTTGCTAATAGAATCCAACAGTACATTAAAAGGATTATCCATCATGACCAAGTGGGATTCATACCTGGGATGCAAGCATGGTTCAACACTCGCAAATCAATCAATGTGATACATCATATCAACAAGAAAAGACTCAAGAACCATATGATCCTCTCAATTGATGCAGAAAAAGCATTTGACAAAATACAGCATCCTTTCCTGATTAAAACCCTTCAGAGTGTAGGAATAGAGGGTACATTTCTCAATCTCATAAAAGCCATCTATGAAAAGCCTACTGCAAGCATTATTCTCAATGGGGAAAAGCTGGAAGCCTTTCCCTTAAGATCAGGAACACGACAAGGATGCCCACTCTCGCCACTATTATTCAACATAGTACTAGAAGTCCTTGCAACAGCAATCAGAAGACAAAAAGGGATCAAAGGTATCCAAATCGGCAAAGAAGAAGTCAAACTGTCTCTCTTTGCAGATGACATGATACTCTATATGGAAAACCCAAAGGAATCCACTCCCAAACTATTAGAAGTTATAGAACAATTCAGTAAGGTGGCAGGATACAAAATCAATGCCCAGAAATCAGTTGCATTTCTATACACGAATAACGAGACTGAAGAAAGAGAAATTAGGGAATCCATCCCATTTACAATAACACCAAAAACCATGCGTTACCTTGGAATTAACTTAACCAGAGACGTAAAGGACCTATATGCTAGAAACTATAGATCACTTTTGAAAGATATTGAGGAAGACATAAAAAGATGGAAAAATATTCCATGCTCATGGATTGGAAGAATTAACATAGTTAAAATGTCCATACTACCCAGAGCAATCTACACTTTCAATGCTATCCCGATCAAAATACCGAGGACATTTTTCAAAGAACTGGAACAAATAGTCCTTAAATTTGTATGGAACCAGAAAAGGCCCCGAATCTCCAAGGAACTGTTGAAAAGGAAAAACAAAGCTGGGGGCATCACAATGCCGGATTTCGAGCTGTACTACAAAGCTGTGATCACAAAGACAGCATGGTACTGGCACAAAAACAGACACATCGACCAATGGAACAGAATAGAGAACCCAGAAATGGACCCTCGGCTCTTTGGGCAACTAATGTTTGACAAAGCAGGAAAAAACATCCAGTGAAAAAAAGACAGTCTCTTCAATAAATGGTACTGGGAAAATTGGACAGCCACATGTAGACGAATGAAACTAGACCATTTTCTTACACCATACACAAAGATAAACTCCAAATGGACGAAAGACGTCGATGTGAGACAGGAATCCATCAAAATCCTGGAGGAGAACATAGGCAACAACTTCTATGACATCGGCCAGAGCAACCTTTTTCACGACACATCTCCAAAGGCAAGAGAAATAAAAGATAAAATGAACTTATGGGACTTTATCAGGATAAAGAGCTTCTGCACAGCCAAGGAAACAGTCAAAAAAACTAAGAGACAGCCCACGGAATGGGAGAATATATTTGCAAAGGACACCACAGATAAAGGACTGGTATCCAAGATCTACAAAGAACTTCTCAAACTCAATACACGAGAAACAAATAAACAAATCATAAAATGGGCAGAAGATATGAACAGACACTTTTCCAATGAAGACATACAAATGGCTAACAGACACATGAAAAAATGTTCAAAATCATTAGCCATCAGGGAAATTCAAATCAAAACCACACTAAGATACCACCTTATGCCAGTTAGAATGGCAAAAATTGACAAGGAAAGAAACAACAATTGCTGGAGAGGATGTGGAGAAAGGGGATCCCTCCTACATTGTTGGTGGGAATGCAAGTTGGTACAGCCACTCTGGAAAACAGTGTGGAGGTCCCTTAAAAAGTTAAAAATTGAGCTACCCTATGACCCAGCCATTGCACTACTGGGTATTTACCCCAAAGATACAGACATATTGAAGAGAAGAGCCATATGCACCCCAATGTTCATAGCAGCATTATCCATAATAGCTAAATCGTGGAAGGAACCGAGATGCCCTTCAACAGATGACTGGATTAAGAAGTTGTGGTCCATATATACAATGGAATATTACTCAGCTATCAGAAAGAACGAGTTCTCAACATTTGCTGCAACACGGACGGCACTGGAGCAGATAATGCTAAGTGAAATAAGTCAAGCAGAGAAAGACAATTATCATATGATTTCTCTCATCTATGGAACATAAGAACTAGGAAGATCGGTAGGGGAAGAAAGGGATAAAGAAAGGGGAGGTAATCAGAAGGGGGAATGAAGCATGAGAGACTATGGACTTTGAGAAACAAACTGAGGGCTTCAGGGGTGGGGGGAATGGGATTGACTGGTGATGGGTAGTAAGGAGGGCACGTATTGCATGGTGCACTGGGTGTTATACGCAACTAATGAATCATCAAACTTTACATCAGAAACCAGGGATGTACTGTACGGTGACTAACATAATATAATAAAAAAAAATTTAAAAAAGATATTTATTCTATATTTCAGATACTGTTTTTCTTAGTTATGCAATTTCCATTTGGAATCTGTCTTAAGATTTCCTCTTTGATTCACTGAAGCATATTTCCCCTTACATCCTTGTTCATAGTTATAATAGCCACTTTAAAATACTTTCTATAATTCCAACATCTGGGCCTTAAGACCGACTGGCCCCACCTTTTATTCTAAGAAAGGGTCATATTTTCCTGTTTTTTCCTATGTCAAATAATTTCATATTGTACCCTGGACATTGTGAAATGTTATAGATACTGGATTGTATTATATTGCTCCAAAGACCAAGTGTGTGTTTTAAGCAGGCAGTTAACTTAGCTGAACTCCTACTGCAATTCTTTCTTTCCTTCACTGGGCTGTGGCTCAGATCTATGTTCAGTTCTTTAAGCTTTAACTGTGTAGTTTGGAGTATACCTCCCTCTTTCTGGTTGCCTTATTGCCAGGGTTCTCCTCTTATTCGCCAACAGGCGTGCTTGTCCTGAACTCCATCTTCTGGTTTGTCAAGCCAGTGACTTTGGATTTCTACATAAGTTCTAATAACAAACTGTGACCTGCCCTCAGGTTAAAAGGCAATAAATAAGAGACAAGGACAAAGCTCATGTCTTGCAGTTCCCTTCCTCCAAATGTTCATTTTCTTCTTCCAAATACTGGCTTCTCTAGTGTGTACCAGCTTTTGTTTACCTTTCACTGCCTTCAGGTAGTTGTATTGTGTATTTTATCCACTGGGCTGATCAGATAAAAACTTAATCAGCCACTAGCAGAACCGGAAACCACCCCCAACTGACCCACATCAATACAATCACAATAAAAATCCCAGTAGGCTTTGCCGTTACTGAAGAAACTGACCAGTTGATTTTAAAATTTATACGGAAAAGTCAAAAAATCTAGAATAGTCAAAACAATTTTGAAAGGGGAGACTTATATTACTTGATTTCAAGGCCACTATAAAACTACCACAATCTAGATAGTATAGCATAGGCATAAAAGTAAACAAACAGATCAATGACACAGTTTAATAAAGAGTTCAGAAATAGACCCATAAATTTATAACTGATTTTTGACCAAGGTGCTAAGCGAAGTCAATGGGGAAAAGAACTTTTTTTAACAAATGGTGCTAAAACAACTGGATATCCCTATGAAAAAACAATGAACCTCAACCTCTACTTTGTTCCATACACAAAAATAAATTTGAGTTGGATCACAGACCCCTAAACCTAAAAGCCTCTAAAAGAAAATATGAGAATGTCTTTGTAAGCCTGTCATAGGGAAGGACACAAAGAGCTCTAATCATAAATGAGAAGAATTGATAAACTTTACTAAAATTAAAAATTTCTGCTCATCAAAAGATTTCACTAAGAAAATGAACAGGCAAGCCATGCTCTGAAGAAAAATATTTACAATACATATATGTGAGAAAGGATTCCTAATTGATAATATATAATGAAGTTCCATCATTAACTACTGACTTCAACAATAAAATGACAACCTAGTTTAAAAATATATAATATATTTGAATACTTCATAAAAATATACATATGAATGGACAATAAAACAAGAAAAAGCATGTAAAAAGTTCTCAGTATCAGTAGTCATCAGGAAAATGAAAATAGCATTTTACATCTATTAAAATGACTAAGATCAAACAGATAACAATACCAAATGTTGGTAAACATGTGAGTGACTAGAATTCTCACACATTGCTGATGGGAATGTAAACTGATACAATAGTTTTAGAAAACTATCTGTCAGTTTCTTATATATTAAAACATATTTATATGACTTAACAATTTTCCTAAGTATATACCCAAAAGAAGTAAAAACATACAGTTATGAAAAATAAGTTGTATAAGAATTCTCATTGAGTTTGTATTCACTGAGACCAATTAAAATACTGAGACCAATCCTAATGTCCATTAGTAAAAAAAAAAATGGATAAATAAATGTGGGAATATTCATACAGAATACTACTCAACAGTACAAAAGAATGAACCACTGATATAAGCAACAACATAGATGAATCTCTAAAACACTGTGTTGAAGGAAAGAAGCCAGATACAAAGGAATCTTGTATGATTCCACTTATATGAGATCCAGGAATAGGCAAAACTATATTTACACACCCATGTTCATAACATAACAGCTAAAATGTGAGAGCAACCCAAGTGTCCACTAAGGATGAATGGATGAACAAAATGTGGTACATAATTGAATGAAACATTATTCAGCCTTAAAAAGGAAGGAAACTCCGCCACATGCTACAACATGGATGGACCATAAGAGCATTATGCTAAGTAAAAGATAACAGTCACAAAAAGGCAAATTCTGCAGGATTCCACTTATGTGAGGTACTTAGAGGAGTCAAAATCATAGAGACAGAAAGTGTAACAGTGGTTGCAGAGACTGGGGTGGGGTAAGAAGGGGGAGGTACTGGTTAATGGGTACAATTTTCAATTCTATGAGATGAACAGAGTCATGGAAATGGGTGGTAGTACAAGAATGTGAATGGATTTAATACCACTCTACTGTACACTTAAAAATGGTTTGTAAAGTCTATGTTATGTGCATTTTACCACGATAAGAAAAAGTTAAAAAAAAGATTAGGCAAAACTAATCTATCATAAGAGAAGTCAAAAGAGTGAGTACTGAGGGAGGAGGAGTACTGACTGGGAAGAGACAAAGGGAATTTCAAGTGTGATGGAGACGCTCCACGTCTTGTGTTGAGTGGGGGTTACGTGGATATATAAAGTTGTCAAAACCCATTGACTGGAATACTTAAGATCCATGTGCTTTATGTAAATTTTACCT
This sequence comes from Ailuropoda melanoleuca, assembly GCF_002007445.2. Classification (NCBI taxonomy): domain Eukaryota; kingdom Metazoa; phylum Chordata; class Mammalia; order Carnivora; family Ursidae; genus Ailuropoda; species Ailuropoda melanoleuca. Next base: position 16,454,712 of record NC_048231.1, on the reverse strand, counting down.
CAGCTGAAAAAAGACATTTCTTTTATCTTTCATGAAAAATCTAATTATTAGCATTTCCCATTCTGTATAAATGTTACATCTCGATTCTTGACTTCCCTGATTTTTGTGGTAAAATTACTTTTCCTCTTCATGCACGTTGCAATACTGGGATCCCATGCAAAGGTACATGCCTAAAGAGTTCTTTCATTTCAGTGGCATTCAACTCCCATGAGTAAATAATCCACAAAATAAATCCAACCCATCCAAGGGACTAGCAAGAAGAAAAAGGCCTGCTCCCAAAGAGCTCCAGATCTGGAGGAAGAAATGTGCTTGTGAAGGTGAGACCACAAGGAAGAGGAGGAGGTGGGAGAAAGTCAGGAACGGCAGGACTCTGGAATAGGTGGCATTTCCAGACGCATTCAAAGCCAAGGAGGCACAGTGCGGGGCAGAGTCAAGGGGAGCCAGCCTACATGGTAATGTGAGGGAGGAAAATCACACCAGCCCCTGCAGGATCCAATAAGCTGGCAGAAGATCTGGGGAAGTGAGGGAATGTAAGCAGAGTGGCAATAATGATGGTAAATGAGCAGTCTGGACGAAAGGCAGAAAGAAATGCTGGCTCAGAAAAACTAAGCCTGAAGATATATTATGAGATTAGAAGTAATATGTACTTAGAAGGGAGTCAAGGGGTCAGTGACAGTTAAGTTTAGCATTAAAATTGCATGGTGTGGGCTGCAAGAAAAAAGTCTGGTTACTAAAGGTATCCAGTGAACGACTGAGAACTTCTTTCATTAGTGAAAGAATAAAAGTTGAATTGCATTTAGACACAAATTTAATAAATAACACTGGAGCTGTCTACTAACAAGTCTTCAAGGCTTGCTGCTGGTAACTGCTGACTGGGAACAGTGATAACTAGCCAAATGAGATTTGTGCCTAAAATTATTTAAGTGGAATGAGTTAGACCTGCCAAGAGATTTTACGCTCACAGTGACAGGTGCCTCGATTCTAGAGTTTTTGTGTTGGAATATTATTTTTAAATGCTCTCTGAAAATGCAGGTGCTAAAGACTAAAATTTATTTTTTTCCTTTTGAGCTTGCTCCTTGACCTAACACTATATAGAACACTTTGACCTTTTCCATTTGAATCTGTGGAGTTATACTGACATGGTACTTTTGCAGGAAAAGCTTAAGTACAATGGAGCAGTATTAGAGAGACAGAAAAGCTCAGAAATTATCTGGAAAACTAGTAAACGTCTGATGACCTATACGCTAGGTCAAAAGCACAGACCCATATAAAATTATAAATGCAAGCTGATCTTCCTGCTTGAGAACAGAGTGAAAGCGCTTTAAAACCTTTAAACATTTTGTTTATTTGAGAGGATGAAAGGCTCTTGGGAAAGGATTAAAGAAATAATCCAAGAAAGAAGGCAAAAAGAAATGAAAGGTTTTAGATGCTGGAAAGGAATCAAAACCAATCCAAGAGCTGGGTTAGTGAGAGAATTCTGGAGGAAGAGCAGAGGCCCCATGCCCCTGGATCCACACCCCAGGTTCTGAACTGGATGACCCCAAGAACAGGAGGCAGCACAGCTTAGTGGCCAGGAGCTGTGTTCTATAACAAGACAGCTGGGTTCAATCCTGGCTCTACCACTTGCTTAGCCTCTTCGTACCTTGGTTTCCTCAGTTGCGAAACAGGAATAAAAACCAATCCCATCTCTCACAGTGTTGGTCCAAGAATTAAATGGGATAATCCACGTAAAGCATTTAGCACAATGTTTGGCACACATAATACATGGGAGTTATTAATACCATTCTTCCAATGGGAAGTGAATCCAAACCTCTGGGAAAACGAACAATAAGGAATAGGTGTGAGCAAGTCAGAAAGAACAGAAGCAAAAAAGTACTTATAATCTCCTTCCAAGTGTTGTGCCCATGTGGGTTAACTGGGTGATAACTGGGGCGCCAACCTAGCGGATCTGAAAAAGGACTTGAGAGTCCCTCAGCGTGTGTGAGCAGGGGAGCCCAGTCCACTGGCCAGTCTTCCCCACCAGAGATGGCTGCTGCGTGACAGCATGCTCATGATAGAGGCCTGCTGCTCCAAGCCAACCCAGATGGGTAATGCTTGAACCTTGGGCAGGACGCTGACCCCTGTGTGGAAATGGGGGTTTACTAACAATGCTGATTACCAGGGAGGGGCAGCTGTTCCGGCAGTGGAAGTGAGCATGAATGAGGGAGAGAATCACAGCCCTCCCACTCCCAATCCTGTTAGTAGAAGCCTAAGCTATCAGCAGTGCCTACATCCCCTTACATCTTTGCAAAATGAAACAAAAGTAATTGTTTTTAAGGAGCAAAAGCAATAGATTCTCAATGCCATAAACCTAACAAACACAAAAAGACAGGCAAAAAAACAAGTCCTCTATCTGTGATCCACCAACAAAGACGGCTACTGTAAACATTTTGATGTATATTCTTCCTTTGTGTGTCTTTCCCTCACACAGACTGATTCTGCTCTACCTGCTTTGTAGTCTGCTTTTTTCATCTGGCAATTTGTTTTGAAAATTTCCCCACATGATACTATTGGGTTTTGGCAGTTCTTATTCTACTGTCTCTTAGACTTAAAGTCAACCTGAACCCTAAAGCCTTCCTCACACCTGAAGTTCCGAAACTGTGTGAAGAGCTTTATGTTTTTTTCTTACTAAATCCCAGGAACCAGACTCATTATTCTGGCCTGATCAAATCAGCATAATACTGATTGTCATTCAAGGTATTCAGTATCCCATGTTCATGTTGTCTGAAAATGGGATCAGTATGTCTTCTAGCTGTGTAAGCGTGAGCATACAATAGGGGCCTAAATAAATAAGAATGAATGAATGAATTCACTGATAAAAATGGTGGACTAAGGGGCCAATGAAAAAGCCCCAGAGACCTAATTCTCAAGCTTACACTGATGGCATTGTTTGGATAGAGTTAGGTAGGTAGGGGGGGTGGGGTAACTGGGTGATGGGCATTAAGGAGGGCACTCGATGCAATGAGCGCTAGGTGTTGTATGCAACTAATGAATCACTGAACTCAACCTCTGAAACTAATAATACACTATATGTTAATTAATTAGTCTTGAATTAAAAAAAAAAAAAGAGTTGCCTATTTAGTCACCAGATAGTCCTAATGACAGTATTATCTTGTTCATATTTCTCTTCTGTGCTCACAAGATTTCATTTGGCCGTGCTGAAACCCAGTTATGATAATTCTTTCTTAGTCTCCTGATCTCTTACTAAAGTAATTCTACCATGAAGTGAAATGAGGTTAGTCTAGCATGGCTTTTTTTCTTTTTTTCATGAATCAATGCTAAGCTTAAGTAATTCCCTTTTCCTTCTCCGAGGGCTGCCAAATCATTGGTTTGCTAACCTGTTCAATTTGGGCCTGAAACTGACATCTCAGTTACTAGTTTACATATTCAGCATCTAATTTATTTCTGTCTCTCCCCTTCCTTTCCCAGTGTATGAGCTTCTTTGCACATTAAATCATGCACTGAGTCACAAGGACTAAAACCATAAATCATGAATTAGTAATCATAAGAAATGCTCCTTTTTGGAGATAGTAATTCAATTATTAAGTAGAGAAAAATAAGATTGATTCAATACCATGAATCTTGTTTCATTTTCCTTGAGGAGAACAGCATTCGGATGCGGCAAAGACGTGCCCTGAAAATTAAGAACCTAAATAAGGAAGAGACTGTATATCAATTGGCATTCCCAAAAATAAATCTATCACCTATTGTTTACTACCCTTCTTTTAATAGAAAAGCCGAAAGTAGAAGTAGGACAACATGCTAAAATAAAGTGGCTCAAAATCAATACAGGACCCAAAAAAAAGGGCACAAATCAAGAGAGATTAAAATGTGAGCAGGGTCCAAATAAGATATATAACTTAAAATACAGAATTGCAAACAATTGAAAGGGGAGGTTTCTGATTTATTCATTCAATAAGTAGAGATCTAAAAAAGGAAAAGGAAGCAGTAGTGATAGCTGGAAGATGTCCAGGAGGGGATATTTTGGCTACTTTCACTTTGAGTTTATTAAATACTGTGTGACAATGTTATAAATTTGGGAAGAACACATGGAGGTATCATGTCAAAAAGCTAAGCATTGATACGCCTGTCCTTTAAAAATACAGTGAGATCCCAGCCAGCTGGACTTGACAATGGATACTGAATGTGAACCAGACTTTTGCCGTCTCCACACTTGTACCACTCCATGATTGATGGAATGATCCCCAGGAGGAGGAAATAAGGACAAAGTTGGGATTTCTCAGTACATCTGGCAGAGAATCTGGGGGCAAGCTTTATGGAACACAAAGCTGGATAGAAAACCTAACCATTCAAAGGTTAAGTTCATAGCACTGTTCTAGAAGGCAGCTTAGGATTCTGGCAGTCAGCAAGTCATATAGACGGAGACTCCCTCCTCCTTTATCTATTAGCAGTCTGGATCTAAAAAGACAGATTGATCCTTAGCCTTATTAACAAGAAATGTCTTTGATCCAGCTCTTTACTTTGGCATAACCAGCACACCACATGAAGCCTGAAAAATGTAGCTGTGAACTAAAAAAGAAATGAGCAAAGAGTGACCTTTAAGAAAGCCAAAAGAGAACTCCCTGACACCAGTTCATTCAACAATGAAGACTGAGTCCAGCTCAGCAAGGTTTTCATCAAATGAAGGGAAAAGTCCGATGCCTTTGTGACAACAAGGCAGGTACACACGAGCACAGCTGGCCCTTGTAAACTGGCCCACCATCGGCCAGCTTTCACACCCTGCAAAGACAAGCCAGGAAAAGTTTTCAAAGTGAAAGTTAATGTGCAGATTGTCTAGGGCAGCTGACATGCCAGTTTCCAAGAACTTTACACTGAATTGTAGCTGGGTTCAAACCTAGTGCACACAAACAGCTTGCAAAGTGTCACAAATTTAGAATTCCTGCCTCATCACATCAGTTAGGCTCCTTTCGTTTCTCCTCTTTTCCCCAGGAAGCAAAACAGCAGACAACTTGGAAGAGACAAGCCTCCAGCTTTGGCTTCAGTCACCTGTCTCTGCCCCCTTTCTTCATTGGCCAAGGGAATTGGGGGACAACTGAAAAACTCCACCTTTCTTTTCTTTCTTTTTTTAAACTTTTTACCTTCTCCACCAGTCCTTTTCTCTTTTCATTATTAATAAAGTTGTTTTTATAAAATAGGGAAAATACTGGGGAAATCGCAAGAAAGGAGGTTTTTTTCCCTTCAAAGTTATAGGACCAAAAGGAAGGAAATAAAATGTGTGCTAATCATCAAGTCTTTTTTTCTTACTGGAGGGGTGTGTGTGTGTGTGTGTGTGTGTGTGTTGCTTTTTGGAGCCCATTCCCAAGCTACCTTCAGTGTACGATCTATGGAAATAATACTTTATCATACTAGGAAGTGGCCTCTTATTCATAAGTCCATGGCATGGCAACCATGGCACATGCTTCTGTTACGTCAAGACAAATCTACTGAAATGTGCTGTCCCCTGGGGTGCCCAGGTTGGCTCTGTTGGTTAACTGCTGGGACTCTTGATCTCAGCCCAGGTCTTGATCTCAGGATTGTGAGTTCAAGCCCCATGCTGGGCCTCACACTGGGCATACAGCCTACTTTAAATAACAACAACAAAAAGGAACGTGTTGTGCCCAAGATTTACTAGAGGGGTTTAGTCCAACGTCACAGCTAGTGCAAAATGCTGGCACCTGCCTCTGATAGGATACTACTGAAACTCATGATTCTGGTCCTCAGCTGCTTGCACCGAATACTAATTCATTACCAGCCCCAGGACAGTGATTCTCAAAGTGTGGTCCCCTGAACCAAGAGCATAACAACACCTGGAAACTTGTTAAAAATGAAAATAATCTAGCCTCAGCCCAGACCTATTGGAACCAGAAACTCTGGATCTGGGTTTAGCAATGTCTGTTTTCACAAGGCCTTCAAGTGATTTGGACACACACCACTGAAATCACTAGGAGAGTGGTTAAGAGCATGGATGCTGTGACTACTTGCTTGGGTCTGAATCCTGACTGCCATTCACCAATGTGTATCTCGGACAAATAGCTTCATTTCTCTGTAGTTAGTCTCTTCATCTGTAAAATGGGAATGATAACAGTTCTTTCTTACAAAGTAGCTATGAGCACTAATCAGTTAATATATGCAGAGTTTCGAGAACAGTTGCTAGCACACAGTAAGAGCTTTTAAATGAGCTAAGGTATACATAAGGCATTTAGTGCATGGCATACCATAAACACTACATGTTACTATTAGCTACTATTAGTCTTATATATGATTTTATTTTTGAGGTTCAATGGGACAGAACCTGATTTCTCAGAGATCAACAGGCAACCCATATTCTTATATATAGGAAAATGGGTCCTCTTCATACAGAGAAGCAATCAGCTTTTCTATGAATATTATAAAAACAGGAATATAAAATTTGTATTTTAGTGATTGAATCAAACAAAAATTCTTTACTTCCAGAGCTCTAAATTCAGACATTATACTTGCTGGTGAAGAAACGTATGATTTCTCTCCATGTCTGTTTATGGCCTGGTTCTCCACACACTAAGTCCATAAATGGCCTGGAGGATAAGAGGGACATCTTTCATTATTTCTTTTTCTTTATATCCTTGGCATGATAACATGGTTCTGTTCAACAACTCGATCTTAGCCAAAAGGCTGAGAAGCAACGGTTCTCTCCTAACATACCACAGCTATAGAATGATGCGTTTGTTAAACCGTAGCTAAAATGATAAATCGTATTTCTAAGACATGTGGACCAGCACCTGTACGATCAGGCCACTGTAAGAAACCAAGAACACTAAAGTAGTCATCCTAACCTGCCTCAACTGCTGGGTCAAATCTGAGAAAGAAATTTAAAAAAAGTTACAGTCAGAAAAGTCAGCACACACGGGGGCGCCTGGGTGGCACAGCGGTTGAGCGTCTGCCTTTGGCTCAGGGCGTGATCCTGGCATTATGGGATCGAGCCCCACATCAGGCTTTTCTGCTACGAGCCTGCTTCTTCCTCTCCCACTCCCCCTGCTTGTGTTCCCTCTCTCGCTGGCTGTCTCTCTCTCTGTTGAAAAAATAAACAAAATCTTTAAAAAAGAAAAGAAAAGTCAGCACACAAAGCAAATAGAAACTTAATCCAAATTCTAAATACAGGCCATATACTTATAGTTAGCTCTTCAGGATAGTGATATTCTCTGCCCACACACAGAGCCTGAGTGTGGTGAACATGAAACACAGTCCAGATTCATAGACCATGGTAAAGATATTTATATCGCCGAACTATTTTCTTCAGCTTCTAACTAAATTTTTCCCCACTTCTGTTCACAGGTTGTTTCTCATATTCCACAACTGATAGTTTATTTTCAGAAATCTTTCCACCTCTCTTTTGCATGTCATCATCATTAATAAATAGATCTTAGACTAGTCTGGGATGCCATTGTGAAAAGCCTAGTACTGATTTTCCTCTTCCAAAGAGAAGGAAAGTTAAACTAGTAAAAAGAGCATGAGCTCTCATGTCAGAAAGAGCTGGACACTAATTCTGTTGAAATGTCCATCCTACTCAAAGCAATCTACAGATTCAATACAATCCCTACCAAATACAGCATTTGTCACAGAACTAGAAAAAAGAGCAAACAGTCCTAAAATTCGAATGGAACCACACAAGATCCCAAATAACTAAAGCAACTGAGCTAGAACAAAGCTGTAGGTATCACAATCCCGGATTTCAAAATATACTACAAAGCTATAGTAATAAAAAAATATGGTACTGGCACAAAAACAGACATGTCGATCAATGGAACAGGATATGGAGCCCAGAAATAAACAAACTCACACTTATATGGTCAATTAATCTTCGTAAAAAAGGAGGCAAGAATGTGCACCGGGGAAAAGATAGTCTCTTCAATAAATGGTGCTGGAAAAACTGGATGACAGCCACATGCAAAAGAATGAAACTGTTTTCTCACACCATACACAAAAATAAACTCAAAATGGATTAAAGACCTACATGTGAAACCTGAAACCATAAAACTCCTAAAAGAAAACATAGGCAGTAATCTCTTGAACACTGGCCTTGGCAACATTTTTTTAGATATGCCTCCCAGGCAAGGGAAACAAAAGAAAAAATAAAGTATTGAGACTACACCAAACTAAAAAGCTTCTGCATGGCAAAGGAAACTATCAACAAAATGATAAGGTAACCTACTAAATGGAAGAAGGTATCTGCAGATATGCCCAGTAAGAGGTTAATATCCAAATACATAAAGAATTTATACAACTTCACGCCAAAAACCCCACCAATAATCTGATTTAAAAATGGGCGGAGGACCTGAATAGACATTTTCCCAAAGACCATGTATAAAAAGATATCCATCACTATCATCAGGGAGATGTAAACCAAAACCACAATGAGATACCACCTCACACCAGTCAGAATGGCTAGTATCAAAAAGACAAGAAACAACAAGTGTTGGTGAACATGTGGAGGAAAACCCCCCGTGCAGACTGGTGGGAATGGAAATTGGAGCAGCCACTGTGGAAAACAGTATGGAGGTTCCTCAAAAAGTTAAAAATAGAACTACCATAAGATCCAGTCATTCCATTACTGGGTATTTACCCAGAGAAAACAAAAACACTCATTTGAAAAGATATATGCACCCCTATGTTTACTGCTGCCTCAATTACAATAGCCAAGATATGGAGGCAGCCCAAGTGTCCAACAACAGATGAATGGATGAAGAAGATGTAGTGTACATACACATAAACACACACACACACGCACACACACCCCACAGGAATATTACTCAGCCATAAATAAGAATGAGATCTTGCCATCTGCGACAACACAGATACATCTAGATGGTATTACACTAAGTGAAGTAAAGTCACAGAAAGCTAGATATTGTATGATTTCACTCACAAGTAGAATCTAAAAACAAAACAAACAAAACCCAGAAATAGATTCATAAATACACAGAACAAACTGGTGGTTGCCAGAGGAGAGGGGGTGCAAGGATGGGCAAAATAGGTGGGGGGGGGCTTAAGAGGTATTGCATTTTTTTAAAGAGGTACTATATTTTAATAATAAAAAGAGAAAAAGACAAAAGAGCTAGATTCAAACAGCAATATTTCTAAGGCTATTTCACCATCTACACTTGAGGATAACAATACTCATGTTACAGGGTGTTTTCATGAATAAATTAGGATAAATCATAAAAGCACAGGATCCGGCATGAACTGGACACTCAATAGACGTTAGCTCTTTTTTTCTTCCCTTTCTTTTGTTGCCTTCTTTAACCAATGGCAGAACGGAATCTTATTCTTTCGAGTAAGGGAGGCATATTTCTGAATTAATAGTATATTGTAAGGGACACTAAACAACATAAAAATCAATTTAAAAGTTAATACATGTTGACTATGAAAATGTCCAACCACTGAAAAGTGTAAAGAAGGAGAAAAAATGTCACCCTAATCCTATTCTGCAATCATGGTACCCTGGTATGTGTCATTCATCTTATTCCAGTATACTGTGACTACATTATCCTGCTTTTATCATTTAATAAAATGTGAACACATATGAATATATTTTATTTATTTATGCATCATAAAAGATATGTGTATATTTTTCCAAACAGAGAAAAAAAAAACTCCTGCTACTGTTCTGGAAAGAGGACAATAGCTTTAGAAAACAAGAGGAAGGGAGCAACTTTCTATGGAGGGAATCAAGAAAGGCTTCAAAGTAGAAATGATCTCAAAAGATGACCAGCAATTTGACAACTGGAAAGGACCTTCCAGGTAGAAGCAACAGCACGTAAAAGAGCAGGGAAGAGTAGGAAAGCCAATGTGGCTAAATGGTGAGGGTGGGGGAGGGTAGAGAGATGCTGTAATTACAGCTGGTAAGACAGCGATCTCTCATCTGCTGTATTCTGAAATAGAAATGTTACTGATCAAAACTGTCATCTAAGTAAAGCACAGCATAGTAGCTTTAATTGGAATCACTCATGCACACAGGATGAAGCTACGACGGAAAGGCTAAAAAAAGCTAAGCTTTGGGGGAAGGCAAAGGGCATGGGTAAGTGTGGCCTAGGATGGCCAAGCAGGGAGACACACAATTCTCACTGCCACTACTAGCGTGAGGACTCTCTAAGTGCCCAACTTCAAGCGAAGCCCTTACATGCCTTACCGTGCTTAGCCTTCCCAGCAAGCCACGGAGATGGTGTTACTATTCTGGATTAGAGATGCGGACACCAAGGCTGAGTGACAGGTTTACCTTCACACAGAGTAGGTGAAAGCACCGCTTTTGAACCTAAATCTGTATGATTCCACAGTTACGTGGAAGAACAGAAATGAGAACCTTGAAAGAGTCTTTGCTAAGGATTTTCTAATTCACAATTATTGCCATAGGCCTTTGTTTCAGGAATATTAAAATCATCAAAGACCCGGGGCACCTGGCCGGCTCAGTCGATACGGCATGCGACTCTTGATCTCGGGGTCAAGCCCCACAGTGGGCGTAGAGCCTACTTAGAAAAAATAAAAATAAAAAAAAAAAGTTAAGGACTCAGTACCAAAAATAAAATATTTAAAATAAATGAATATCATCCAAGACCCACACAAATATGCTCGACTGATTTTTGACAAAGCTAGAAAAACCAACGCAATGGAGGAAGGATAACCTTTGTAAATTAGCCATTCGTTTGCTAACAGATAGTATAGTGCTGGGGCAAAGGCATGTCAAGAGGCAAAAAAATGAACTGCAACATAAACCTCATACTTCATACAAAAATTGACTCAAAATAGATCACAGACTTAAATGTAAAATGTGAAAAGATAGAATGGTCCCAAAGATGTCTTTTAAAGCCATTTGAAACTAAAGAGATATTTCCATTTTAGCTGTCGGCAGTATGAAGGTAAGGATGAAGACAGAGCAAGGTAGATGCCCAGCAGTGCGCTCTCTGGTTTCCATGGGTTTCCATGGGTTTCCTTCACGTTCCGAGTGGGCAGTCTATAGAAAACTGGAAAATATAAAACGCCTCGCGTTACAGATCAGGCAACTGAGGCCTGGAGAGGGCCCAGCAGCCTGCTCAGCTAGCCCGTCCGCTCTGCAGGGCCGCCTGCCCTCCCTGTGGGGGCTGCCTCTCAAAAATGGTAAATATTTGACATCAAAAAAGAAGACTTCTTTCTTTCTTACCCAAAATGGACTTTTACAAGCGCCTGAACAAAGTTTCAATCCAGATGGAAGTGAAGAGCCAGGATCTTTGTCCCTTCCCCTCTCCTTATACTCCCGCCATGGATAAAGGGCGGGGCTGAAAGGCCTGTCCTTGACCACCTGGAAGTCAGGTCAGGGAGTGCCCTTCAGCTCCACGTAGTCTCCACATCTCAGTTCCACGGAGGCATGAGAGGACTTCCAAAAGAAACAGAGGCCCAGGCCTTCCGATGAGTGCACACGCTTGGCACGCAAGAGGACTTCAGACTCCACGGAGGGCCTTCACACAGTGGGATTATCACTGATGGAGAGAGAGCGTCTGTCTGCTTCATGGCAGTCCTCGTCTCCTTCTAGGTCCCCTTCTGGGCAGCAGAGGGAAAAGATATCACTTCAACACTGGTAAACTATTGGTCAAGCGGGCTGCTTCGCCGTCTGATAATAAAGCCCAACATGGAAAGAGAAACTTAGGCACAGTGTGAGGGGGTTGGCAAGCAGGTGTTCACTCACTCTTCTACTACTTGCCCCCGCTTTCCTTCCTTCTGTCATGGTGTCAAGAGGGGGACAGAAATTCTCCACGTACCAACCAGGACTTCTTCAAAGTGGACCAGCCTCTGAAAAGCTGACTGGAAGAAGCTGTCCAGGTACGGAAGGGTTAAGGCGTGTCCTGTGCCGTTGGCTCTTCATTATTATCACTTTGAAAAGCCGCTGGGTTTACAGGAAGAGTGTGAGAGCTGCAGCTTTTCCAGCCAACATTTGGTTCCCATTACCGTGAATAATCTCTCTCTCCCCTCCCTTCCCCACCCCCACCCTTCCCCTACTTTTTCCACATTTTATATTAAAAGTACATCAAACACTTTTCTTCCTTTTTAATATTTTCCTTAAGCTTCCTTCACTCAGTTTGCTGGGCTCTGTGACTTTTCTGGTTATTCATTACTTAAGGAGGGGGGAAGGGTGAGGCTCCATGGATGAAATCAGTCAAAAACAAAACCAGGACAGAAAAGCACCTAAGCAGTGTGGTGGAAAGAAGCTGACTCACAGAGTCTTTCTAGTCTTAGCTGACATTAAGAAAAGAAAGGGACCACGGAGAACCCATTATCTTCCAACTGCTGGGGCCGATCTCAGTTGTACTCCTCCCCTAAACAAGCATCCCTGGTACATCTGAAGATAAATTCTATTCTAATTTTATCATCAGTAAAAATGGGAGGGAGTTTATGACAGAGCTGTGACAGTCCAGCCGAAGAGACAGGTAGACCAATGGTGTAATGTTGGCAAGGGTGTGGGGAAAGGGCATGCTTCTACGAAACTCCTGATCGCAGGGGAAATCGGTATAGCCTTTGTAGAGGCCAATGTGACAGTAACTATAAAAAATTCAAAGTATACACAGCATTTGATGCAACAAATTCCACTTCTCAGAAAATAATCTATAGAAATACTTGCACAAGCACACATAGATAGACGTACAAGGTGCTCACTGCAGGTGCCTGAACCGGATACAACGTACTGCTCTTTAACAGGAGAATGGTATACTAAATTATGGTGCATTCATACTTTGGGAAACTACAGAGAACCTAAAAATATTTAAGTAAATTTATATAAACAGACCAAAAAAACATGGAGACATTAGGAAGGAAAAAAAGGCACAGAAAAACGTATGCAAAAATAAACAAATCAATCTTCTAACAATGGCTGCCTCTGGGAGGGCTTTACCTCCTCACAATCTGTACATATTTGTTAGATTATTTTACGATGTGGCTACATGTGTGTGTTATTTGTACAACTAATTTTTTAAAATATGGAAATACTTCAGTCTATAGAAAACTGGAAAACATATAATTATGGATATCCCATATTTTATCGTATTAATTACAACGTGTATGTGTGTGAGTGCGCACACACATATATTCCCCCCAACCCCCACCATGGGTTTGCAGCAATGTGTAAATTGTCTAGAACTGGAAGAAATTTGAAACTCAGAACATTTCCTCATTTCACAACATGTATCAAATTGGAATTAGGTAAACAGATAGTGTAAGAAATTATTAAGAGAGTCCCCCAGAAATTCAGACAAGACAAGACAGAAGTGGATAAACAGGAGAGAAGAAATGATAACTCTAAGAGGCCCAAAAGTTTCTAAGGGTACAGTCATGAAAATGAAAACAGTGAACACGACTGAACAAAAAAATCATACTATATGTGTAGTGCAAGGATGGGAGGAGGGGAAGTGTGTGTGTGTGTGTGTGTGTGTGTGTGTGTGTGTGTGGTAGGGGTTATGCTGGGAGGAGGTAGCACAGGAATGCTAAACTTCCATATCTTGATAGGAAGTTAATAAATAATACATAAAATGCAAAGTCCAAAATGGCAGAATAAACACATGGTTTAGAAATAAGAAGGTAAATAACCACTTAAAAGAACTGAAAGCAGTTACTGCTGAGGTGTGGAAATTAACATTACAGCAGTGGGGAAAGAAAGAGCAAAGGATTTCCATTTTCACTATAAATCTTACAGAATTACTTAACTTTAAAAACTATGTACCTGAATTATTGTGGGAATCAGCCTTCAAGATGGCCCCCAGCGATCCCCACCTCCTGCTATTCCCCTACCCTTGAGTCCTCGCCTCCCAAACTGAATAGAGCTGGCCTATGTCAACAATAAGATGCTGCAAAAACGACAGTTTATTTGAAAGACCTTAACATTAAGAGCTAAAACAATAAGACTCTTAGAAGAAAACAAAGGGCACAAACTTCATGACATTGGATTTGGCAATGATTTCTTGGATATGACACCAAAGGCATAGGCAATGAAAAAAACATCGAAATACTGTACTTCATCAAAATTAAATTTTTTGTATTTCATTTTTTTAAAGATTTTATTTATTTATTTGACAGAGAAAGAGAGAGAGAGAGACAGAGAGAGAGAGAGAGAGGGAACACAAGCAGGGGAGTGGGAGAGGGAGAAGCAGGCTTCCCGCTGAGCAGGGAGCCCGACATGGGGCTGGATCCCAGGGCCCTGGGATCATGCATGTCTCAGCTACTCTGCCCTAAAAGCTGCGGCTGATGGCTGGTATCAATGACCGCTACACCTTGTCCAGGGGATGCACTGTCACTCTGGGCAACTTTGCCAAGGCCACCCTGGATGCTATCTCTAAGACCTATAGCTATGTCACCCAAGCTCTGGGAAGAGGCTGTGTTAATCGAGTAACCCTCTAAGGAACTTCCCATCGATCATCTAGTAAGGAGCTACACCAGTCTCTGTGTAAAGGAGTCAGACTCCGTCTGTGGACACCACGTTGGATATTTATACAAGAAAAACCAAGTGAATTAATTTAGCTTAGAAAAAATAGAATTATCATATGATCCAGCAATTCCACACTGGAAATATACTCAAAAGAACTGAAAGCAGGGACACGAATAAGTATTTGCACACTCACGTTGTTTAACAGCAGTATTATTCACAGCTGCCAAAAGGTGGAAGCGCTCCACGTGCCCATCAACAGATAAATGGGTAAACAAAATGTGGTATATACATACGATTGAATAGGATTCAGCCTTAAAGAAGAAGGAAATTCAGACAGATGTTACAATATGGACAAACCTACAGGATGTTCTTCTCCATGAAATAAGCCAGTCACAAAAGGAGAAATACTGTATGATCCCACTAATACGAGGGAGCTAGAACAGTCTGATTCATAGAGACAGAAAGTGGAATGGTGAGTGCCAGGAGCTAAGGGAGAGAGAATGGGAAGATATTGTTTAATGACTACGGAGTTCCAGTTTTGCAAGACGAAAGAGTTCTGGAAGTGGATGGTGGTGATGGTTGCACAACAATGTGATGTACTTAATGCTACTGAGCTGTACACTTAAAAAGGGTTAATATGGTAAATTTTATGTTATGTGTATTCTACCACAATTAAAAAAATTTTCTTTTAAATGACGGTATATGACTTCTGAGACTGGGTCATAAAAGACATTGTGGCTTCTGTCTTTCTCTTGAGTCATTCATTCTGAGGG
The DNA here is from genome assembly GCF_002007445.2 of Ailuropoda melanoleuca. Classification (NCBI taxonomy): domain Eukaryota; kingdom Metazoa; phylum Chordata; class Mammalia; order Carnivora; family Ursidae; genus Ailuropoda; species Ailuropoda melanoleuca. The sequence goes on along the minus strand of NC_048231.1, from coordinate 16,439,481 downwards.
AAGCCAGCTGCCATGTCATGAGGACATGCAGGCAGCCCTGTGGAGAAGTCCATGTGGTGAGAAACAAAGGCCTCCTGCCAACAGCCAGCATGATCTCATCATCCATGTGAGAGTGAGCCATCATGGAAGGAGATCCTCCAGCCCCAGGCAAGCCTTCAGATGACTGCAGCCCTCTTTGCCACCATCTTAACTGCCATGTCATCAAAGGGCCAGAGCCAGAACCACCCAGTTAGCTTTTTAACTCCTGACCCACAGAAACTGAAATAATAATTTTTTGCTGCTAAACTTGGAGATAATTAATTTGCTATGCAGTTACTTAGATAACACATTTTAAAAGGAAATGAAAACTTAGCTTTAAAGCACTATCCTATCAGTGTGGTCCGCTATCCTAACATGGCACATGGCACATGTCAAGGTACATTACCATGATGGCCTGCTACTGAATTACAATGCACCTTCTTCACTAAAGCCTTAAGAGAGAGATTTTCAACCCTTCTGTACTGAGAAAACTTCGTATGTGTGGAAGTTTGATCAGTATGTAAAAGATATTCAACTATCCATTTTATTTTATTTATTTTTGTTGTGGTGGGGGGTAGGGGCAGAGGGAAAGATCTTAAGCAGGCCCCACGCGCAGCGCAGAGCCCAATGCTGGGCTCAATCTCATGACCCTGAGATCATGACCTCAGCCAACTGAGCCACCCAGGCACCCCCTGACTATACATTTTAATACAGTGTTACAGCTATGTCTCCCAGCTGTTCTGATCTTGCGGCACGGTGCAGAGCAGGGTATACTTGCAATATGTGAGAATAGGACATTGAGCTGGTACCAAATACAGATTGTGTGTTTATTAGAATATGAAGAAGCTTTGCCTTGTGAGTGTAGTAGTCCAGTCAGGGCTGTAAATAAATAGTACTACTCCCACAGCCACACAGTCCTGAAAAATGGCCAAGTGAGGAATCTACCTGTAGACAGTTTAGTGGACGCTGTGAGACACTGCTTTACTTTAATATTGATTCCACTGGGTAGAATTCACTGGGCTGAGGACTGTCTTTAGTCTCTCAGTCCCCTCAGGTGTGCTGAGCACAGTTCTAGTATATGGAAATGTGCTACCCACACAAAACGGGTTTTGTGCCACAGCAGGTTTTTGACCAACTTAGTGTTAGGGTTCCTTTACTGGAGGAAGCGGAAGCGCAGACCTAACGATGACAAGCATGTTGAGTTATGGTTCTGGTTAAAGGAGAAAAGTCTGGACCTGATCCATCTACATTTTCGTGCCGCTGAAGACAGGCATTGGCTAAGGAGCCGCCCGGGTGGAAGTCCGGGCTGTGACTCTGACCCTATAGGCACTGACCTTCCTTCAGTGTACATTATGTCGGTGGCTACTGTGTGTCAGACGCTACAGTAAGGGACAGGAGTATCAAGATGTTCAAGTCTTCCCTTCAAAGGAGGTGGTAGTGGAAAGACATGAAAATGAATTATGACACAGTGTGACTGCCACAGGCAAGCGGGCCGCCTCTGTGTGACATGACCGTAGAAAGTACAGAGGAAGGGTTAGCATTGGGCTGGATCCAGAATCATGAAGAGTTTTCCAGATATGAATGAATGGGGAAGAGAAAGGGAGTGGAAACATTAGGTACAAAGACCCAGCAATGTTAAAACACACATCCACATACACCCTCTCCTGACTTCTTCGGTTGACATTAATTAACAGGGAAGATACTGGGATAAAATCCCCTTCGAATGGCACATGGAGCACTTGAACTTTCCCTCCTCATCCTCAACCATCCCCTACTTGCTCGCCAAGCTCCCGCGACACTGCACTTCAGGAGTGCTCTTCCACGCTTCTCTGCCATTCTCACCTAGGAGAACACAACAATCTATCCTCTGCAAAGCCTACTCTGGTTTTCTTCTGATAGATCTTATGCCCCAAGGCCTCAAGATGCCCTTTATTGGTATGGTTTTTTGGACTGACTGCTCTTCACAGTGACTATTTCCTACCCACTGGACCAACCTTTCAACCAACAGAGTTCATCATTTTGGTCTCTCTCCACCCGGCCTGACAGCATCACAGTCCTGCAATGTTTGCTGAATGAACAAATGTATGAGTAAATGAACATTCCACCCAAAGAAAGGAAACGAGAATAAGCCTTTGGAGGAGTTAGAGGAATCACATGGAAAATTCATCAGGCAGAAAATTTGAAGCCCTGGGTTCTAGTCCTTACTTTATTACCAGGTAGGGGTGAGAATTTATATAAACCACTTAACTTCAATTTTTAATACCTGCAAAATAGGGTTTGGACAGATGACATGGAAATGTTTCCAGTAATTCCCATTTACTAAGCACTTACTCTATGGCAGGCACTTTTTTTTTTTTTTTAAGGATTTTATTTATTTATTTGACAGAGACAGCCAGAGAGAGAGGGAACACAAGCAGGGGGAGTGGGAGAGGAAGAAGCAGGCTCCCAGTGGAGGAGCCTGACGTGGGGCTCGATCCCAGAACGCTGGGATCACGCCCTGAGCCGAAGGCAGACGCTCAACGACTGCGCCACCCAGGCGCCCCTGGCAGGCACTTTCTAAAAGTGCTTTTCTTATGTCACTTCATTTTCATTTGCTCCACAGAATATCCTTAGGAAGTAGGCATTCTGTCTTCATTTAGATGTAATAATAGTAGATTCAAAGAGCTTGCCCTCAGCGACATAGCTACCAAGTGGCTAAAAAAAGGAGGGATCCAAATTGGTCTGTCTCTAAAATACATTCTCTCAAATACCAGGTCATCACATTTAAATGTGAGATCTTCAATAATTTAAGTAAAGGCATTTGGACCTTCTCAAGCCATAGGAGAGCCCTAAAAAAATGGCAATGCTTGTTTATCTACTAAAGGTGACGGGGACTGGGTGACAGGCACGTGGCAATGCATCAAACCCCAGGGTCTTGAAAGGGGGAGGAGCCTTTCTGGATGAGCCCAGGAAAAGACAGAAAATGTAGGAAGAGATGCCAGGGAAGGGGGGGGGCAGGAGGGACAGCCTGGCAGAAAAGCAAGGGCAGGCACAGGCAAACTGGAAGGGTCCCGAGTGGGCTGCTGCTGAGGGCGTGGGGCTGGGCGGAGGGAGAATGACGAAGGGCCAGTGCTGCTGACGGGCAGAGCTGCGGGAGGTGGGTAGCCACTCAAGGACAGAAGGGTCCGTTGGGGGGGTGTGTGTGTGGCAAATCCAACCCAAAGCAGGAAATGGGATGGGTCAACCTTGCTTTGCTAAGAACTAAGAACGGAGGGGGTTAAAGAGAAAACTCAGCCCGGGGGCTGAGGGGAGAAGAAGGGGGAGACTAGCAAGAAAAACAATGACCCTGCAGGTCTGAAAGGAAGAACCTGCAGACTGAGAAGGAGGTGATGACAGAGAGGGCCTGGAAAGGCCCATTTCATGCTTTAAACCTGTGCCAAGCTGAGTAATGCGGGACTGAGCTGGTGATTTACCTCAGCTCTGGGGGAGATTAGTCTGTGTATCATCAGCAGCATAAACAAACATCACTGTTCTACAGTGGTAAGTGCTATTAATACTGAGAGACCGAATCATGTGACGTACGTTATGGCTCACAAAGCACGTTCACGTATAGGGTGGCATCGAACCCCCACGCCAACCCAGACATCACCACTTCCCACATGGCAAAAAGTGAGGGTAAGGTTTGTCAAATGATTTAGCCCAAGTCGGGAAGTTCCAGGTCAACCTGGGACTGGCACTTAGGTCTTCCCGCTCCTGGTCCAGGGTTCTTGGGAAAGGATTAAAATCTAGCCTTTGCCTTTTAAAGACTTACATTTCAGGAGAGAGAAAATAAAGGTGTATATATATAGATAGAGAGATTGATATCTATCTATCTATATATATACCATATATCAATTATCATATACACACACATATATATATATGATAATTACACAAAGGAGCAGATACTATACTCCAGAAGAGTGAAGTCCAGAGGAAGGGGCAAGGTTAGGGGCAGCTGGAAGCGGCTCGAGGTGACTGCAGACTGGCCTGGAGGAGATACTCACTAAGCAAGAAGGCAAGGAAGAGGGAAAGCTCTGAGTGTAGGTACCAGAGGGGTTCTCTGCGTACCTGGTCCCTCCCCACAGCATAGCAGTTGCCAGGGCCATCATTTAATAAATATGTACTGTTGCCATTGTGCTAAATGCCGGAGATCCAAAGGTGTACAAAAGGCAGGTTCAAGAAATTTACTCCAAGACCAAAAGTGTCAGGGTTGCTTGCTGGGGGGTGGGGGGTAGGGGGGTGGTCTGTCATCTGTGCTTTTGGAAAAGGGAGATGTTCTATTCTCAGAGTGATAACCCAATCCATCAGAGGAATGTAGGACCTCTAGTTTTTTGAAACTTACAACTTTCCTAAAATAGAAGAGGATTCTGTTTGCCTCTCCTTTGGCAGGTGGTCAGAAAGGGTCAGCACTGAAAAGGGAAAAGGGAGGGGCGCCTGGGTGGCACAGCGGTTAAGCGTCTGCCTTCGGCTCAGGGCGTGATCCCGGCGTTATGGGATCGAGCCCCACATCAGGATCCTCCGCTGTGAGCCTGCTTCTCTCTCCCACGCCCCCTGCTTGTGTTCCCTCTCTCTCTGGCTGTCTCTTTCTCTGTCAAATAAATAAATAAAATCTTTAAAAAAAAAAAAAGGGAAAAGGGAGCACTCAAGTAGCTATTTCACAGCAGAGTCACGTAAGAAGAAAAAGCAAGAGGCTTGTGTTTAGCAACTTGCTCTGCAGTTTGGTATTTACCCTCCCAACATTCAAGCTCCGTTGTGTATACGATGCACATACGGTCACGAGAAAATGTGATATGGGAACAGAGTGAGTGGGCCTGCAAAGTGCTGAAGCAGCATACCTGGCAGCTGCTAAAACAAAACTTCAAAGATCTGGCTTCTTTGAAAAGCCATCAGGCAGGACCCCACCCACTCCCCCTGCTCGCCACAGCTTCCCTGGGAGCTGGTACACGTAACCGCTTCCGCATGTTTGGCTGTTCCCCAGGGCTATAGCGGCTCTATAAGCCAAGTCAGAACTGCCGGCCAAGCAGGTGGGGGGTGGGGGTGGGGTGAGCATAGGGAAACAAGACCTCTCCCCAATATTCAGCCATGGGCATATCTCAGAAAGTAAAATGATAATGCTGGGATCTGTTTAAAAATCCCCTTCCGCTCAGTCGGTCCAGCTCTGATTGGTTAGACACTAGTAATACAGAAGCTCTGGGCTTTCGAGGCTCCCAAGGCATCAGGATATGCCCCTCCCAGCACCACAAATTAGTTCAAGAACAGCATCTGTGGTAAATCTCTAGATCTAAACAAAAGAGGCTTGACATCTACAGAAGGGCCTAAGAGGAAAATCAAGACTATGCCTTTCTTGGAAACTCATTCCTTTTTATTTTTTTAATCCACTGACCAAGCTTGGGTCTTTATCACATCTTCTGCGTCAGCCATCAGCCGTCTAGTCATGGGCTACCTAATAAAGAAGCCATGAGCCTGTGAAAATGGGGCTTAATGACTGAGCACCTGATTTGTTCACGTTATTTACTTATCATTAATTTAAATTTAAAGATGCACACCTGGCTGCGGCTACCACATTAGACAGCACTGATGTAGCTGCTTATTCACCAAAAGTTTACTGTAGACTTTGTGTAGGTTACCTAAGGATGCAAAATTATCTAAGACTTGACGTCTGCCCTCAGAAAGCTTACAATCTAATATGACAGGTAAGACAAATATACAAAGAACCAGAATATAAGGAGGAGTGGCAAGTGTCATAGCAGAGATAAAGAAATGATACTTGAACGTGCAGTAGGGAGACGGTGGCCCCACATTATGCCTCGGCCATACCAACCACTCAAGTAGGGAATGCCAGTAAGTCTATCAAATGAAGGACAGTAAGAGAGGAACCACTGTAAAGAACACCAAAAAGCTGAACATCACAAAACATACATTCAGTACACACGATAACTTATTAGGCAACCAATGCGAAAAGGCTGGAGGAAAGAGATAACTATCCCATCCTGGGCTGTCCGAGATAGTGGATACCCTTCCACTTGCACGATCTTCTAGGAGTGGCTCTTAAGACTCCTGTGGGTTAGGTGGGGTGGGGAGAAGGATGGGGGGGAAAAGTTCTCTGCCTTTTCCTCTTCCATATCTGCCTCTACCCCCCAGATGAAAGAGGACCTCTTGCTTGTAGGGCACTTTTAATTTTTGGATAACATAAAAGAACTGAAGCAATAAAGACCTGATGACAAGGGAAAGGCAGGGCGGGAGTGGGTGTTTTGAGCTTTAAGTTCAATGGAGGAACTAGGCAGGGCTTTTTTTTCCTACCGTTCAGTGCACTAGGATGAGAAGGGCCCCACATCTCCGTTCTCTAGAAATTAAAATTGAGCACTTAGCCCGAGCTTCCTCTGAATTATAGCTTTTCGGAACAGGAGTCCAGTGGGTGAGAAGGGAAGAGAAGGAAGAGAAATCCTAATGGCATTGCTAGAGGAACAAGGAAGACTGCAGAAATGCTATGCTGTAGAACAGGGTGTGGACGTGTGCAGATGCAGGTGAGGGGCAGGGTGTCCATCCACTCATTCCTTTGCGTCTAACGCCTTAAACATTCATTTCATAAATGTTCTTATTTTTAAGGGCCTACTGCTCACCAAGGCGCTGGGATCCGATAGTAATAAGACAACTTACGCTTCTGTTGAAGGAGTGACAGTAAGAAGAGAGTAAACTACTAGGGGGAGGGCTATGGAGTGGCATACGCACAGAAGCGCTGAGGGCAAATACACGAGGCTTATTTCTGATCACTGGCTGGAACTGAACATGTAGAGAGAAATAATACTGGAATAATACCGGAAAGTTTGGGACCATATGCAGGTGTGCGTTTTGGAAATCAGGCCAAGTTTTGTTTTTCTTTTCATTTTTAAGACCATGGCGCATTAGGTCTTTTTATTTCTTCCTTAAAATTTTTAATTATCAGAGAAATTACCAACAAAGAAAATCTTTAGATTAAATCAAACAAGTTAGAAAGATGTAGACTTGAGAAGTTGAAGCCCAACTGTGCCATATTCAGAGGTTATCTCCTCCGATTTATCCTTCTCAATAATAAAGCCAGTATTTTGCTCTCTGATTTTTTCCCTCTATTTCACCTTTAGCTGTGAACTGGAAGACAGCGGGAACTATGATTCATGATGCTTCCTAAGCTCCCAACACCGACTTCAAGACTTTCTGGTCATACAAACTGAAAAATCTTCTGCACAGTACAGCCGGCTTGATTTCAGTTTTCATCACTCAAAACTCACTAAGTGCTCTGACCAATGCATGGTGTTTCAAACAGAAACACTCTGCTTCAGGCAGACTGGTTCCCATTCCCTGTCTCTTGAAAATGCTTACAACCACCTTGCCCACTACAGGTCTTCCCCCCCTCCTGTCCTTCACCTGTCTGTAGCCTACATATAGTCTAGGACTGAATTTACACTCTACCTTAAACCCTTCCTCTGCAGGGTACTCTTTCCACCTGTCTTCAGTACCTTTCCTGAACTGTGACTCATCTGAACCCATGTGCCCTCTTCCAATCACTCACTTTGCATTTTACGTGCAAAAAGTAAATACACATTTAGCGCAGTATTCTCTACACCAACCACCCTGCTGAACTGTCACCTCTAACTTAGCAGGAGTGTGGATCACATTACTTTGATCCTCGAATAGTGTTGAGCACAAAGTAAATGTGCAATTATCTCTTAATTTATTACAATTAGCCTCTTTGCCCTTCCGTGCCCCATCTGCCCTTCCAGATTCAGCTGATGCCCCTCTCCTTTCCAGGGACCTTGTGCCAGCTTCTCTAGCTGGTGATCAGTTTCTCCTCTGAACTCGTACCTACAGGACAATCCTCTTCTTGGACAACTAAGCACATATTGTGTCAGTCCTTGCATTGATAGGACTATTAATTTTCCTCCTTGAGAACAGAGACCCTGTCTAATACCTCCTTCAGAGCTCAGCCCAGTGTCTTGTGTTTAGGAGATACTCGGTAAATGCGCGTTAACTTTTTGGGGGTAACACTGTTTTAACAACTACCAGATGATACCATTTCTCATCTGGGATGCTATTTAATGCCAATTTCACCTTTCTTCTTTTTCAAATATTTCAATATATTGATGATTTGGTGAAGAAGGTAACAAAACTCTTCGTTTGGGGGCTGGTATTCCAAATGCATTGGGTTCATGTAGCTAAGCAAGGTATTTGAGAACACTAATAATACAGACAGATTGTTTCATCTACTCAATTTTCCTTGGTGCAAAGTTTCAGAAGAACATAATTTGATTTCCTCTAGCCTTTAAGTACATCCCATTTATTAACCCCCTTTACGGTTTCCTTACCTGCTATGCCAGAAAGCCTGCTTTTCTCATCTAAATCCTTCTTGATTATAGTCACATTACTGAGATGTACCCATATTTCATTTTCATCACGGAAAGATAGTAAAATTTATTTTTAAGAACCAGGCCAAACATGGTATTGATTATTGGCTTTGAAGCCAAATTAATCCAAGTCTTAGCCTGATAATTCATGAAAGCCAAAAACATCCCTTTACTGCGTCTGAAGCCGAAGAATGGTCCAATTAAGACAAGAGTTCTACTGTTACTTATTACGAACGCAGGGGGCTTGCCATATGATGTGACATTTTGAATTCCTAGGCTCTCATACACTGCCTCTCTCCCACCTCCAGCTTTCCTTGTGTCTCCCAAAGAATATTTGGCTCCATATTTGAATGCCCTTTTAAGCTTAGCTTCTCTTAGGTATCTCTCTTTAGAAGCATTTTCATGGTTTGCAATCAAAATTTTAATTTATGGATACTGACTTCACAATAAAAATAAATCGTGTAAATCTCAGTGTTATGATTAGGTATACCTATTTTCCCTACTGTGTACATAGGAATATCATGTCCTCAGCAAGTCTAACTTTACGTTTCTTTCTTTTCTGGAAAGGAAACTAAGAATTATCAAGAACCTATATTCAAACCAGAACCTCTGCCAAAACTGCTTCTCCAAGTGGCTGCAAGGAAAGAGAGGATCTTTACTCCTTTTCAGATACTATCAGTCTATTGTTTTCTTTTATTAAAACACGGATACAGGGAATTTTTTCCTTTTAGCCTCTTAAATCCTAGGACTTAAAAAACAAAACAAAACAAAACAAAACAGGGGTGCCTGGGTAGCTCAGTCAGGTAAGCATCTGCCTTCAGCTCAGGTCACGCTCCTGGGGTCCTGGGATCGAGCCCCGTGTTGGGCTCCCCCCCCCCCATGCTCGCTCTCTCTCTCTCAAATAAAATCTTTAAAAAAATTTAAAAAAGCAATGATTTCTTAGTTGTACTTAATTGGTAACATGCTGAAAGTCTTAACAAAAAGAAGAGTGGGAGGGGCACTTGGGTGGCTTAGTCAGTTAAGCATCTGACTCATGATTTCAGCTCAGGTCATGGTCTCAGGGTTGTGAGATCGAGCCCCACATTGGGCGTGGGGCCTGCTTGGGACTCTCTCTCTCCCTCTCCCTCTGCCCCTCCTTCCTCCAAATAAAATAAAATAAAAAGAAAGAGGAGTGGGAGGGAGGATGGCATCTTCAGCTACAGGCTCCAGAAAGCTGCCTGGTCTTCCTTATAAAAATTCATGGAGTCAACAGTAAGCTTTAAAACTGGATCATTGGGGCGCCTGGGTGGCTGAGTTGTTAAGCATCTGCCTTCGGCCCAGGGCGTGAACCAAGGGTCCTGGGATCAAGCCCCGCATGGGGCTCCCTGCTCTGCTGGGAACCTGCTTCTTCCTCTTCCACTCCCCCTGCTGTGTTCCCTCTCGCTGGCTGTGTCTCTGTCAAATAAATAAATAAAATCTTTAAAAAATAAAAAATAAAACTGGATCATCAACGTCTCTCTAAAAGAGTCAGAAAGATAGTGTTTCTTCACCACTCTGATTCTTTCCAAGCTCTTCCAAAACTGGTAAACAGAGTTAACTTAGAAAGATGAAAGATGAGAGAAAAACCATGTGAGAATTAAACTGAATTATGAATTAGGAAACTCTGATATAATTTCTTAACTCTAGAAAAGGAGTCTCATTTAATATATAGACTTTTGTCATTCAGGCCTCTTAAAGCCAAAATAATCACCAACTGTGGATAGGTATAAAATTTGAAAGTGAAGAGTCAAGTAAGACAGGGTCTTGCCTCCGACAATGACTGTGTGTGTGCATACAGGTGCGTGCAAGTGTACGCGTGTGCCTATGTGTTAATCCTAAGGAAATGTAAGCTGGTTTCTCTTTGGTATTTTGGCGGGTGAGGGAGGAAGCACACCAAACTGAAAAAACACTACACTGGCACACCACAAAGCAAGCTGCATTTTGGCTTGCAGATAAGGAAAGATCTACTTCTTTCACTCCTGATACTAGGCCCAAACATTCCCACACATACTTTGCCCCGGCTCTGCTATGATGTCCAGCCAGCGATCTCTGACACATTTCCTAGGTTCACCCACATTCCTTCAATAGGCAGAAGCCCAATCATTCTGGCCTTGGCACAAACACCTATGGCACTCCGCTCTCTCGGTGGAGGAGCTGTGGAATCTGTCACAGAGCTTGAACTGACACAGAGCATAACCCTTGAGAGGTTATGTGTCTGGTGGAGTGAGAAAAGAAGCAGAGGAATTCGAGATAGAAGCATGGGCCTTTATCGCTCGTGTGCTGAAGAAACATTTTACTCAAGGGGAAGGAATGGTGAGCGCTAAGACTCAGGAGGAGGAAAGTCAGGTTAACTTTATTTTATGGGAAAGAAGGAAGGAGAATAAGAAGTGAAATATCACTTCTACAGAACTCTGAACATGAAAGAGCTTTTTTTTTTTTTAGGCCCCCCCAAAAGTGGTTTCTTTTTGTGATTGTGCTCTTTGGCTAGAGAGTGTTGTTTATATAACAGTATAAAGTACAAAATTATAAGCTCCAAACTCCTCCAGAGAAAAGCTCTCCCAAAGCTCGACCCCCAGGATAGATGGAAAATATGAGTGTTTACTGGCTGGAACATCGAGCTGCAGTGGAAATTTCAACATTCAAAAGAAGATAGCAGAAAGGAAGGGCCTGGTGAGTAGAAAGAAGTCACCCTTCAACAAAGGGGTCAGAGAAAAAGGAAGAGTCTCCTGTTGGCCCCACTCTGACGCTTTCCCTTCCTCAGCTGGAAAGGCCACAGCTCTGTGATCCAGCCCGAGGAGCACACTCTCTGCAGGTGATGGCCAGTTCCCTCTGTACTAGATACTAACCCAAGGGGGTAGCAATACCCTATCCCAAGCAAGTCCAATTTTTTTTTTTAAAGATTTTATTTATTTATTTGACAGAGAGAGAGACATAGCCAGCGAGAGACGGAACACAGGCAGGGGGAGTGGGAGAGGAAGAAGCAGGCTCCCAGCGGAGGAGCCTGATGTGGGGCTCAATCCCAGGACTCCGGGATCATGCCCTGAGCCGAAGGCAGATGCTTAACGACTGAGCCACCCAGGCACCCCCAAGCAAGTCCAATTTTAACTTTTTTTCTTTTGCGAAAGAAAATGAAATGTTATCGACAACCTACACCAAAACCAGGTACTAAACTGGATCCTTTCATTTCACATACACTACTCAATTAAATCTTGTAACACCTTCATGAGGTAGGTATTATTTGCATATCTAAGCAGATGGGAAAATTGTGGCCCAGAGAAGCAACGTAACTTGCCCGAGGTCACATACTTACTAAGGGACATCCAGGTCTGTCCGCTCAACAGTTTCTTCTCTTTCTATTACATCATGCCATCTTCATAGGGGTCAACGGCCCCCTTTCCTATAAAGTTAACACACTCTTAAGGAAACAGAAGCGTTTCAAGGACGAGGCTCTGGATAATTGCCCTACAGAGGCAGAGGACAGGAGCAAAACTTTGTCATTTTAGTCACTAAATACAATTTTTGTGGAACTATGGGGCTCTCTTTAAGCCCTTACAATACTCTTTTTTATTGTAGTAAAAAACACCTAAGTTTAAATGTACCATCTAACCATTTCTGTGTGTACAGCTCACTACTGTTAAGTATATTCACACCGTTGTGCAACAGATCTCTAGAACTTTTTCATCTTGCGAAACTGAAACTCTGTAGCTATTAAATACTAATTCCCTCTCCCCTCTCCCTGCAGCCCCTGGCAACCAGCTTTCTACTTTCTGTTTCTACGATTTGGACGATGTTAGACATTTCATATGAATGGAATGATACAGTATTTGTCCTTTTGTGATATGCTTATTTCACTCAACATAATGTCCTCAAGGTTCACCTATGTTGTAGCAGGTGACAGTTTTAAATCCTTACACACTCCTCTTGGTATCTTTTCTTCTAATTGCCTGTGCTATAAAATTTAAATCTTTGGCTATATCCCACTGGACACTACTCTGTAATTGTTTCATGTGTATACGGCTCCTTTTCTCTGCTAAATAGTAACCTCTTAGTGATCAAAAACCATGTCCTCCAAATCTTTTAGACCCTACCCAGCACTCAGGACTATGCTGAGAACATGAAAGCTATATCACTGACCATAAGCTCTGTGAGATCAGGCACTACCCTGTTTTATTTATCATGACTCCCCAGCACCTATCCTAATGCCTCACACATGGAAAATGAGTATGACTTATTTAAAAACAACAACAACAAACTCGGTATTTCTGAGGATTAAGAATGAAAAGGTGGGAAAGAGACCTGACTCTCAGGCAACATTTGTAAGAAATAATCTGAAGGAAGGGAGAAAAGTATTAGCTAAACTAGAATCAAAATCTCTGAAAAACTTGTTCCTAAAAATTATGTAAAGTAGGGTATCAGACACTTTATAATTTAGTTCCAGAGAGTGAGAGGGCAGACGGACACAGTGACGTGAAATACACCCCAATTTCTAAGATTTGGCGCTTCATTGTACCCCGTTCCCCTGTGCTATTCTCTGGAGAGGGGGCCAGCCAGGCCAAGCACCCCAAGCCCATGATGTCTTGCCCTGTCACAAAAAGGAGGAACAAACTCATGGCTTGGCTTTCAACCTCCCCCACCTTTAATATCGAGGAACAGACAAATCCCCAGGTTGCATGTGTGAAAAAGCCAGAGATGGATAAAAATAATTCAATGACAGATGCTGGAAAAACATACAAAGGGGCAGAAGCCAGACATTCGTGGGATTCCCTGACAGCTCGATCCACAAGGAAGGGTTGGACTGGAAAAAAACAGGGCCTCAGGTTCCTGCCAAGCCGTCTGAGGCCCTGTCCTTCCCAAATCATTCCAAGCAGCAGCCAAGACTTTACAGTAACCCTTCCAGGTCTCACAAAGAAAGATGCACTGTGAGCCCGCTGAGCGCTCCGCACCTAGAAAATGCCCCTCCCTGACATGGTCCAACTCCAGGCCAGGCTGGCAGTACTGAGGCCATACCTCTGCTTATGGCTTCCAGCCCCTAACAACGCCCCAAGGGCCCAGAAAATGTATGGTTAAAAGCAGCCTGAAAAATCCTACCCATCTCATTGGCTGAAGAAAAGCTTAGATACCCAGGTATCCACATCTAAAAAGCGAAACTGATCCCTTTAAGAAAAAAGAGGTCATGAACACTTGGTACGTGCATCCTGGAGGCCCTATTGTAGAATTCTAAATCGACCTTGCTTAGAGGTACACCTCAGGCTTCTCGACATGTGACTGATTTTGGCCCTGACTACTTTCTCTTCTGGAGAATGGCCTGCAATTAATCTCACTTATTACCTCTGAAAAGTAACAACAGAGGAATGGCTGGCCAAGCCCAGCTCTAGAGTGTCTAGGGAACTGCAAGCTACACGGCCAGGCCTCAGACTGTCTGGGCAAGTCGTGGGCTCTTTGCCTTCCTCTCCCACAACAAAGCCTGAACAGGGACTCCAGACAGACCAGAGGAACCAAGGGATTTGAGGAGCTGGGCTGAGCTCACACTGACCCAATGGGAGACGACAGCCCTGAGGCTGCATTTGGGGTGGTTTCAAAACAGCGGGGGAAGAACAAGGTTGTCTGGTGAAAACTTGTGTGATCCATAAAACTGAGAACAATAGCAACACCACAGGGAAATGAAAAATAACACTATTTGCAGAGTTCTCGTGAGTCACCAGTTTTCATTCCTGTGGCTACCAAGTCACTGAATCCTCCAATATGCAGGGGAAAAGCACAGCCAGTGAAGGAGTCTTTACGTCTTGTTACTGTTTACAGGTCAGCCCCTGGTTTAGTGAATTATCAGAGCTTATCGGCACTGGAATCCACTGTTGCTATCGTAGATGAACTAGTAAGAGTACGTCTTCTTTACTTAGCACCCACTTCCAGGGAGATCAAAGTGACTTAAGGGCAATCTAAAAGCTCTCAATACAGGCCGGTTTATACGTAAGTATGCTTACCCAATAAAAAGATTAAATGAATAGTTTAGGGTCACTTAGTGTCAAAACCAGTAATAAAACTCAGATCTCTAAGCTATTAATCCCATACTCACTGAACTTAATCACCCTCACTACTAAGAGAGGGACAACAAGAGACTATCCACAAAACAGTGACTTCCCAGGTAAAAACAGCCATTGGGGTATGGTAACTGCGTAGAATGCCTATTGGAGGTCTGGCTGCGGCCCACGTCACAGCCAGCTCTGGAAGGACCCTGGAGAATTCCCTTAGCACTGCTTTAGGGTGGACACCTCTGGGAATGCCACAACCTGAGCCTCCAGGCTGTTCTAGCAAGCAGAGGTCACCTGGGCTCAGAGGAAGGTTTTCTGGGCTACCCTAGACTGCAATGGGACCTGACAATGGCCCTTCAGCTTGAAGAGCAGGGGACGAGAGGGTTGCCTGGGGTACAACTAACCCAAACGAGGAAAGGCCTGGGGACTTTGAGGGGGCCACTTTCTGGTGCCAGGAGCTCTGAAGTCTGTGGTATAACATGCTATTTCCTTGCCGCTCAGAAGCACAGTCTGGCCAGGAGAAGGCCATTCACAGTGCTGGACTGTACGTCTGGGCTCTGACCTGGACGGATCCCCACATCTTTCTGGGTCTCAGTACTGCCAAACAGGTGCTACCAAAAGAAGGCTCTAAAACCCAGCCATAATGTGGAGTTTTGACATTTTGTTTATAGTATGGAAAATGGTTACAGCCTTGTCATACAGGCAGATAATATACCCAAGATTGCAGGGAACATGTTTTCCATAGAAACAAGGCTCTGATTGTAAAATGAAAACGGAGTATTTGGAAATATTTTATATGGAAAATAAGGCTCTATGGTATAAACAGAATTCTTTTTTACGACTTATGTTTTAGGAATGTGGTTATTCTGTAGACTGTAAATCACCAAATGACAGACTTCTGCGAAGAGAACTTCGTGGGAGGATGTCCTGTCTGAAACAGTCCTGCCTCTCGGTCTTCAACTCTTTGTAACTCTCAGTTAAGATGATTCTTTTCACCCTTGACCACAACGATTACTGGTATGAAAGACACTGTACTCAGGCATGATGCAATGTGCTTATGTTCATGTTGCTTCCTGAGCAGAGTCTCTGCTTCCCAAATTAGTTCCTTCAGTAATAATTCTCACACCAACAGATACCTCAGCAGCAAGTAGGTATTTCCTTCATGCCCAAGTCTTTGGTCACCCTTCGCAACCACGAGGCAAGGCAGGATGCTAAGAGCTGGCCAGCTGGCAGAGGCTGAAAGTGCTGGCACTGGGTGGGGTGGGGGGGACGGGACTCAGTGGGACATCTGTGGCAGAGCTTCTTTATTTGGAGGGAACAATTATCTTTATTTGGAGTGAACAGAATACTTCATCGTAACAGTCACATTCCTCTCTAGCTCACTTCACTCAGGGACAGATGCAATTAAACCCATTTTTAACAGCCGCTAATGCAAGATGTACTGGGAATCCATTTCTTACTTTTTTTTTTTTTTTGATAGGGGACTTAAAATATGGATCGAGACTAGAATTCACCACAGTGGCTTCTTTTTTTAATTCAGAAGCTGCTTACTTTATGGCCAGAATCTATTTGGATTTTATCCTCTGCCACTTGACCCAACTACATAAAGGAAATTTCCTTCCCACTTCCCAAATGAGCACTGTCCAGGGGGGCTGTTTAATTATATAGCCTAGATGAAAACATAAAAAACAAATATGTCCTTCCAAAAGAAGAGTCCAAAGTTACTGAACTGCAATGCAGTACAAGGTATAAACAAGAATGAGGAGACAAGGAGAAAATGTCCAAAGTCAAAACATGAAATGTGGACTACAGACAAGGATTGAACACAGTATGAATTCTTCCTCTTTCACCCCTAAGTGAGCTTACCGAATTGTATCAGAAATTTCTTTCACCTTTGATTTGCCTGCAAATCGTCTTACAAGTAAAATGAGGCCCTCTACTCAAATGCCAGAGTACTGGGACAGGCAGAAAGGCACCTGTCCCCCGGGAGTCAGTGCAGGGAGTGCAAGGTGGGAATGGCTCTCTTCGGACCCAGGCTGTCTCTGTGACCCAAATGCTGGCTCCATGACCCTTCACGTACCTGCTTCCAGGAGGGGTGGAGTGGCTCTCAGGAGCTTGGGCGTCTGACTGTATTGACCATGTCGGGCCACTAGGACTGATGACAGGCCGAAGGGTAGGGGGGGTTGAAGCACTGCTTCTGTTTATGACGCCACTTGCCAAATTCAGGTTTGTTACCTAGAAATGAAGTGAGGGGAAATAACCTGATTTTACAGCGATTTAGAAAAGTATCATTAAAAACAGATGGAGAAAATCAAGTCAAGTTCAGGAGATGCTGATTCATCTGAGCTAAAACAGGGGCTGTGACCAAGGCACCCATTAAAGGCTGGCTTCTGTGCAGACCACAGAGGAGAAGGGAGGGTGGCTGGTGTCAACGTAAGTTACCGCGTATGCGTTCTGCCCCTACTGTGCGCAAAGTGCTGGACTGTGCCAGGTGCTGTGAAATACAACAATTAGTAACAAAGACAGCAACAGTTCGCTGCATATTTACTCTGTGCCAGGCAAGGGTCTGAAACACTGGGCAAACTACTTAGCTTCTCTGGCCCTTGTTTCCTCATCTGCAAGTTCCAAATGCGCAATAAATTTTAGTTATGCATAAAAATAATCATAATTATTCTTATGACATACAAATAACTCACTGATTTAGAAAAAAGATGCACAGGCAAAAGAAAAATGGGCATGTACCCCAATACATGATTTACAAAAAAGGAATATAATTAGCCAACTAAACATTTAAAACCAGTCATTTCCACTGGTAATCAAAGAAATGTAAATTACAAGATAACATTTTTGTGTATACATGGATATACAATAATAAAAAATATACTACCTAATAATGACCAGGGGTGATATTAGATACATACTTATACTATTTATGTGACTGTAAATTGGTAGAATCTTTCCAGAATTTAGCAATATATTATTAAAGGTATCAAAGTATTTGTACTACCATTTAAATTCTAGCAACTACACTAAAACAAATTGCCCATGATTAACGATGGTGACTATTGTAATTGCAGTTACTATTTAGCAGAACTTACAATGTGTGAAGCTCTATGTAAATGAGTACATTATATACATCCTATTTTAAACAGTCATAATTCTGTTGGTAAGTACCATTATAATCTCCATTTACAAAGAAGGAAACTGAGGCCTAGGAACAAACGGCCGAACTAGAATCTGGACCACGGTCTTTGGAACTCCAAAGCCCATCTTCTTACTCATGACACTATACTGTGAACAGATTTTGAAAACATGCATTGATTTTAATATTGGAAAATGGGAAGATCAAAATGGCTATTGGTGTTAAGTAAATTCTGCTCTGTCCATATGAGGGAATATTATGTATTCGTCACAATTTTTCGTAGAATTCTTAACGATATAGACCATGCTGATACCTCAAGTTAAAGCAAAAAAAAAAAAAAAATCACCCTATGAAACTACAGAAAGCAGATCCAAATTTCCTTCAACACACGCACACACACATACATACTCATGAAGGGCTTGGATCACTTTTATCATCCAAAAAAGAAAACGTAAGTTATTATGAGACGTACAGATGCTAGGTGAGCTTAAAACCTGTGCAATGAGAATGAAGTCAGAAAAGAAAGGATGCTTGGAAGAACATTTCAAAATCAGTTGCACACGGAGAAGATGCTGAAGAGAGGGAGGGCACAGAGCCGAATGCAGGGTGTTGGGTGTAAGATGCCAGAGACAAGTGGCACAGGGAGATGGACATTCCAGGAAAAGTGTTCTCCTAGAAAAATGTCCTAAGAACCCAGTAATTTTGACATTTCCAAATAGAATTCTGGAGTGTTGTTATGTTTTTTTCATCTGAAAATTCTTTTTTTTTTTTTTAGTTTATTTATTTATTTATGAGAGAGTGAGAGAGCAAGCATGAGCAGAGCAGGGGGAGGGGCAGAGGGAGAGGGAGAAGCAGACCCCCCCACTGAGCAGAGAGCCTGACTCAGGGCTTGATCCCAGGACCCTGAGATCATGACCTGAGCAAAAGGCAGATGCTTAACCGACTGAGCCACCCAGGCGCCCCTCACCCCAAAATTCTGAAAGAAACATAAACCATTTTTGGCAATCCCTAATTAGAAGACTCAGTACGTGAAAACAGCCCAGAACTAGGTCTTCACGTCAAAAGACTCAAATATTCTTCTGGGGAAGAAAGCATTTTCCATAGTTCCTGGTGCTTGTGGAGGCTGGGCTATAGGATACTGGGGCTGCGCCCTGCAGTGTGGGCCTGCCTTTAGAAGAAGCCACAGAAGCCAACCTTGGCTTATCATTTCTGACTCCCTTCTGCTGCTATCAGGGGTAGAAGATGCACAGGGACTAAAGAAAGGGTGGGGAGGGAAGATACTGGGGCAGGTCATGCTAGTATTCTCTGGTCCCTGGAGTCTTTGAAGAGCCTTGCCTTCCTCCTGCACCTCAGGGGCAATGGAGGTCAGACAGGCAAACAGTTCCCCGTAGGACTGAATTCACTCCTGCCCCACACTGAGCCTTCTTCCTTCCTGCCCTGCTCCCTGGCCTTAAACATCAGGCCTTTCAAATTAGACATGAGCTTGCAGCTTATAAAAACACTACAGAGTGAGAAAGGTCTTTATGATAACTAACAGCTTCTCCAATTACTGCCTCTGTCAATGTGCCAAAACCCTAATAAAAGAGGCTTATTAATAATTTATAGTGGAACAGCAATAAAATAAACAAAATGTACACACTTTACCATGTTTAGTATAAACTGTATAGCTTAGAGATTAGTGAATGGGAAGGAAAAGAAATATCAGATTTGTTGAATCTTCTCTCTTTTGGCAAGGCCACCCCTATTTTAAACATCATCATTTTCATCATAAGAGCTAAGTTACTGAATGTTCACCATGTGCCATGTATCAGATGTCCTTGGTCTTGATGTGCATTATCTCGTGTAATCTTGAGCAAGCCCTCTGAAGCAGGTTCTGCTGTTACCTCCATTTTACAAAAGAGGAAACTAAAATTAGATAACTCAAAGGGTAAGCAATTGCACAAAACTCACAATTGCACTAAAAATACCTACAAAGTGCAGGGCCAAGATGAGAACAGGGAAGTTCTCCTCCAAGTGCACGTGGTATACTTTTCCCAAATAACATGGTTTAACATATGAGCCCTTGCAGTAGTAATGTCAAGCACTTGTAAGTGAGGTTTCATATCTCACTCCTTACCCATTACTCATGGAAGCAGATACTGTTATACTCCCTTTCAGAGATGGAGAAACCAAGGCTCAGAGGGTTTATAGTAATTGATTTGCTCAAGGTTACATAACAGTTGCAGAACTGGTACTCTTGTTTTAAAATCCATTTTCTAGGGACGCCTGGGTGGCTCAGTTGGTTAAGCATCTGCCTCTGGCTCAGGTCATGACCCCAGGGTCCTGGGATCAAGTCCCACATCGGGCTCCTTGCTTACCAGGGAAGCTGCTCCTCCCTCTGCTTGTGCTTTCTCTCTCTCTCTCTGACAAATAAATAAAATCTTAAAAAAAATCTATTTTCTAGTTTTAAAACTAGTAGGAAACAGTCCCAGTTATCCTCAATTATCCTTAATTATTAGTGGTTTTTGAAAATATAATTAGATACCTCAAATTCTGACAACAGTGACTATCCAGGAATTGATCATACCAAACTATAGCAGCTTTTCCTTCTTTGCCTTAAATTTTATTCCCCATTTGTTAACAACATGCATGCTAATATCCTTCACCAGAGCATATTAAGGAAGTGGGGGGAAAAGCCATCCTCAATCAGTTCTGTTTCTTAGCAGGTACAGTAAAAGGTGGTAGGAACATGAAACTAATTTTAGATTCCTGGTGGGTTTTGTTTTTACATGTAATATCAATTCCTTATTTCATGGATAAACCAAAAAATGGTAGCTATTGTGATTTCTTTTTACACAAAAGCAAAGCATCATTGTTAATTTATTTTGAAAATAGCAAAAGGGACCACTACTTAAATGAGAGATTTATATAAAGAATAACAAAACTCTTAAAGCTTCTCATCTTTCTTTCCAAAGGATTCCTGCTAAAAATATAAACTGTCTCCTTAAATAATAACAACTGACCCTCTATTTTAATTATTCTATTCTTACTTTTGTGGTTTTGTCTAGAAGACACCCAGGACCTATGCCACAACTACCCCCACCCACCCAGCTCAGTCTTCCAAGGACGTACGTTGCTAGTAAATAATCAAACAATTTAGGACTCACTTAGATGTGGCCTCAGAATCTTCTTTACACAGTCCTCCAGACAGCCACTGCCAATCAATCAGAAGTGACAAAGAAGATGAAACTATTTTCAACCCCTGTTCTAGAACAGTACAATCCAACAGAATGTATTGTGATGATGAAAATGTTCTATAATCTGGATCACCTAATACAGTAGTGATAGCCACACGGCTCTGAAGGCTCTGAAGCCTCAACCAGATCTGGCTGAATCTTATGTGTACAGACTTATGCCTTGCTAGACTTTGGCCCAAGCAAATCATTTCTAGATTAAATGACTTAAGAAAGCCTCTGGTTCTTCCTTTCAGTATCCCAGTTTTTTTTCTAGGATGGGCAGAAGGAGCCACTGAATTAAAATGGACCCAAGCATCAACTGTGGCCCTAGAAGCACCTTGCCTTGACTAGGGAAGATCTAAGGGCAGGGTAAATCTCCCAGCATTGGGCCAGGCCTTAAACTCTATAAGCCAGTTAGGCTTCACAGCTGGGGGTCCTCCCTAACAGGACAGAAGGATGATGAATACGGCTGTCACCAGGCTGCATCTGCTTCTCTGGCCATCTATATTTCTCCAGGTAAACAAAGTTTCATCAGATGAAGAGAAAGTGGAAAATGGCATACATATATCTGATTTTCAATAACGATGAACATTTCATGGTAAAGAATTTTAAAGAAGGACAGAATTACAGCACATAAAGACACAGCACCAGTAACAAAAGAGATAGCTCATCATTTTTTGTTAGGAATATTAGGCTATGAGGTGGAGATTGTAGCCACTGGGCCAGGTGGCTTCTCCGGGTCAAAAACCAGAGTCTCTGCTACTAAATCTAGGCTGGCCAATTCATGAATTCGTGCCATTGGTCACAACAATCTGGGAGACAGGTGGGATAGTTTAAAACCCATTTAAATTTCTGAAACTATGACAAAAAAACATACCTTGCTGATAATGGATATCAATATCTTTTTGTGTGAGAAATAGTACACATCTATAAGAACTGTGTAAGGCTGTGTTTGGACCTCTAAAACATCCTATCTTATTTAATTTTTATAAAAATACAAAACCTTTCAGGTTCACTACAGTAACTAACAGTAACAACAAAGTCATATTATTAGCACTAATGATAGCTCAATTTAAGAAGCACTTAATTTTTGCCAGGCGTTGTTCTACGTGTGTGTTTATATATAAACTCATTTAATCTTCAAGATAACTCTGTTAGGTAGAATTATTGCCCTCATTTATAGATGGGGAAATTGGGGTTGAGAGGCAAAATGACTTGCCCAAGAACAAATAATTGTCACATGTCACCCCCTAGTTTCAATTCTGGGTCACCCTGATACAAAATCCCCCAACCTTGTAGTTTCTAGGCACTGTGTTACTCCCACTGCCTTGCCCCAGAACCTTGAATTTAACAGTTCCATCCGTGGACCAGCAGCATCTGCGATCCCTGGGAGCCTGATAAACACGCAGGCTCTAAGCCAGTCTCAGCCCCAGGGCAGGAAATCTGCATTTGACAAGATCCACGGGTAATTCACGTGCAAGTTAATGTCCAGGAAGGACTTATTACAGGAGATGGTGGAAAAGGAAAGAGGATTCAAAGGTTCTCCTGCACAAAGCTCAGGGGATCTTGTGAAGAGTAACATATAAAACACCCAAGGGGAAGGAGTAGAGAAGATAATTCCATCAGGAAATTTAAGATTTTACTGTTTCTCAATGTTGTCCTGATGCTCAAATGTTGACATGAATAATCATTCAATTTGCCAAGGATGCAAAGGTGGATAAAATGGTTTAGAACAAGGTTCAGAAAACTCTGAGTCTACTTCTAATGCTGCCTTGAGAAACAGTGGTCATTAAAAAATAACCAAGACATTTAAGCCTAAAAACAATGAACTTGTTGAATATTCTTCCACCCCTGCCTTTGTCGAGCTGGTCAGCTAAGTGAATGACTGCCTGTGGGAAAATCTAGTCACAGGATCCCACTGCCTAATAAGCCTTAGGCAAATGCTTCACCCCTTGCTGTCCTCCTCCTCCTCTGCTCCCACTCTCCTGGAGCAGTGTACCCAGAGGTTCCACTCCCGTTCCCTTCTTCATGTCCATTGCCACAGTGACCTCAGTGCATTTTTTTCTTTTAATACCAAAACGTTGTTTATTTTAGAACCAGCCTTCCGAATAAGGCAGGTGAGCAAATATCTGAATGTGTGGGGTAAGGACACATTGCACGCATTCCATCTAGACAGGTGTTTAAATTACAGCGGGAATAAATACAGGTGATGGATTGAAAAGCGGGTAGGAGAAACACAGAGAGGGAGGCCAATTTCCGGCGGCTGGCCCGCCCAAGTATTACTGCTTGTTACTGCTGTTTGCTAAAAGGAGTGCTGCTGCCAGTGCTATAATTAAAATATGATGGCATTGCCCTGATGGCTTCCCAGAATATACCCACCACCCACCCAGATACATAACTTTTTGGTATCCAAAGAGGATCCAGGGCCAGGCCTAACTAGATCACTGTAGCTGTAGTTGGCACGCTCTAGAAAAGCTGCACACCTCAATGCTCAAAAGAAGTCCAAACCTCAGAGATAATCCAATAAACATCCACTGCATTGCCTACCATAAACAAGGCCTCAGGTAAGAGCCCAAGGGTATAGGGAGGGGAGTGGGGGGATGGGGTAACTGAGTGATGGGCATTAAGGAAGGCACAGGATGTAATGAGCACTGAGTGTTAGATAAGACTAACGAATCACTGAACTCTACCTCTGAAACTAATAACACACTATATATCAATTAACTGAATTAAAACAAATTTTAAAAAATCCTAAAGGGATACACAGATTAAAATGTGGCCCCTGCCCTCAAGCCATGAGGGAACTGGTAATCTAGTAAGTGAGACAAGACACCTAGACAGATAGCAATAGTTAAGGCCTCTAGAAAGAGATAATGCCCTAATAAAAAAGTGAAGGAAATTCCAAGAAGACCTCTGAGCTGGGCCTAAAGGATAGGAGGAGGATTTCTTTTTTTTTTTTTTTTTTAAGATTTTATTTATTTATTCGACAGAGATAGAGACAGCCAGTGAGAGAGGGAACACAAGCAGGGGGAGTGGGAGAGGAAGGAGCAGGCTCATAACAGAGGAGCCTGATGTGGGGCTCGATCCCATAACGCCAGGATCACGCCCTGAGCCTAAGGCAGACGCTTAACCGCTATGCCACCCAGGCGCCCCAGGAGGAGGATTTCTGACGGGAGCAGGGTGGTGGTGGTTCCTAGAGCAAAAAATTATAAGTAAAAATGCAGAGACAGATAAGCAGGAAGAATAACTGAAAAACAGGAAGCAGTCTAATCTCGCTAAAGCTCAGAATGATAAAAGATAGGAAAAGAAAGAAAAATGGCTCAGTGGGATCCCTGAATGCCACACTAAAGATTCTGCTCTTGACCTAAGACATAACAGTAAGCTTGCTCAAGGGTTCTGATAGAGTAGTGCTATGTCAGAATTGTGGTGTAGGTAGAGAAATCTAGTGCTGTTTCCGTGGGGTGGGGTGAAAGGGGCTATTAAGGAAAATTAAGACTTGTGGAGAGCCACGGCAGTCAAGTGAGAGGTACCAAGTGTGGGATGCAGGATACACCATTGCTGGGCTCCTCTCACTTCCCTCCTAAGCTCAGGAAGAGAGCTGGGCCTTGGAGCTGGAGACCTGCTTTGTAATCTGACGATAAAAGCTCTTGAGTTCATGTGTTCATTGTTCATGGTCTCTTCTTGGATCAGCCCTCTTTTGGATGTATCTTCCCATGCAGTTGGTAAGGCAAGATGGCGCTGCCTGGCATTTTAAGAAGGGAAGGTCAGAGAGTGGGCCTTATTGCAAATACACCTTTTCTTAGATTTATCTTTCCATGCCTCTCTTCAAGAGAATGGTCTGAGGATCAGGATTAGGGAGTGTGCCTGGGGGGTAAGGTCTGACTAGATGGCTTTTGTCTAGGCCTGAGGCCAGAGGCGTGTTGGGCAAAAAAAGACATTGGATCATACACTCTCTAGCCCAAGTCACCAACTAGGAATTCCACTCAGGAGTCTGGAACCAAAAACAGTAATGCAGGCTTCGGCCTGAAGGATCCTCTCTGGGCATCTTCTCCTGAACCTCAAGGTAGTGACTATGGAATCCTGGATTCCAGGCACCATTCTCCCTAAATCAGTGTTTAACGACCATGTGTGCAGTAATTTCCAGGTCCACCATGGAACCACAAAATCAAACAAACTGGTATTTAAGGATGGTGAAGTTTTAGTAGATATTGGAAAGATGACACAGGTTAATGAAAAAAAATAAGATGCCAGCATCCAATGTGAGGCCCTCAAGTTCTCCACCAGATCAATCATAAACCACCTGCCTCTGTGTACACATGTGCTATCAGTCCGTTAAGGACAAGACACTCTCCACGCACAGCAGACCATGAATTCTCCATTTCTACCAATGTAGCCCTCCGCTGACTGGGGCTGATGGGTTTTCATATGACTTTTACCTTTCTTAACATAGTACCAAGGTTTATCATTGCTGCTTGGGAAAATACAACTGGCAAATAACTATGCCAGGAGGCAGGGATTATCCCCAACATGGAAACGAAAAGATCAGAAGCTTAATTTGGTGTTTTATCATTGGCTCTAAGAAGGTCCTTCAAACCACTTCAGCACAGCAGGATCCTGAAATCCTGTTGCTACCACCTTGCACTTTACTTCCCAATGTCAAACTTATTTTTTTAAAAATAATCTCCCTTAACTGTAAAGAAGCCTTGTCATTAAACTGCTTCAAGAGTGTAGTGGTAGTGGGGCGCCTGGGTGGCTCGGTGGGTTAAGAGTCTGCCTTCAGCTCAGGTCGTGACCCCAGGGTCCTAGAACTGAGCTCCCTGCTCAGCGACGAGTCTGCTTCTCCCTCTCTCTCTGCCTCTCCCCCCCACCCCTGCTTTCTCCCTCCCTCTCTTCCTCTCTATATAAATATAATCTTAAAAAAAAGAAAGCATAGTGGTAGGGCTGAAAGAGCTTCATGCCATGATTTATATTGTATTATAATTGCAGGTTTATGAGCCTACCTTGACCCACAAATTACTGTATCTCATTCATTGTTGTATCTTCAGAGTTTAGCCCAGCAGGCACAAAAGCATTTATATACTAAATGAAGTGGGTCTCATCTAGTCCCAAACACACACACACACACACACACACACAGCCTCTAGCTAGTAGTTAGTTTCACCAGTGAGTGGAAAAGTGATTAATGTCACTGGAAGGCCAGAAAGGAAATTAAAGGTTCCAAATTACCTCTTTTTACAAATACCACAAGGGAGGGACTGCTTTGGAATAATGGGAAATAAAATAATCAGTGATTAGAGAGAGGTAAGTGTTGCTCTTGCTAGTGCCCTGCATAATATTAGAGATGAGTTTTGCCTGGTCTTGAAGCCTTGGGCAAGAAATAAGAGCTTTGCATATAGATTTCGCTCCTTGTCTGCACAATGTCTAAACTGTATGTTTTCTTCGTGGCACTGAAACTGCAAAAGGCTGACACTCCATTTGAAATTGGGTTGCATACGTTCTCTAGTATTTCTCCAGTGATGAAAATCGTCTAGTAAGTATGGATGTGGCACTTTTGGTTTTCCTTTTCTTTTATCTTGAGTGAAACAGATCTTGAACCTCAGGTTCACTAGGCTGTTTGCAAATGTCATGTATCTTACCTATCAAAATGGAGATTGGGAATTCAACATGAAAGACCAAATGATACCTTAACACGTGAGCCAACTGGTGGCACAGTGCTCCCAATGCAGTTACAGTCTTGGCACAGGTCAAGTGCGGTCTAGAGATGGAGCTTCAGAAGATTATTTCATAATCCAACAAATATTTATCAGCGACTCTGTGGCATTCTTTTCAGGATTGAGCACAGAAACATGAAAAAACCCCACAAAACAAAAATCCTTGCTTTCATTGAGGTTACACCCTAGTTGGGGGACAGCATTGAAATATATACAGAATGTGTGAAGCAAAGGTGATCACAGATTTGGAGTGATCATTTTTGGCCAAATTATCAATATTACTGGCCATATGCTACCTTAGAGTTTTCAGAGGTTCTTAACTTGGAGATCATGGGTCCAAAGGGCATCAAGAGGGAGCCTAGTTGGGGGGTGTCTATGAACCCTTTGAAATTAATGCAAATTTCTAAGTCTGAGTGCACTTTTTTTTTTTTCCCCCAGAAGAAGATAGCTCTCATGCAACTCTCAAAGTGATCTCTGACTCTGAAAAGGTTAAGAATCACTCAGGATGATATGAAAATTTGTCTAAATCTGCATTCATAAAATCCTCAGAACTACACCAATATCATCTTGAGAATAATAGTCTCTGTGTCATTCATATGCAAAGGCTCATCAGAATATGACCAGATCAATTGAGCCTGCCCCGGAAACTTTCACTCCCCTGACCATGGGGCTCTGAGTGATCTGGAATAGGGAAATGCAGTGGCAAGTCCTTCCTGACTTGTTTTAGTGTATGTAGTAGAACTAAAGGCAGTCCTTGAACAGGAAATACCAGTGGACCAAGATTCACTTCACTCAAGATAAAAGAAAAGGAAAACCAAAAGTGTCAGATCTGTATTTACTACATCATTTTCATCACTAGAGAAATATTAGAGAATATATTCAATCAAGAAGATAAAAAAAAAATCATCCTTAAACAGCTACCTTTTTAACCATTCTTTCAAGGGCACTTCCTGAGAATGTATTAAATCATCAGCCACACCAACCAACATGTTTTACACAGCCTCAACTACTGTATCAGTTTCTGGATGCCAATAAAATGAACCTCAAGAAATTTACACTCTGATCACCAAGAGATATGAGTTATAATGTTAATTAAATTTTAAAAGGGGTTGGGAAAAGCTGGGAATCTCTGTAGTTCTAATACATTAGCACTAAGTTCACTTGTCATATATCCCCTCTCCGCTGAACACTGTCATTTACATAACACACATATGCATATCAACATTCAGTGCTCCCAAATCCAGAAAGAGTTCCAGATTAAGATTTGAGACATTCCCGGGAAACCCTACAAAACACCCAAATTGCTTGATAGAGTTTCCAATTTATACATTTGGTTTTCATGAGTCAGTGGGGGCTGCCACCACCACAATAAATCAATCCACTCTTTCTGCATCTCTGCAGATTAAGAAGGCTGAGTTTTGCCTGCTCAAAGGATCAATTAATTTCACCATAAAATAATCTGATGAAGGGGCGTCTGGGTGGCTCAGTCGTTAAGTGTCTGCCTTCGGCTCAGGGCGTGATCCCAGGGTCCTGGGATTGAACCCTGCATCAGGCTCCCTGCTCAGTGGAGAGCCTGCTTCTTCCTCTCCCACTCCCCCTGGTTATGTTCCCTCTTTCACTGGCTGTGTCTCTGTCAAATAAATAAATAAAATCTTAAAAAAATAATAATCTGATGAAGAGTTCACTCAACAAATACTCATTTACTCAACAAATTACGGATAATCTAGACAAAGCCAAACATCTCTCAAACTGCTTTGAAGAGTAGAGAAGCTTTTCTCATCACAAAAACAGCAAGTTCAGTTCCCCGTCTCTCTCGCAGGCTCAAGCACCGGTGTGGCTAGCACTCTGAAGCCAAGTGCAGCTGATGAGAGGTTAGAGTCCTGATTCACACAGGAGGACGCAGGAAAACACAGAGGGGAAGAGCACGGCACCAGAGGCATTTGGGTTTGAGTCCTGGTTCAGCCACTTGCCATTTGTGTGACCTTAGTACACTCACTTATCCTTCCAGCTTCTGTTTTCTTCATCAGTAAAAAGTAAGGATCTACATCCTAGGGTTAAAGAGGTAATGCCTATAAAGTGCTTAGCCCAGTGCCTGGTGCAGAACAGACATTCAGTTGATGTTGGCTGCTTTATGACAAAGGGCAGCTGTGGTACTGTCAATGAAAAAACATGAAAGAGCAAGAGTTTTAAAAAAGAATATAAAACCCAGCAAAACGCACAAGAGAAATTCTTTTCAACTTAGAAAGGATGTGGTAAGTGCCTACCTAGTACAAGGGTGCTGTGCTAGGTGATGGATCAGAAAGAAGTGTCATTGCAGATTATAACTCAACAGGAAAGAAAAGATGCAAAATCAGTATCATAGGTTTACTACATAGAGAAACTAATAAGGGGCTAAAGGAGCATGGAAAGTGCTGGGTTCTTCATTCATTTCTTTATTCAAAACTGTATTGAGTGCTTACCATATACCAAAGCTGGAAAAAGATGAAAAATGGGTCCCCGTCCTCAACCAAGTAACTCACAGTCCAGTAGAATAAGCACATTTACTATTACCCAGGAGTCAGGTTCTGGGGCAGCATAGGACACTGGCCCCAAAGAGCTCACCATGGCAGGAGACAGCTATCTGGACACAGAGTGTGTGGTGCGTGAAATGACACTCATCCGAGTGAAGGGGCACCTGCTGGGGAACGCCAGGAGAAAGACATGGCTGGCTGCCGACTGACCCATGAGCACTCAGAGGCGCCTCAGCCCCTCCTCCCATCCTTGGAATGTGGGTTCCACTTGCCTTTCCTGCTCCCAGAGGCTGCTCTAAGGACATGGCCTTGAGATGATGATGTACTGAAAACACCCACACAGTATACATGACTGAGCCCAGTTAGGGCCTCTATAAACTTTTAAGACTTGGTGGCAGGTGTGGGGATCCATTAATCTTGCTGCCACCCAAGACAAGCCTCGTATTTAAGCTCCCTTTGCTAGTATTAAAACTGCCTGCCACCTACCAACCTAGAGTGGCCTGCCTCTTTCTTTGGTCTCTGCCTGCCCTGAGTACAGGGGCCAGTTTCAGGTTACACCAGGAAAGCTCCCGAGAGGGTTGCAAACCAAACAGCATCTATGTTGAGCCTGGATGGATGAAGTTAGGCATGGTGACAGGGGAAACATTTCCCACGAGAAGATAGCAAACAGTAAGGCATGGGGATGAACAAATCCTGGGTGAGTTGCACAAAAACACGCATGATGGAGAGGAGAGACTGGAGAAGTAGCCTGGAGCCAGATTCTAAATAAAGGATTTGAATAACATTTAATAGCTTGGGCTTCACATTGTAGGTAAACAGAAAGCCCCCTCCAGATTCTTGAGCAAAGGAGTCTTATCACCAGACCTGTGATTCAAAAAGATTCCTTTACAGCAAAGACTAGGGTGAACAGGAGACCAGCCAGAAAGACTGTTTCAGAGGTCCAGTTGAGATAATTAAGGCCTTAAGCAGGACAGCTGACATGAAAGTAAAACAGGGAAGATATATTTGAGACATTATGGAGTCAGAATCAACCAGACTTGGCAACTGCCTGGATGTAGAGAGAATGAAGAAGCAAAGAGAGACAATGATAAGTTAATCTTACCTAAATCCCATACCTAAATCCCAAGGAGAACTGCAGTGTCACCAATACCAACAGAGAAAACGGAGACGAACAAATAGGTTTTAGATGTCTTGAATATTTTTTTGAATATTTTCAAAATATGTTTAAAATATGCTGCATATCTTGGATGCTGGTAATACAGTTAGGTGGAAATGTCTGACAGCTGGAAGTCTGGACTTGGCACTCAGCAAAGAGGTTCACACTAAAGATGCGTATGTGGAAGAAATCCACAGAACAGTACCAGATGGAGCTATGGGAAGAGAACATTTACCCAGGGGGAAACTGTATGTGGAAAAAACAGTTGTGTTGCGCCCTGACTCCAGAGCTATGCTGGAGAGGTACGAAGAATGGGAAGAAAAGGATACCCAGGCATCATCCCACTGTCTTTAATCGGGGAGAGCCAGTCTTATATATTTGAGGTCTACTTGCCAGTGGCTTTTAAAAAATGTTGCAAATGGAACCTAGTCTTCAGGGGAAAGAGGAGGATAAGCTCCCAGGGGAATCACTAAAGGGTTGGAGAAGCTAAGAAAAGTTTTCAGGTAGGAGGTGGTCAATAATAGTGCCACATGCTGAGGGAGAATGAGGATTAAAAATAGGTGACCGAAGTTGGCAATTCCAAGGTCATTGGCAAACTCTGAGAGAGCTGGACAAAATGGTAAAAGACAAGGTCAGACTGCAAGAGTCACTGTGAAGGGGACGGGGTCAGGGGCACTGGGGCAGCAAGGGCATGTTACTTTAAATTTGGCAGTGCAGGAAAGACAATAACTTGAGGGAGTGGTAGGGTGAAAGAAAGGTTATTTCAGAACAAGAGACCATACAGTAGGCTAAGGAACTAAGGAACACTGGGGGCTGAAAGCCTTGAGAGACACAGAAAAGCTAGGGAACTAGATAGGATCAGCTGGAGCGAGGCCCTGGAGCTGGGAGGCACAGGGATCCGGGAGGAGAATTAGTCTTGATACTAAAATTACCCCATTTTACAGAGAAGGAAATTAAGGCACAGGGAAGTTAAGTAACTTTGCCAAGGTCTCACTGACTCAAGAGCTCCTGCTTTTTCCATTTATCCTTTTCTGTTTCTAGAAATGGGAAAGAGTAATATATAGCATACAAAAAAGTGTAACTTTTTCTACCCAGAAGGAATATAGAATCAAAGGAGCTAGACTTAGAAAACCACCACCAAGCCAGAACATAAATGTAAATGTGTCTGGGCATGCTAAGGAGGAAGGAGAGGAGTTCCCAAACACCCAAGCTTGTGATAAACTGGGTGCCATCCGCCTCAGTTCTGGAGAACACCCATCGTCATTTCAGAAATTCAGCTCCCTCTCTGCCAATTTCACCTTCAAACTGGAAATTCTGAAAGTAAGATTCACTCAAGGTCCGCCTTGGCAGCTTTTGAGGCAGAAAAAATGATAGAGAATTCCTTCACATCTGAATGAGTGAGAGGAAATGAGGAGCTGGTGGACACGAAACATTCCACGCCACAGCGTATGCCCTTCTCTAGAACCGCTCTAGAAAAGTACCAAGGCAAGGAGCAAAAAATGAAAGAAACGGAATGGTTTTCTTTTCCACTCCCCATCTACATGAAAAATGTGAGAAGCAGAAAGTGTCTCCTCCCTCCTATGTATCTGTCAGCACATTTCCAGGAGGCCTGGCCACATCCCGGGCACTGGCTGGCTGGGGAAGAGAGACTGACACAGCACATTCGCTCGCCTTGGAGCCCTCGCCTGGGTGGTCTGCTGTTATTCCTTTGATTAAACTCCCAGGCTGGAAGAGCTGGAGCTGCTCCTAATGATAGCTGGGTCCTGAAATCTCACACTCGCCTGCAAAGAGAGGGCCGGTGCTCCCTCTGAGCCACTGCCTCCCACTCCTCACCACAGAGCCGGGCTCCTTCGCCACATTCTGCTCGCTACCAGCAGTTGACCACAAAGGGCGATGTCCGTGAAGAGGGCTGCAGTGGTCACGCACACCGCTCCCAGCACTGAGTGAGGCAGATACAGTGAGACCGAAGCGCTCCTCCAGGGCCCTGTCAGCTACCACAGCGCTGCCTATCACAGGCGAAAGGTGCTCCCAGAAAACCCTGCTTTCAGGGGTGTACACATTGACTTCCAAAGAACCCCATCCCCAAAGGACAGCCAGCCTCTCATGTGCCAAGGGGAAGAACTAAATTTGACCTGCTCTCTGCTCAGATTTGTAGGGTACTTGTTGAATAACCTCCACTAAGAACATGTATCTCTTTCAAGCATTATTTCAAGCGTGCGCATGCTGGCACAAACATTTCTGAAGCGGCCACTGTGGCCACTTCGTGTGGCAAGGAGAGTTTGAAGTTCTCACGTGTTGTAGGCTATAAAGGAAGTTACATCATTAAAGAAGTAGTGAAAGTAATCACAAGCTAAATAAGGGTCTGTTCTTAGCCATCCAAATCCATAACAATTTAGCCTCTAATGTAAATTCTGGGTACCTCCAAGTTTTATTATAAAATTTTGGGGTTGTCAAGAGTACTTTGCTTCTTTACTTTGGGCTAGCTTACTCTTCCTCGGCATCTTCACCAGTGAGCGGGAAGGAAATGGGGTGACACACTGCCTCACCCTCCAACCCACCCTCCTCCAGGTACCCGAGTGATCAAGCCAAAAGGCAAAGCCAACAGTGTCTCTGTGCCCACCCCCATCATCGAGGATATGAAGAGGAGTACCTTCACAGAGAAAGCTCTCCTTAAATCAGACTTTGTCTTCTCTTTCAGTTTCCATCCTAGCTGTTCTCTGCTGATTCCCTATCCTCCAATACTACTAACCAGCCTACTGTTTCCCTACACACATACAGGCGAGCTTTAATTCTGGGACCTGCCCTCACCCTTCTTCTGCCACCCACTTGCCTACCTTTAAGATTCAGTTTCAATACAATCTCTTCCAAGAAGGCTGCTTTGGCCTCCTCACTCCCATACACAGGCTGGGTTAGGTATTACCCCTTCTGACACTTCTGTTATTCCCTAGAAATATCTCTTTTGTGCATATTCCATGCTAGTACTATCATGTGTTTATGTGGCTGTCACACTTACCAGATTGTGAGTTATTTCATGCCAAGGACTATGTCTTATATCATCCCCATGGCTTAGTACCAAAGCCTGGAACATTCCTAAGAGCTTAATAAAATGTTTTTGAATGAATAAATTAAAAAACCACATTTGAATTAAAAGTTTTATGAAAACTACCACTAAAAGCTTTAATGGGGTAAGCAGTTGAAATTACAAACAAAATAAAATGATTTTTCAAAAACAGACCCAAGGACTTCAATTTTTTATACTCATCTTCCAAAACACAAATAATTAAAAAATTTGTGTTCCTTATGCAGTGGTAGGTCTCAACACCTTACCCGGAAAAAGCAATGTAAAGATACATCAGAATTTGTGGGATGTGATGAAAGCAATACTCGGAGGAAAATTCATAGCTTTAAATACAGTAACAAACAAGAGTGAATGAATGTAAGTTTCCCACTTAAGAGACCGGGAGGAAACAAAATAAAGCTAGCAAAAGCAGAACGAAGGGAATTAGTAAAGATAAAACAAAACAACCAATTAGAAAGTATTAAAACACCAGAATGAATAAATTTATCCAGAATTACCTTAACAAAAAAAGGGAAGCAGGGGAAGAAAACATTAATCCTACTGGATTAAGAAAGAAAGAAAGAAAGAAAGAAAGAAAGAAAGAAAGAAAGAAAGAAAGAAGAAAGAAAGAAAGAAAGAAAGAAAGAAAGAAAGAAAGAAAGAAAGAAAAAGAGGGAGGGAGGAAGGGGGAGGGAGGGAAGGAAAAAAAACACAAAATAAGAATTGGAAGTAAGGAAATAATCACAGATATGAGGAAGAAAAAAGCATTTGAATTACTGAACACAAAGCTGCTTCTGATGAAGCTACCTTGAAGGTTTCATGGCCCAAGTTGAGAGAGAAGGGCAGGGCTGCCCCCAAATTGGGTCTGCACCCCCACTAGTAAACACATGGGCCAGAGCCCATATGAAGCCATTGTAATAGGTTATTATTTACGAAGAAGAATAAAAGAATTTTCCAAATTCCAAATTAAGGAATTACTTGCTCCAAGGGGAAGGAGCCAGAAAACATATAATTGAGTTTTTCAATAACCCAGTTCACTTTGGTGACACTATATTTTATCTAAAAACTACTTTTTCAAATCAAATTAGAAATAATTTGTTACTAAAAGCCTGAAATATCAATGTTTCCAAATATATGGCATTTAGACTTTACAAAGTAGTTTTTGCACACTATCTTCAGGAGCCTACTGCATTTACCCCATCAACAAAGACCCTGAGGTTGAAAGTTGAGTGAGCTGTCCAAGATCACACAGCTGGCTCGTGGTGGCGGAAGACAGATGGCTAGTCCAGCTCGCTTTCCACCACCCCACCCTGCTTATTACATACTACAGCCCCTCCCTCAGTACTGTACCGAGCACCAACCACCCTCTTACCAGACTCTAAAAGTTAAGACTGACATCTAATGGCAAGTTCAGATCCCTACGTACAAGAGTCTGATAGACTGTTAATTCTCTGGCACTGAAGTTCTCCTTCGACAAGAAAGATGGGCTGAAGGAAACGATTTTCCCATTAGGATACAATCACCCTGGAGTCCCACAGGATCAGAATCTTGTCATTTTGCAAGCTTTGCAGCTTACCAAATGACAGAAGCTGAAAATATGTAAACACTGATATTGGCTATGTTTTTTACTATGACTGCAAAGAAAATTTCCTAATGTCTTAGTGGTTCTAGCTGCTCATTTATAAACTGGAAACATACACTCTTGTCAGTGACCCAGTGAAAAACGGGTAGTGGATCACTGGCCCTCTCCCTTCCTCAAAGCCCCTTCACATTTCCAAATTCCTTCCCATTATACCATGGTCATGACCTTCTAGTACCTTCTTCCTATCACTCCATCTGTAAAATCTAACTCGCCCACCCCCCTCAAGTCTCAAAACTGCCCTTGTAAGATTCTTTGCTTTCTATTTCAAATCAGACCTCCTCATCTACTCCCTTTAAATGGTTAGGGATTTGAAAAAGAAAATTCATTACAGCCTCACACACTGGGATGAGGCTGAAGTAAAGTTAAAGCTTACCTTTAATTTTGGTTCTAAATTTTATACAGAGAAGCAGGGCACCACCAGGGAGCAGCGTGTTGCCTACTTTTAACATGTGCTCAAAGTAATAGTCAGCTTCACTTTTTTCTAGACTTGATTATCACTACAGCGTTGCCGCTAATTAAGACTGATGTACCAGAGATACAGCAAAACGTAACTGTGGAGTTCAACTATAATAATTTCTTTGGAGGACTTCGATGCCATTTTGCATAAAGGAAAGGGAGAAGATATGGCTTCTACTTCTAGTGAAATACCATGGGGATGATCAGCAAGGAGGGCAGAAACAATCCCAAAGTTCTTGTGAAAGTCTCATATAACTTCATTGTGTTGTAAACTTGTTATTATATCTATAACTTAAGGTCAAAACTGTGGTATCTATTTCTATCTATCCAGCTTCCCAAATGACCTTGATTGTAACACTTCTTTCAGCCTCAGTTTCCCCCATCTGTAAAATGGGCAGAATGACATGTGTTGACTAAAGGTGTACTGAAATACTTCATTAGTCGGTAGCCATAAAACATCCTGACAGCAAGAGATGAAAGGTGGTACAGTTTAAAAAAAAAAAAAAAGTAAAAGGTAATGTTATGGCATTCTGGTAAAAGGATTTCTAAGACCAGAACTCACTGGAAAATTTTACCAAAGAATGAAGTTATTTTTAAAGATCCTTTAAAAGTCTATTTGACAGCTGAACATTCAAGTCTGTTTATCCATGAAATAAGTAAATCAGAGTTACTAGCAGACTTAACTTTGGAATACCTGTAACAGAAGCTCATTTTCTTTAAAGATGAAGAGGAACACTCTCATTCTTTAGCTCACACCAACTAACACTCCCTCAACAAGCATCAACATACAGGAGATGAGCAGAGGCAGGGAAGGACAGAGAACCAGGCCTGTCCTTATGACTCTCAGGACCAAAGAGCTCTTTGGTCCCCCAACTGTCCATACCTGCTGGGTGAGGAGACTGATGTGGGTGGATGGGGAATACTGCCTGGCTGCCTGCTTCTCAGCCAGCCGCTGAAGCTCGGCCGTAACCATACTCGGGTTATACCGTCTACTGTACGGAGAGCCATCTTCTTCCTCTCTCTGAGTTTTAGCCATTCCCGAGTGCAGCTTGTTCGGATGGCATGAACCTGCTAAAAAAAGAGAAAAGTTTTTACCCACTTAGGAAAAAAGCCCTTAGGGCGACGACAGAGAACTCTCAGCCAACAGATACTTTACTGAATCCCAGGGATCTTTGACAACTTGTTACAAGCATTTATGAACATGTTTTTGTTTACAACGGAAGCTTCACACACACAAAATTTCATCATATGCAGTGGGGAACAACCACTCCTAGAATTTACTAATCTTAATAAATAAAAAAGTGTAGTTTTAAAACTCATTATAATTCTTATTTTTCTTGTAATGGGACTTTACTTGTCAGTAGTCTATGGCACCCACTGTCAAATAAGCCACAATCCTTCTTACCAAGCTCAAAAGGGAAAACAGATATTAATTAGAAAAACACCAATAATCTTATATTGATGAAATGATTCATTTTCCTTTCAGATTTAAACGCTTTTCTTCCAACTGTGATATCAAGAGAGTTCTATTATTTTTAAGCACTGAAATTCTGGCAAAAAGAAATTATTTAATACAAAATCAAGGTTCGTATTTTTTCTATGATGGAAGTCACACATCTCACTGAAAAACAAAACATTTAAAACCCAGAAAACACTATGCTTCTTTTCTGTCTTATTAATGTTTATATAACTGTGATCATTTGGTATAGACAACCTGGTGACACTGTTTTTAAAAAATCTATAACTCTTTCATGTTTGCTTTATTGTGAAATACATAGAAAATTGTACAGCAGATGTGTAAGTTATAAAGAATACTATGATCAACCGTGAACGTACTCCCAACCCAAAACCGTTATCACCAATTAATGTGCATCAATTATGTGCTCCTCTTGAGACATCACTTATCTCCCCTTATCATCATTCCCTTCCTTTTAAAAAATATCTTCAATAATGTGTCTGTGTGGGTTTGTGCCTGTATGCATAAACGAAATACTAGATCACTTTGCTTGGTTTTGAGCTCTACAAAAGTGCTCTTACTGCAGTAGTTTCCTGAGATTGGCTCTTGTCATTCAATACCACACTTTCAAGATTCATCCTTGCTAAGCGTAGCTTAAAATGCATTAATTTATTGGCTGCTTGGTATTCCATTTTGCAAACGCACTACAACTCAATTTTCTCTTCCCCCATCCATGGATATTTTTGTTATTTCAAGCTTATTGCTATTG
The DNA here is from genome assembly GCF_002007445.2 of Ailuropoda melanoleuca. Classification (NCBI taxonomy): domain Eukaryota; kingdom Metazoa; phylum Chordata; class Mammalia; order Carnivora; family Ursidae; genus Ailuropoda; species Ailuropoda melanoleuca. The sequence goes on along the minus strand of NC_048231.1, from coordinate 16,401,902 downwards.
TAAACAGTACAGACGTGAACACTCTTGAATACATCTCCTGGGGCACGTGTGAAAGAACCTCCTTGTGTATATGCCTAAGAATGGGATTGTTGAATCACAGAGTATGTAAATCTCAAATTTATGTGATAACACCAAAGTGGCATTTTTTTTACAACCCCACAAACAAAATAGGAGAGTTCCTGCTGATCCACATCCCCTCTGACACTCAGTATTGTCAAGTATCTTAATTCTTCCCACTTCTAAGAGGATAAAAATCTCATTGTAGTCTCCATTTACATTCACTAATAATGACGCTGAGCATGTGTTACATTTTTTCTCATACCACTGATCATTTTTCTATTGGGTTGTCTTTTCTTATTGATTTATGGGAGTTTTGCTTATGTTTTCACTTGCTGCATACCATACAATCTTAAAGATAGTCTTGTTTATTTTACCCTAGAAGTTTTTATTAAAGATTTATTTATTTTAGAAAGAGAGAGAGGGCATGCATGTGTGCACGCGCCCAAGTGTGGGAGGGAGGAGGGGGGAGAGAATCTCACACAGACTCCCTGCTGAGTGCGGAGCCCGATGCGGAGCTCAATCTCACCACCCTGAGATCTTGACCTGAACCTAAATCAAGAGTCAGATACTTAACCGACTGAGCCAACCAGGTGCCCCTATTTTATCCTAAAAGTTTTAAGTTTTGCATCTGAAATTAATCTTATACATAGTGTAAGTCACTGACCTACTTTCATTTTTTTCTCTGTATTATTAAGTAATCATCCCAGTACCATGTATTGAGAAACCCTTCTTCCACTATGCACAATGCCATCTTGGATATGTATCAAAGTTCCATCTATCTGTGTTGTCTCTAATTCCTATTCTTTTCCATTGTGCATTTGCCAATACTAAACTGTCTCAGTTATCATATTTTTATACAAGTATAATAAGGTGTTCCTCCACTTTATTTTTGTTCTTTCATAGGTTCTCACTATTCTTGGCCATTTAGAATGGGCTTGTCAAGTGTAACACCAGAACTGTTGAGGTTCTGGCTGGAACTGTATTGAATCCAGGGATCAATCTGATGAGAACTGAAACATTTAGGACAATGATTCTTTCAATCCATGCACATAGGCTATCTAATCTATTTTATTTAGGTTTTCTCTAATGTCCCTCAAAAAGCCTTATAAAATATCCTTTCTTTCCTAAATTTATCTCTAAATTTTATTCCTAAATTTACTGTTTTCTTGGTGGTAACTGTACACAACAATGTGAATGTACTTAATGCCACTAAACTATAAACTTAAAAACTTAAAAATAGTTAAAATGGTAAATCTCATATATATTTAACCACACTACAAAAAGAATTGCTTTCTAACTTTGTTGCTAATATACAGAAAAAGCTACTGATTTTTAATATTGATCTTACAGCCATCACACTGCTAAAATAATTATTTCTAAAATGTATCTGTAGATTACTTTCAGCTGTCTATGCAGACAATATATTATCTGCAAATAAACAAAATTTCCTCCTTTTTGACCCTTACGCTTTTAATTTCTTTTGTCTTACTATGCTGGTTCTGGTAAAACATTAAATAGAAGCAATATTAGTGGGCATCCTTTCATGGCTCTTAATGTTAAAAAGAATTCTTTCGACATTTCCCCATTTACACTGATACCTCTTGTAGGATTTTGGCAGATAGCCTTTTTCAGCTCAAGAGAGTTTCCTTCTCTTCCTAGTATGCTGAGAGCTTTATCATGAATGAGTGTGGAATTTTATCAAATTCTCTGCATCTACTAAGATGAATATGGCTCTTCTCCTGTAATTTATTGATGTGTCAATGTCGTTTTAACATTTTCTAATGTTAAGCCTCTTCTGCGTACCTTGGATAAACTTGTTCATGGTGTCCTATCTCATTCCTATGTTGCTAGATTTGGCTGGCTTATATTTTGATTATAGTTTTTGCATTTATGTTCATAAATGAACCTGGAATATAATTTCCCTAATACTGTCCTCAACTGGTTTTGTTACTAAGATTAAACTAGGTGTCCAAAATGAGTTGAGTATTTTCTTTTCCCATTCTTGAGAAGAGTTTAAGATTGTAATTATCTGCCCCTTGAAAGATTATTAGAACTTACAAAATTATCTGGGCCTCAAATTTTCTTTGTGAGATTTTTAACTATTGTTTCAATTATCTTAATACTTACAGGACTGTTGAGGCTTTCTTTATCTTCTTGAGTCAATCTTAGGTAAGTTATACTTTCATATTTGTCCATTTTGTAGGTTTTCAATTTTATTGGAATAAATGGTTAACAGTATTAAACTGTGATCACAAAGACAGCATGGTACTGGCACAAAAACAGACCCATAGACCAATGGAACAGAACAGAGAACCCAGAAATGGGACCCTCGGCTCTATGGGCAACTAATGTTTGACAAAGCAGGAAAAAACATCCAGTGAAAAAAAGACAGTCTCTTCAATAAATGGTGCTGGGAAAATTGGACAGCTATATGCAAAAGAATGAAACTTGACCACTCTCTAACACCGTACACAAAGATAAACTCCAAATGGATGAAAGACCTCGATGTGAGACAGGAATCCATCAAAATGATAGAGAACATAGGCTGCAACCTCTTTGACATCGGCCACAGCAACCTTTTTCATGACACATCTCCAAAGGGAAGAGAAACAAAAGATAAAATGAACTTGTGGGACTTCATCAAGATAAAAAGCTTCTGCACAGCCAAGGAAACAGTCAAAAAAACTAAGAGGCAGCCCACGGAATGGGAGAAGATATTTGCAAATGACACTACAGATAAAAGACTGGTATCCAAGATCTACAAAGAACTTCTCAAACTCAATACACGAGAAACAAACAAACAAATCATAAAATAGGCAGAAGATATGAACACTTTTCCAATGATGACATACAAATGGCCAACAGACACATGAAAAAATGTTCAAAATCATTAGCCATCAGGGAAATTCAAATCAAAACCACACTGAGATACCACCTTATGCCAGTTAGAATGGCAAAAATTGACAAGGCAAGAAACAACAATTGTTGGAGAGGATGTGGAGAAAGGGGATCCCTCCTACATTGTTGGTGGGAATGCAAGTTGGTACAGCCACTCTGGAAAACAGTGTGGAGGTCCCTTAAAAAGTTAAAAATTGAGCTACCCTATGACCCAGCCATTGCACTACTGGGTGTTTACCCCAAAGATACAGACGTAGTGAAGAGAAGGGCCATATGCACCCCAATGTTCATAGCAACACTGTCCACAATAACTACGTTGTGGAAGGAGCTGAGATGCCCTTCAACAGATGACTGGATTAAGAAGATGTGGTCCATATATACAATGGAATATTACTCAGCTATCAGAAAGANACATGGATGGGAATGGAGGAGATTATGCTAAGTGAAATAAGTCAAGCAGAGAAAGACAATTATCATATGGTTTCACTCATTTATGGAACATAAGAAACAGGAGGGAGATCGGTAGGAGAAGGAAGGGAAGAATGAAGGGGGGTAACAGAAGGGGGAATGAACCATGAGAGACTATGGACTCTGGGAGACAAACTGAGGGCTTCAGAGGGGAGGGGGGGTGAGGATTGGGATAGGCTGGTGATGGGTATTAAGGAGGGCACATATTGCATGGAGCACTGGGTGTTATACGCAAATAATGAATCATGGAACACTACATCAAAAACTAAGGATGTACTATATGGCGACTAACATAACATAATAAAAAATTATTATTAAAAAAAAACAGTATTCTTTTTGTCACCTACGCAATATCTGTTTGTTCTATAGCTTTTCCATCCCTTTTATTATTTATCCATGTCTTCTCTCTTTTCTTGATCAGTCTCAGCAGAGATTTGTCCATCTTATTAGGGTTTTCAAAGAACTTTTGGCTTTGATATTCTCTAGTGTGCTTTATTTCTGAATTCTCTGATTTTTTGCCCTTATCTTTATTATTTTTTTATTTTGATTTATAACGTTTTGTTTTTATAATGTCAGAAATTAAATACTTAGAAATTAATATTCAGCCTTTCTCCCTTTCAAATGAAAAATTTTAAGGCAGTAAATTTCCCTCCACACACTGCCCTTCATTGTTCTCCATACACCTGGACATGCAGTTTTCTCATTATCATTCAGTTCTAATACTTTTACATTTATTTCCATTATGATTTCTTCTTTGCTCTTTATTTTTTTTTAAGGTTTTAATTTAAATTCCAATTAGTTAACATACACTGTAATATTAGTTTCAGGTATACAATATAGTGATTCAATGCTTCCATACAACACCCGGTGTTTGACTCTTTTTAATCCTGAAATTCATGAGGATTTGTTATATACTGTACTTTTTGTTATTGCCATTCAATTTAATTGCAGTGTAGACAGAGACTGTCCCTGTACAATATCAGTTCTGTGAAATTTGTCTTATTTTATGATGTAGGGGATGACTGGTTTTATGAATATATTATGAGTCCTTGAGAAGGTGTTTTCTCTAATTATTAGGTACACACTTCTATGTATGATCAAGTGATAAATCTTATCAACTTGTTCAAATCCTCTTTATCTTTGCTGACTTAAAAGAATCTGTTTAGTTTATTAGAAGTATGTAGAAATCTCCCACTAAGACAGTGGATTTATAGACCCTCATGTACTTGTATCAATCTTTGTTTTATATATTTGGAGGTTATTTTATTGGGTGCACTTAGAACTGTTTTATCTTTCTGCTGAACTAAACCTTTACCTTTTGTCTTATATAATTACTCTCTGTAAGGAAATTTTATATCTTAAAGTCTATTTTAGCATATGTTAATATAGCTATACCATGTTTCTTCTGGTTGGTATTTACGTGACATTTCTTTCTTTATCCTTTTACTTTCAACCACTCCTTGTTCTTCTCTTTAGGTGTATCTCTCTCTGGTAAGCAGCACACAGTTGGATTTTCAAAAAAATCAACTTGACACTCTTCTAACAAGTTCAACCCATTTATATTTATTTGATTCTTGACACTGGGACTTGGTTTGCTATCTTTTAAGTTTCGCTTCTCTTGCTTTTTCAAAGCTTTCTGCTCAATCCATTTTTCTTCTTCCCAAAGGTTTAGAATTTCCATAATTTTACTCTTTTGGTGGTGACCTTTGAAATTTCATACTGTAATTTATCCTTAAAAAGTCGAAGTTAAATCATATCCTACTCTCACTCTCAAACTATTCAATAACCACAGAAAATTTTAACTCAAATCACTTGCAGGCTATTATTGTCATTTACTATATTGTTGTCTACTACTGTTTAAGCCATTCAGAATATGTTCTCTGGGGGCGCCTGGGTGAAACAGCGGTTAAGCGTCTGCCTTCGGCTCAGGGCGTGATCCCGGCGTTATGGGATCGAGCCCCACATCAGGCTCCTCTGCTATGAGCCTGCTTCTTCCTCTCCCACTCCCCCTGCTTGTGTTCCCTCTCTCGCTGGCTGTCTCTGTCTCTGTCAGATAAATAAATAACTAAAATCTTTAAAAAAAAAAAAAAGAATGTGTTCTCTGACCACTATGGAAATAAGAGAAACAGACAATTAAAAGAAGGACAGAATGCCAACTATCTGAACATTAAACAATATACTTGGTGTTATATGCAACTAATGAATCATCAAACTTCACATCAAAAACCAGGGATGTACTGTATGGTGAATAACATAATATAATAAAAAAAATTATTATAAAAACAAACAAATAAATAAATAAACAATATACTTATAAACAATCCATGGGTCAAAGGATAAATCACAACAGAAATTTAAAAATATTTTTGAACTGACTAGCTCCTTCTGTTCCCTATCCCTCTCTGGGAAGTGTGAAAAAGGAAGGTTTTTTAAAGAAAGATTTGATTGACACAGGGTATTGGAGACATTGATCTTACCGAATTTCTCTCAAATGGGAGAAAACAGTTCAAACCAGAACATTATTGATTATTATTACTATTGATCTTAGAAGATTAAATCACAAGAATAAGCACTCAGAAATAGCACACACATACATGCCCATATTCATAGTTACGACTTATTAAAGTAGACATTTAATATCTCTGATTCAAGCTGCATATTATAATATTCATTTCATTTGAAATCAGATACTAATTAAGAAATATAAGTTGACTATTTACAAAACATAGTTTAGCTGTAACTCATCTTAACATGGATATTATTAAACTGTTTAAAAACTTGATGAACGGTAAGGTATTTACCAAACTAATCTACAGATTCAACACAATCCTATCCAAATCCCATCTGCCTATTTCTGCAGAAATTGACAAGCTGATCCTAAAGTCCATGAGAAAACGCAAGGGATCCAGAGTAGTCTAAACAATATGGAAAAAAGGAACATAATTGAAAAAATCACTTGTGGTTATTTCAAAACTTACTACAATTCTACAATCAAGACAATGTGGTACTGGTATACGGCTAGACGTATCGATCAGTGGAACAGAACTGAGACTCCAGAATACACCCTTACATTTATGATTAAATGATTTTTGACAAAAATGCCAAGACAATTCAACAGGGAAATAATACTAACAAATGGTGCTGGGACAACTGAATATACATGCAAAAGAATGAAGTTAGACCCTTACACTACATCCTACACAAAAGTTAAATTCGAAATGGATAAAAGACCTAAATGAAAGAGCCTAAACTACAGACTCCTTAAAAAAAACATGCATATAAATCTGTTACCTTGGGTGAGGCAATAATTTTTCAGATATGATACCAAAAACGTAAGCAAAAGAAAAACAGATAAATTAGATGTCATCAAAATAAAAAGCTTTTGTGCTTCAAAAACATGAAATGATGACCAACAGAAGGGAAGAAAATATTTCAAAATTACGTATCTGACAAGGGACTTGTATCCAGACTACATAAAGAACATAACTCAACAACAAAAAACAAATATCCCAATTTAAAAATAGGCAAAGGATTTGAATAAATATTTATCCAAAGAAAGTATACTGATGGTCAAAAGCACATGAAAAGATGTTCAACATCATTAGTCAACAGGGAAATGCAAATGATAACCACAAAAATGAGACTACTTCCAACCCACTAGAATAGGTAAAATCAGAAAGACAGACAATAGTAAGTGTGAGCAAGGATGTGGAGAAATTGGGACCTTCATGCATTGCTGGAAGCAAAATGATGCAGTCACTTTGAAAACAGTTTAGAAGTTACTAAAAAAAAAAAAACAAAAAAAAAACCAACCAAACAAACCATGAAGTTACCGTATGACCCAATGATTCCAGTCCTATGTATACATCCAAGAGAAATGAGAACATAGGTCCACACAAAAACTTGTACACAAACATTTATAGCAGCAGTATTCTTAACAGCTCCAAAGTGAAAACAACCTAGATGTCCATCAACTGATAAATGGATAAACAAAGTATGGTATATCCATCCAATGGAATACTATTCAGCCATACAAAGGAATGAAGTACTGATACATGCTACAACATGAATGAACCTTGGAGAAACTGTGCTAAGTGAAATAAGTCATTCACAAAACACCACTAATTGTATGATTCCACTTACACAAAATATCCAGAACAGGCAAATCTATAGAGACAGAAAGTAGTTTAGTGGTTGCCAGTGCTGGGGGAAGGAGGAAACAGATAGTGACTACAAATAGGTATGAGGTTTCTTCAGGGATAAAGAAAATGTTCCAGAATAAGAGATAGTGGTGTTGGTTGCCCAACTATGTGAATATACTAAAAATCACTGAACTGCACACCTCAAAGTGGTAGATTTTACAGTATATGAATTGTATCTCAATAAAACTGTTATTAAAAATGGGGGGAAAACTTCACTGATAATACGGGTCTACCTACTTCATTTAAGTTAGATACCTTATTTTAAGAATTCTTTGGTTATTTATTCAGGTCATATTTGACTGCAAATACACTGAAAAATAACTATTTGAATCAGAAAGAATGTATATAGCACACTCGTAGGTCTATGATGATCTGTGATGGAAAATCTCCTGACTGGACTGTAAGCTCCTACTAAATAGAATGGTCTCATTCATCTCTTTATCCAGCATCTCAAAGAAGTCCTGATTCATTTTGTATCAATGAATGAATGCTACTGGACCAAATGCAGTCTCATCAGAACAATGCATGTGTCCCTTTACCCTTCAAAAGAAAAGGCAAAGGGAAGAGATGGCATTCTTTTTTTTTTTTTTTTTTTATTGGGGCTGGGGAGGAGCTGACATTGCAGGCTGCCTTTCATTTTTTCACACTCACCTGCCTTTGCTGAAGAGGGACGAGACAGTTTCTGGCTATAGATGTGTGCAGCACTTTGGAAAGAGGAAAAGGGGCCAATGGTGCAACTGCCTGATCGACAGCGTGGCAGGCCAGCAGGGCTTGGTGCGATCTGTGTCCCAGGATGTATGGAGGGAGAGGCACTGTCAGGGACTGTGCTCAGTAAAATTGTTGGCTGGTAAGACATGCTGGGGATAGCTGGAGGAATCTGAGATAAAGAAGAATGGTGGCCAGGCCCTGGTGAGAGGTCAGAGGTTGTAATAATAGATGACAAGTGGGTATTGGGAATTTTCTGCAGAAGAGTAGCAGCAGGACCAGAGAAAGAAGCAGAGGGAGAATTTGTATAGACTAATTTAGCCTCTTTTTCTGCTGAAGTGGTAAATCCTATTAAAACAAAAACAAACAAAACAAAACAAAACAGATCATTTTAGGAAAAACTGACATATAATCTCTATAAAACATGAAGTAAACATTTTTAAACATCAAAATAATCTTAGCATGAAACAGAAATCATGAAAGATAGAGACTTTAATGAGTGTTCATCATTAACTTAACGAATTATGCCTACCAAGACAACCTGGCAACAGAAACAGTTTAGTTTTTGTCCTAGAATTTCTAAAACCTGGAGTTGAGACTGCCTCCATCAACCAGAGCAGGCATTTTACAAATGTGAGGGCATTAGGACAAAAGTTTCTGGTAGTGACGGCTAACTCCTCTCCCTCTGCTTTTCACCCTTCTAGGAAAATTTCTAAATATTAGGAAATGAAAAATTCCTCAGAAGGAAAATAGGTTATCAGTAAATAAAAGGGGAATTCTAAGGGAAGAGAAAGAACAAAGAAGAGGAACTTCTTTGGGGTAATGCCTTACACTTCAGAATCATTTACTATCTGATGACTTTTTTTCTCCCCTTTTAGGGATTTATCTGAGAGCAGCAAATCTACGTAGGTTTGAAGTCACTCACGAGATAATTTATCAGAGTGAATTTCTGTTTCCTGCTGCTGTTTGGGCTGCTTTATTTTCCCTTCCTCCACTGTCTCAGGGTGATCTGAAACAGAAAATAAATACTGAGCTTAGGCTCTCTTACTAATCAAATGCTCTACATATAATCTTGTTTCCAAAATATAACACAACTCATAATTAATCCCAGGAACATTATATACCCCACCACACTTTCCCAAGGCTGGCCACATCCACAGCCCTGCTGAGTGGGCAACCAACCAAAAGATTCCCAACTATCCCCAACCCCAGCTCCAGCTAACTGAACCAGGGAAAAATACTTAAACCCAGGGCAGCCATCCATGGATGGAAATAAGCTAGGACATGCCTGGAAAAGAAAAAATAATAATAATAGTAAGCAAGGGCAGTCAGATGTCTCTACCAAGAATTCAAACTAAGGAAACTAAGAAACCAAGCTTGTTGGTGGTACCCATTAGAGCAAAGAAATCATAATACGTATGGAGCACTGCAACGACCAAGAGATAGAAAGAACAGCCCCAATATTTGTTGGCACAATAACCTGGATACTACAATAATTCTTATTAATTAATTAATTAATTAATTAATTTGAGAGAGAGAGTGGTGGGGGGAAGGGGCAGAGGGAGAGGGAAAGAGAGAGTATTAAGCAGGCTGCACACCCAGTGTGGAGCCCAACGTGGGGCTCCATCTCACGACCCTGGGATCATGACCTGAGCCTAAATCAAGGGTCAGACACTTAACCAACTGAGCCACCCAGGTGCCCACAATAGCTCTGTATCTTTAAACTTCTTAGTTTTACTTCAGCAAGCTGAGTGAGTTTACTTGAGATAGGGTGATCAGTACATTCATGACAAAATCACTCTAATAAAATAAATTCCACTCTAATAAACTAGTTTTTTTCTACCACAGAATTTTGAAAGAGGACAGCCAGGACTAATCATGTACTTGCGGAAATATTCCAAAATCTTTTTCAGGACTAGTTCATATAAAAACTTAAGAAAGGCCATTTTACACATCATCCTTCAGAATGAAAGAACAAGGACATATCAATTATTTTCTGTCTGTCACCACCAGCAGTGGTGATACTGTCAGACATGTGTTTGCTCATGTTTGAAATCAGTCCAGATACTATCAGATATCATAACTCTATTTCCTTGATTGGGGCCTTCCTACTGCCTCTCTAGTTATTCTCGATAGATATAGATAGGTATAGATCTTCTTATATAGAGGCTGTCCTTAACACGTGAGCCCCAGAATTTCCAGGGACCCATCTGTACGAACAGATGCTGACAAGACACACTGCCAGGGCTTCCCCACTGCTGTAAGGGGTGAAGTTACCATCTGAACGCCAACGTAGGCCTGCACCTCCCTAGGTTAACACGCTTTTCTCTATCCCAACCTCATTATAAGAACTCCTCAGCCTCTTCAGGCTCTCTTCCTCAACGCTGTTACAGGAGGTTTTCAGAGCTTCCACCAACCTTCTTCCTACATTTGCTCACCCAACTCTACTAGACAATAAACCTTATGGAGTCAAGGTACCATGACAGCCCTGGTCACTGTATACCTAGCAACTACCACAATGTCGGACACACAACAGGTGCTCAGGAAAAATGTGAAAAGGAATGAATAAACAGATGAATCAACTAGCTTCAGAGCTTAGATAAGCTAGGACTACTCAAAGAAGAGGGCTGGGCAGGGAACTTCTAGAAATATCATTCGATTATACAGTGAGCTCAATATAAATAGGCTTTTGTAGACTAGCCTCTGAACCGAAACAGTTTTTAAAACATTAACACTGTTTCATCGGGAAAACTCACTCCACATTTTAAATGACCAATTACCCTCACTATGGTAGTCTTAACAGCAGGGAACGAGTCTCGGTCTTTGAATTTAGTGCTTAGCATACCGAAAGAATTGGGGTAGATTTCCTACATTTTACACTCCCCATTTAGATTTCAAATGAATCTTACTTTAAGGCACAGAGCTTTGTGTATAACAGAATATCACTGCTATTTTTTGATCACAGGACATGGGTTAGAGAGTTCGGTCCACATTAATTCCAAAATCCCCAAACACGGAGATCCCCCGCAGTGAGCTCTTTTAGAAATGCAGGGGAACATTCTGGGCTATCATGGTGACTGCAGAAAGCTAAAGGCATTAAGGATGTGGGACTAAGGGTATGAGACATCCCACCAGGTATGGAATAATCCCACGCAACAAAAAATTCTTCAACCCCAAATGCCAATGCTGCCAAGCCAGAGGAAGCAAAAAACTTAAAAAGAATGGGAAATAACCATTAGGAAAGGCAGAAGAGCATAGATTAAGAGCACAAGTTTTGAGTGGGGCAGACGAAGGTTCAAATTCCTGTCACACTGTACCGTGAAGGGGACCCTTGAGCAAGTTACTCGGTCTCTTTCAGCTTCTGTTTTCTCATCTGTAAAGAAGCTGAATAATAGCACCCACTCCATATGGTTTTTAAAAGTAAAAAAATTAGATCACGTCCAGCAGATTACAGTAATATGAGCACTTACTTGTTAGCTATTATTAGCTTGTCTTGAAAAGCTCTCCGCTGTGAATTTTTGTGAAAAAAAAAAAAAATCAGACTATGTCCCTCTTGTTTTGAGGACAAAAATGGAATGCCGCCTCAGCCCCGACCCCCACACTGCAAAATTTCACCATCGTGGAGTCTGTTAGTGCTTACGCAGCACATGATTCTTGACTCTCTTTGGCATGTCTCATTTTTTAACTTGTTTTTCATATTTTTCATTAATAAACCATCATACTTACCACCCTTTGCCCCGCTATCAGAATAACTGTTGCTGTTTTTAGAACTTTTTGAGTGAGTCCCCAGGAAGACACTTGCAGACTTGTTTTTTTGGGTATAAAAAGTCAACACCTCCTCCAGCTCAGCCTCACTGAAACGAGGAGAGAGAGTATGGTCAGAACAGGAAGCTGTTCTGGAAAATCTTTCCACCAGATTTTAGTCTGGAAATGGAGTCAGCTGGAGAAGGGGAAAATGAAAAGTACAAGCTGAAAACTCACTATTAATAGATGGTTAAATAGGAATACAAACAAAGCAGTCTGAAAAAATTAAAGCATGATGAGGCTTTCTTCATCCCAAAGTGAATTTTCAAGATGCACTGTCCAATACGGTAAGCAGGAGGCATATATGATGATTTAAATTTAAATGAATTACAATTAAGTACATTTAAAGATTCTTCTCAGTTAGACTAGCCACATTTCACATACCCAGTAGCTACAACACAAAGTTCTATTGGACAGCCATGTTCTATATCAGAGGTCAACAAACTACAGATTTAGGGGGTCAAACCTGACGAGCTGACGAGCAACGTGTTCTTGTATAGCTCCCTGCTAAAAAACTGGTTTTTATCTTTTTAGAGAAGAATATGCTATGAAGACCAGAGGTATCCTACAAAGTCTGAAATATTTATTACCGGGCCCTTCGCAGTTTGCCCAGCCCACTTCCAGATAACTGAAGTGTATTCCTTAAAGGAGCCACTTGTCATTTTACTTACCTATGTCAGAAATAAGGAGACCTACCAGGATGACGATGGAAGAGTTCCCTCACCATCTATACGATGAAGGAGACTGAACTAGATGGTTCTAGGTCATTTCAGATATTGAAATTACATGCCCTTTATGAACATCCACAAAATGGAAAGTATAAGGAATGTGATGAAGGCCCACAGGATTCTTCCAGTAAACATATTATGCATGGATTTTTTAACACCTGTGGGAGGTTCTCGACGGCCTTCCGCATTTTTTTCCTGGAGCCGGGCTGTATTCCAGATGAGCAGCCTTTAAATAGGCAAAATATTCCTGCATTATCACAAAGAACCTAGATCCCATCTTCAGAATACGCTGTAATGACAACCTAGGAAACCGCTTCTATGAATCTCAGAGCAAACCCCACGGTCTCCAGAGTAGTGAAGTGCCACAGGTAAGCACCTCAAGTACCTATTAAAGATCCACGTGCAGGTGAGGTTACAAATGGGTGACTGCCTCTGCCTGTCTGTGGGTTTTATCTGGCCCTTCACAGAAAGGGCAAGGGAAAGGTTGGTCAAAATACAAACTGCTTGATGCCTCCTCTCTTAACCTTTGCCCACTTCATAATCTGTGTTTCCTTGCCTGCCTCCTGCATGGATCTGGATTTACCCACTTCGATGGAAGTAACCATGTACCACCCCCAAAGTAATAAACAAGCCGAGGCTAGAAGAAATTTCCAACAATCATCACTTAAATACACAGTAATAAAAACGCTCCAGCATATTTTATTTCTAACTCGATATAATTTGTTTTAGTACCAGTAATTCATTTTTAGCATCCAGTTAAGCCTGGTAAGGGAATACACATCACTTTTCAAAAAAAGTGGCTTTTCTTTTCTTTTTTTTTCTATTGTAAGGATCTTGAAGATCCCTAGGAGGAACTGAATATTAATCTTTTAACTTTTAAAGTAGAGTCATTTTCTGAACATACTCTAGTTTTTCTTTCCTATTTTTATAATGTTGATATGAGAAATCATCTCTTGCTTTGTTTCTATACTTGAATTAACAATCATATAACTCAAGACCCAAGAATGTCAACAAAATAACATTACACTACTATAAACTCCTACAAAATGATGTATTTGTTTCTTGTGTGTTTTTAAGCACATGATAGTGAGGCTACACTTAGGTCTGTACAAAGTCTTAAACCCAGATCATATTATCTTGGCGACTGATAACCCACCACCTGATTTAACTTCATAAACCAGCAGATAATCGATATTCTCCCGCTTTTCTCCCCACAGTGACTTTGATGGTTGAAGACTAATTAACGGGATTATACAGATGTTTTATCCTTTATTGAGTACTTTTGTATGACTCTCTGTTTTAGAAAAAGGCCCTCCAGTATGAGTCTTACAAAATTTTAAATGAAATGCCTTTGTTACTCCTTCCTTTGGAAATATACTGTAAATGGACAAAATGGTCTGACTGATTTATATCAAGATAGAGCTGAATGCTGAGATTTTCAATCCTTAAAGGCTAATTCTACACATGAAGGACTTGTTCTATTTTATATAAATTAGGCGTAACCCTCACAGTGCTGAGAAAGTGCCAATTCCTCAACCCACTCAATGTAGGCAAAATTTGGTCATCACTACCGCATCAGTAGGTCAGGGATAAATTCAGATCCAGTAAACACTGGAAGCCTCTAACTTCAACTTTCCAAAGGGCTCTCTCAGCACTTCAAGTGGTGTGTACTTTGAAGGCTGTCTAGAAATACAGCCCAGATACCCAGCAGCAGTGTTTTGATAACTGAAACCATGACAACAACAACATAATTGGCTGAGATATGGAGAGGCCAAGCCTATGAAACTCTTTTTCTCATTCTGAGAGTGATTTTACTCACAGCTATATGTCAGAAACAAGGAAATATTGAGAACTGAATGGGGCAGTATGGCAGATAGAATAAGATAGTTTTTATTAATCAAGAGTATCTTCTACCTTGCTTCTCTGATGAACTCCTGAAAGTTTTCTGTATTCACCCCATCTTCCTCTTCTTCTTCAAGTTTCTTCTTTGATTTCTTTTCAGCCATCTGTTCTGTTTCCTACCCGATTCCCAACCCACACAGGAAAACAATAAGATAAAACTGACTCCTGATAAATGCACACTTCATCATCTGGTTTCATTACCATTGGGTTAATTTGTCTTTATAGTAAAGACACTTACTTCCTCCATGTACTTTTGCCACCTATAAATTTGATACATTATTCTCTGTCATTATTTCATAAAACATTTTGGAATTTCCAAATAAAAGTTACAGAATAAATGTAAATTTTTATCATGCTTTTACTTTCTGCCCACATAACCCATTCAAAAGGAACATTATAGTAGCTTAATAACATCTGTGCTCACACTTGCAGCTTTAACAGTATGACAACAGAGATACTGTATTTTGTTAGAATTAGGGAGAGTAAAGATAGGTCTTGGAAGGTACTCCTATACCAGCAACCAAACTGAGTAAATTCTTCACTTATATAAGACATACCAAATTCTCAACAGATCTGGACTAAATTGCAGCTATCGATTTGGTATATTGATACTCTACTAATCATTCCACACATCTTTACAAATGCCATTTAAATTTCCATGTCTCAGTTTTCCCTTCTGCAAAATGACCATACTTTTTTCTCCCAAATACTGGTATTCCCAAAGCATTCTAAGACCCTTTGGATATCAGGTGCTTTGTAAAATATTCTAACTAAGTAGTGTATTTCCTGGTGTGGGTATAAAATGATGTCACTGTTTAAGATGTTCTCAAATACAAAGTATAACTCTCTCAGGAAAGAAGATTATATCATTCTATTAAATCCACAAGTTAATTTGCTCTCAAATAGTCAATTCACCACTGTCTACAGGCATAATAATGACAATGCAAATTCACATGGTCCAGGATTCATCTCAGATACAATAGCACGCAAAGGGAATATGCTTTTTGATAAGCATTAACTATGGCCACTGGGCTTTCAGAAGTCATAAATAGCTTTTCAGGCCAGCTAGGTTAAGGAACGAGGTCCAGCTCCCTGTAAGAGTTACACACAAGGGCTGACAACACTAGAAAAGAGAAGGACCTCTCCATCCAGCTGGACACAGGACTCTAGCCTGCTGCTCATAGTGTATGGCAATCTAAAACACAAGAGTAAGAAATAAACCACCTACCTTGTTATACACAATAATAAAATCACCCAGTTGGTGGGCCAAGATTCTTCTGCGTTCCAGAAGTGCCAAGCGTCGACTGGGTAATACCATCCTCAGTGAGTGCTGGAGGTTACTGGACGCTCGTTTAAGGAAGCGAACCACTAACTCCTATTAAGAGTCATCAGGGGGAAAAAAAGCAGGGATTGTACTAAGCAACAGAAGACAAGCTACGAAGGGTTTAACCAACAGAGATATAAGAACAGGTACACGATACATTTCAACAAGTAAGACCCAGAGCAAAAACATGAGGTATAAGGAGGATACAGAAAGACAAAACAACAGAAACTTACTCTTTCCTCAATAAGCTGGCAATCAGAAAATCAAAATAAATATGTATGCAAATATATATATATTAAAGAAGTAACTGTAAAAGTGCCACAACTCACATGCAAATAGTACTATAATAATTCAAAGTGTAGATATCACTTCTGATAGGGTGATCAGAGAAAGCTACTTAGGGAAAGTGGTTTTCAAGGATAGACAGTGGAAATTAAAACCATGGATGAAATCATCAAAGGTGAGATGGAAGAGAAAGAACACAGAAATATTCATACTTAGAGACAGGAAAAAGGAGGAAGAATCAGAAAAACACAAACAAAAAATCCATGGTAGAAACATCAGAAATTTACCCAAAAAACCCAAGGAGAAAAGAGTGTCAATGGAAGCCAAGGGAGTTAAAAGCTCTGTGGCAAAAGCTTCCAAGAGACCAGAGCTGAAAAGGACCAGGACCAAGACAAGGCCATTATTTCCATTGTGATAACTTCAAGAGAACACTTTCAGCACAGGACAGGGAATAGAAGGAAGAGGCTAAGAAGAGCATGGGTAATAAAGAATAGAAGCCACTCATTTAAAAAGTTTAGTGATAAAGAAAAAGAAAGAACCAATACTCTATGTGTGAGAGGTGGTGGCTTCTTTTTTCCTTCCCCATGGGGAAGGGGTTGGTGGGGGGGAGCAGAGAGGAAAGTCATTAAAGGGTACAAAGAGTACATCTCACTTGGCATGGGGCAAAGGATTTTGAAATCTGAATAGACACCAATCAGATCATTCACAGTATGACAAATGCTTCCAAGAGAGATTTTGTGAGACCAAGGGCCTTAAAGAGAATTGTTTCTTCCCTCCCCACTCCCCCACAACGTGATAAAACTGATGGATTTGAGGACCTTATTGACACGCCTCCGTGAGTTATGTGATAAAGAATCTCTAACCCTAACCTGAGGCAGAGAAGACAATTCGACCCCTACCTTCCTCATCAACAAGACCATCACAATCATCAGGAAACGGATTAGGGTTTGCTCTCTAGCTAGATTTTCAAACAGGAACACACAGAACTGGTATTAAGTTTTGCAGCGATGATCCCAAGTAGTCTCGTAAAACCCCCCTCGAAAAGCTGTGTGAGTTCCAAGCCAGCGCCTGCAGGGGTTATTCTATTCAGAGCTCTTTTTTTTATTCCTTGAATTTTATTTTGGTTCATTGTCTTTTGGTGCCAATTTACTCCAGCATGAAGAAATAGCGTCATAACCAGAGGCTGGATTTCACGGTTCTACTCTGCTGTCTTTACTATAGGGTGGTTTAAACTGTTACATTAAAACATTATTTTTTCACAGTGGAGCAGACAAACTGACTCT
Organism: Ailuropoda melanoleuca; assembly: GCF_002007445.2. Taxonomy (NCBI): domain Eukaryota; kingdom Metazoa; phylum Chordata; class Mammalia; order Carnivora; family Ursidae; genus Ailuropoda; species Ailuropoda melanoleuca. Next base: position 16,384,243 of record NC_048231.1, on the reverse strand, counting down.
CAAAAAGGCAGTTTCAATTTTCCACTTGGAAAGAGCAGAGCTAACATTTTCCACTGATGGCTGAAGGATTATTCATAACACACAAGGTTTTATCTCAGGGTTGTATTGGCTACTTTAAATTCACAAGTTGTTTTCTGGGATTTCCATCATGTTTTTACAATAAGCCTGGCATATCGTATGCCTCTTGTATGTGGAGAACTGAAAATTATGGTAGGGTCACCACTGAGTTGGACAAAGGATGCAGCTTTCTCAGACTTAAAGGTCCCTCTCTTGTGGGTGACAGATCCTGGTGGTCAAAAGGCTATAGAAGGGCTGTGGCTTCTCCCATAAGCGTTGACCTTACCAAAGAGCATGAAATTCCCTGTCATTCCAATTCAAAAAGAAAAACCTTGCTAGAATACTAAATCTTAGACATGTTCAAATGACTGATACACAGCAAATTATTATACAGTTTGTTTAGAGTCGTCTAATAAGAACTTTATAAAATTTCAACTAGTGGAGAAATAATGTTAAAATGGAGGATGGTACAATCTCAGAGAGGCTATGATAAAGTGATGACTTTTACAGGGTTAATGCGACACCCTCAGGACAGAAAACAAATGCCTTGTGATGCAGGGAAACAACGAAAAAGCAAATAATGTATAATTGTAACCTGCAAGTTCAAGTTCCAGTCTCACCACACACAGGCTGTGGGACAAAAGGCAAATTACATCCCTGCTCTAGGTCTTTGTTGCCTCAGCTACAAAATGGGGATGACAGCGTCTACGTCAGAGTTAATGCAGTGTTAATGGGGATGACAGTGTCTACATCAGAATTAATGCAATGGGAAAACTGAAGAGTTAGAGAGCTCTAAATTGTTCTTTTTGAGGGCTTTGCACAGGGCCTGACATCTAATGAGCAATCAATTTCCATTTTTAGGATGAAATAAACTGATGCCCTCAACACAGTGTGATGAACATGGCCCCAGATCAAAGATTTACTTCACATTAAAGTTAGAGAAATCTATAAACTATCGTATGGACCAATGCTGTCACCAGAAGAATATATTGCTCTTTACCCTATTTGGGAAAAAAAGAAGAAGAGGAAGAAGAGGAGGAGGAGGGGGAGAAGACGACGAAGACGACAAAGAAGAATAGAAACAGGGAAAGTAAAAAGGTTCCAACAAGAAAAGCCTCACCATCTGTTCATCCTCTTTGGCAGCCCAACTGGCATTGAACGTTTGACCTCCACTGTCTTTCATCAGGCGAATTTGAACATGCTGGAGATAGGCAGAGAATGCTATTCGGGCCTGCACTTTGCTATAGAAATCCAAAACAACATACCGTTACGAGACAGAATGGTAAGCCTACCAGATGTGTACTTGTCTCAAAGTGCACTGTAAGGATCCTCCTACTAGGATGGCTAAGAAAAACGAAGCCCATCATGCAGTCACTGACTAAAGATTCCTTCCACGGAGTACCTGAGATTTCTTTTTTCTATTAAAGAATCCTATTTATTTTCTCATTATTAACATGGGAGAAAAAAAATCCAACAAGAATAGGAAATCAGGTTTCCTACTCTTATAGCTTATCTCTGAACTTTTTAGCAACTTTCTTGTGGGAAATGGCCAGGAAAAGTACTGAATCTTCACAAGAACGTTTACATTAATGTAGAAAGGTTTTTCTGCGTTGGAGGCCCTTATAGACTTATCAGTTAGTGCAAAAGTATGCTTTTGCTATGGCAACTAATATTTCTGGTGTGCAAAGGCCTCCGAAGCAGGAAAGAGATAAATCCTACAAAGGGACTTTTGAGACCAAATTTTAAGGTCATGCTTTTCTCAACTACAAGACAGGAATGGCTGGAGCCCAGAACAAATGAATGAGGTCCAACAGAGTTTGGCATAGATGAACTGACAGGCTGGGACGAGCCCAGATGTTCAGTGGGAAAAAGAAATCTTTACATATAGTAAAAAGCACCTCAGCGACATCACTGAAAACCCCAGCAGGTTTCTGCTTGGTGGTCTAGGTTGGAAATAAGGAAAACTGTTCAAGCTATGGTTTAGAAGACAGAAATACCAGAGACACACTGATGATTTTCACTTCAGCTGCTAATTGTAGCAGATCTGTTTTCCTTCAGGAGAGATTTTGGTTACTTCAGCTGATCGGCCTTCTGACACTCTAGCCAAAATTACATCAGCGAAGATTAGGGCCCAACACAAACTTTGTTTACAATCCTCACACATGCAATCACTGAATGCCTTCTACTCACTGTTCCTCCAAAGTTAGGATGAAGGACTTGTCCAGAGTCAAGTGGACATCTAGGTCTAGGTCTAACCTCTACGTATGTGGTGGAGGGACTGAAGGGGAGGGGAGTTAGGTTGAGAGGTAGATTTGCTCTTGAAGGTTTAATACAGAAGATCTTCAGAGCATAAAATTAAGTCAGGCTGTATCTTTTTTACTAATGGGGACAGTTTATGGGAGTACAGTATGATTTTGAAAAAACAAATTTATATCTTCAAATGTTTCTCAACAAGGACAACACTTAGATTCTTATTCACCTGGAGACCACATGCCACTTTCCCCTCAACCACTCCCATAAGCCTTACCTCCACAATAGATTATTTTCAAGACAAAATAAGCGAAAAAGATTCTTAATTTTGGTCCACAAATTCACCTGCTATCGAATGAGGTAGAAATACATCTCCAAAGTAGAATACCTGATTTTATTAATTATTCCTGTAATGCTAAAACACGAAGGTCTTTTGGATAAGGGAATTATTACTTTGGAGTTGAGATTTCACTCATTATTTTGTTGCAAATCATTGCCACAAATCAAATGAACAAGTACTGAGTTTTCCATTTCTATAAACCTTATTGAAAGGACCCAGGGTTGTTCATTCTGAGACTAGCCTTAAAATACTGTACACATTGCTCAGCTAGTCATTTAAAACAAACCCAAAAAGATCAAAGAATGAAAACTAGAATGATTTATACCTCCAAATCCCCTATTTTTAAAAAATTAAGCTTATATGCATGCTCAGTATAAAAATTACACAACTAAAGCCTAGATCCGAGAGTCTCGAATCCTTGCCATGACCTCCCTGAGACCCCTCAGTAGCCACGGAGATGCCCCACAGAATGATGGGTAGCTCCAGGGAACAGAGTCTGAAAACCACTAATTTGCATTAACACACCAGGCAACTACAACAGTTTACTCATTGAAAGTCAGATCCATGAGATTTATGAAGAAATAATTTATTTCTACAACAGCTAAGTAGAATGTTATTGCTGGAAAGGGCCTTAGAATATAGTCCAGTGGTTTTCAAATGTTCTATTTCAATTCAATGGAATCTTTTTTCCCCTCCAGAAAGCACAGTTTGAAAAACATTTGTCTAACCCCATACCTTGGCCTAAAGGAAAAGGAAACTGAGGCGTGGAGAAGCTCTCTGAGCAGCTCATGATCACACAGTCCGTTGGTGAGTACTTTGGTGTGCTCTCTGCTCAAAAGAACTACTGCCATTCTCCATGACACTGTTCCAAACCTTAGCTCGATCTCCCCACTCCCCTAAGCCCCTAATATTACCCATCACCCTTGCAATATAAGAACTGACCTCTAACAGAAAATAAAGGCCAAAATACATAAATACCTAACCTTCCTCCCCCTTCTACTTCTAACTACTGCATTCATCCCCATAGTGCTTTCTTTCTGACTTACAGGAAGAGATACCCCTCCAGTGGTCTCTTTCCACCTTCCTTTAGAGCCCTGCCTATCAATATATCCATTTTTGCATCTCTAATCCTCTTTCCTTTCTTTTTTTTTTTATGATTCTATTTATTTATTTATTTAGAGAGCATGAGCAGGGGGAGGGTGGAGAGAGAGAGAGAGAATCTCAAGCAGACTGTGCTCTAAGTGGGGAGCCCGATGCAGGGTTCAATCTCATGACCCTGAGATCATGACCTGAGCCAAAATCAAGAGTCAGATGCTTAACTGACTGAGCCACCCAGGTGCCCCTAATCCTCTTTCCATCAAACCCTTCCCCTAGTCTATAAATAAGTTCCAGAATCACCATCTTTAAAAAAAAAAAAAAATCCTTTTCTCTTAGCTTGCTCTCACTGATGCGTTCTCACCTCCCTTTCACTGCCAAATTGTCTGAAAAAGTTGGTGTGCACTTGCTTTCTTATTTCCACAACTCACAATTTCTCACAACTCACAAACTGGCCCTAGGTCAGAAATGGAGGAGTCTCTTTTCACTCTTCATGCTCTCTCGGGCTGTCTGAGGCAGACGACAGCTTGGAACTCTCATTCTGGAACTTTTACCACACTTTAGGCTGATGCTTACCTCTCCAACTGCTAGTTCCTGTGTCTTTACTATTAAACACTGATTTTCCCCAGGGCTTAATTCTCCTCCTTTTCTCCTGTCTGTGCTTGCTGGACTAAAGTGAATTGGACAAGCTCACCCACTCTGAAGTTCCCAATTATTAACTGCCCAATTCTGTTCAACTCTGACCTTCAAAGCTGTATCTTCACCTATTCACTGAACAACTTCATCCCAAAGCCCTTCAACCTCACTGTGTCCCAAATGAAACATATTTGTATCTTGAAACCAACTCCTATGCTCCTTATATTGACTGACAGCATCGCCAAGTTGCTAAGTTTGGGAAATCCAGCCTCTCTGGAGTTCTTAAATCTACAGAGACCAAGGCCTGCCAATTTGAACTTGCAAATTTCATTCAGTCCATCCCATCATCTCCATTCTGGTAGCCATGGCTCTGGTCAAGGCCTTCATCTTCCTGGCTCTGGACTATTGTGACAGCCCCTAACTCACCTTTCTGCTTTTCATTCTCCTCTTATCAATCACTGACCCACAATGCACACAGAATTTACCTTCTAAATCAAGATCTGACCATATCATTCATCTGCTTAAAAATTATTCATCTAGAAAATACAGTCCCAGGTCCTCTTAGAGCGCTTTATGATCAAATGACATCCATTTTTTTTTTTTTTGCCTTATCTCTTACTGCACCCTTCTCTCCATGTAACTACATAGCCTAGCACAATTCCTGCACAGAGGATGTGCTCAATAACCCTCTGTTGAGGGGCTAAATGACTGACTGAACCATCACATCTCTCTGCCTTTATTCCCTCTACTGGTACTCCCGCACACACCTGTCACCTCTCAGCCCTCCTGACATCCTGCTCGTCAGCTCAAGCCTGGTTCAAATACTGTCACCTTCCTCATGTCCCTCGAGCCTTCCCAGGCAAGACCAGTCCTTTCTCTGTGTCCTAAGAGCACTTCGTCTGTATTGGGGCCCCCGCTCAGTAAGTATCCCTACACTAAACTGTGAGCCACTTGAACTCTGCGCTTTTAGTGACTGACACTCAAACCCAACAAGTACTTGTTGGGCCAGTGAGACGTGGGTTTGGATCACAGCTCTATACTTGGACAAACAACGTCTCTAAGGCTCAGTTTCCTTAATAGTAACAATAATAATAAAATCACAGTCATTACCTCCCAGGACTGCTGTAAGAAAAGGAAAATGGCTGCCAAGCCACCGGCACAGTACCTGGTACACAAGTCATCAGGTTTTACTATCATAATTACCAAAGGTACATACCTGAGATTGCCGTTATCCTGCAGAATCTGCATCAGGTTAAATTTAGGCTCTGGCTTCTGAGTCTCAATTTTGCAGCACTGTTCACCTTTATTCCCTTCAGAAACTTTCATGGCATTTTCTTTGGGTGAATTTTCTACCATAACAGTCAATGAGGGGGTGTATTTGGCTTGATCTTCTCCAAGGGGCCCTGCGGATTCCTCCTGGGAAGCCTCCTGCTCTTCGTCTTCATTGTCTAACGTGACCTCTTCCTCCTCTTCACTCTCTGTCTCAGTTTTAACATTCATTTCAGCTGGCTGAGTGATCACTAAATGCGAAGAATCACTAATGTTGCTGAAAAAAGGATTAAATTTTCCTCTCTCCCAATACCTTCCTTTCATCTTTTTTAGTAAAAACCCATCTCTAAGTCAGACCACGAAAAAATGGCACAAAACGAACAGCATACACGTCACTCTCCAGTCATAAGCATTCTAAAAACCCATCTTCAAGTTTCTCAGCATAACACCGATGGCTCTCTCACAACTTCAGGCAAACATCTGGGTAATCTCTACAGTGTGTTAGAGGTTTTTAGAAGGGTACCTTTTATGGAGGTACAAAGAACAGGGGAATAGCTTTCTATCCTACATTTATTCATTATCTTTCTCTTTCACCAGCTTAGAAGGTCTGTGAGGACAAGGACCATATCTTTTTTATTCACCGATGAAACCCTAGTGACTAACGTGCCTGATACAGGTGCTCAACAATGGGGGGGGCAGTCAGTCAGTCAGTGACAAATAGACCTAAAAATGGGAGAATCTGGGAGATAAAGAATTTCCTCCTTGTCTGTTCATGGTTTAAATATTTATACCACTCAGCAATGTCAAGGGATGAACTAGATTTAATACCTGATCATGAAAAAGGTGAACAATAACACTCAGGATTCCATTAAACTTGAGCTAAAGTGTTTCTTTATATTTTTATACGTCAAGTATTTCCAGAGTATCAGCTAGTTATATGATACTGAAGTAAGAGCAAAAGCCAAAGACATGTATGCTTCAGTTATTCTCCGGTACAAATATTACAGAATGGAAGGTTCAAAAACTTACAATCCTTTTGAAATTAAGTTTCAGAGAAAAAGACTGTACAAAAAAATTAAGTGTATGTGATTGGGAAGGTTCTGATTCATTAAGAAGCTGATTAACTCAGACTGGCAAGACACGAACAATGGAATTTGGCATAAGCTCACCAGCGGGTACCTGGGTATTTTGGCCTCATTGCCCTCAATCTGCCACTCCGTCGTCGACGTTTTCGCACCTCCAAAGACAGAAGCTTCCTCTCATAGAGAGCAGCGTGCAGTTTGGCCTTTGAATTCATACTCTCTACCTTTAATTCTGGTGCTCCATCAGCAGCTAGTCTATGGAAAAAAACAATATGGTAGCTCCAGACTTCAGAAAGTTCTCTCCTTTATTCCAAGGCTAAGCTTAACAGAATTCTGTAACCAACAACAGGCTAGATATGGTACCTCTAGTGAATTCTAAAAGGTTTAACAGATAAATGGGAATACTGGAATCTACATTAAAACTTCACTAATGGCCTGTCTGAATTTGTTAAATGTTCTGAACAAAAATATATCTGAAGACAGTGTTTGAGTGTTTTTAAGTATCTAGGCATACTGGCTATTTACTGCAGAGCCCATAAAGTGCTATCTGATCCCTTATACCTAGGGAGGACTGGGAGACACTGGTATCACTTTAATTCTTAAGCTGGGTGGTGGCTAGAGGTGTTTGTTTTATTGTTACTCATTATAATTTACTCAGACTTACACAAATATTCTTCTAATGTATACAATGTTCAATAAATGCAATATCTAATGTATAAATATTTAATAAATAAGGAGGTTCAGACAAGGGGAGGAATGGCTGATACCTGTGAATATGGTAGCACAGAGCTAAGACTTGCGCAGGAAGTGTCTTAGGAAAGTTACCAAGGCCTTGAGCCTCAAGCATTCCAACAAGAGGAACTCCTCTCTTAGAGTCTACTTAGTTACATGGGGAGGTGGGCAGAGGTGGTAGGACCTCTCCAGATGTTGAGTACAGGTCAAGAGTTAGAGTCAGAGGCACAGACAAGGGAAGGCATCAGATGTTGGACAAAGCCAAGTTCAATCAGGTCATGAATGGGAAATGGGATGGGAAGGGGATGGCAGCAGCTACATTAGGCATTAAAGTAAGATAAATCATAAGTTAGGGAAGTGACTGGTATCAGGCCCAATCCAAACAAGGACCAGGCAAAGTACCGCACAGGCAGAGGTAACTAGGTCAGCAAAGAGAGAGCAGGATCTTGGTCATTGGATCAGAAAAGAAGTATCCATGTCAGTGTCTGAAAGCAGGCAGCTGACTCTGTATACTCAGAACTTAAGATCTAACTGGTTGGCTCTGAATTCTCTCAGAGAACTGAACTCCCTAGAACTCAAAGTGTATTCCCTTTGAGGTCAAGGAATCATCCTCATTTCTCTGGGAGTTTTCAGTCTTTGACAATAATGGAAAGGCTGTGTCTTTTGGTCTATGTAGGAGTTTTAGGGATTTCTGAGTGGATAAACTGGACAGTAAATCTAGAAACTTTCTCTCTAGAGCAGGAAACTCCGCCAAGAATAGGTCCTGACACATGGGGGCAGAAACCAGAAGCAAATTAATAAACTTTAAAAATAGTTCAAATCCAGCTTACCATCGTCCCAACAAACACTGCACGCCCCCAACAAACACAGTTGTGAAAAGATTTCTAGCCAATTAAATAATAAAGAAAATGATGCAGCTCTAACACTTTAACAATTGTGAACTAAGAAACCATGACTAGAGCAATAAATTCTAAGTAGTACAAGGGATGGAGGTAGGGAATGATGGAGAAAGCGTGATAAACTCTTCTGATAAACAGAATTATGGTTCTATGAGGGTAAGGACTATACTTGTCTTGTTGACCACTGGATCAGAGATGCCCATGAGACTGCCCAGCACACAGCTGACATATCATGAATATTTTTGGATAAACAACTGAATTCCCTATAAATAAGTTGCAATACCTTTTAGCTACACCTACCTCATTTTATTTTTCCAACATTTTATTATGAAAGTATTTACACAAACAGAAAAGTTTTAAGAATTGTACAATTCTTGGAGTACCCACACCCTAGTTTCTGCAATGAATATATTGCTATATTTGTTTCAGCACATATATCCAACCATCCCTTCTTCTATTCATCCATCAATCCATCTAATTTTTAAAGCATTCCAAAGTTACACAGAGAGGTCAGTGCACTTTACTTCTAAATGCTTTAACATGCATATCGTTAAGTCACTAGAGTTCAGTATTTGTTTTACAGGGCTTTTGGTGTTTTGTTTTTGTTTTGTTTGTTTTTTGGTGAGCTAACCACTATATACAGTGAAATATCCAAATATTAAATGCCCACTGATGAGTTCTGACAAACGCCTAGAACTATATATAACATGAACTCTAATGTTACTACCCCTCAGAAAGTTCTCATGTCCCTTCCCAGTCAATCCCTCCCTCACACTCCTAAATAGACCACGGTCTTAAATTTCTTCATCACTTATTAAGTTTGCCTGTTCTAGAACTTCATAAAAATGGAATTACACAGTATAAACTCTTGTGTGTAAGTCTCCTTTCATTCTGCATGTTTCTGAGATTCATTCATGTTGTGTGTATCCATATTTATGCCTTTTTATTGCTGAGGATTAGTCCACTCTATGAATAATCCACAGTTTACCTACTTTCCGGGTATTGGACCCCCTAAGTTGTTTTCAGTTTGGGATTATGAATAAAGCTGCTATGAACACTTTTGTACAAGTCGTTTTGTGGTTATGTTTTTCATTCCTTCTGGGTAAAGATCTCAGCGTGGAGCTTTCTAGGCTAACAAACTGGCAGACTCCTTCTCAAGTGCTTGTACAAGGTTATGCTGCCAATGACAACTTATCAGAGTTCCATTAGCTCCACAACCTCACCATTTGATGCTGTCACTCACTTCGGCTTTTCCCCAGCTTTACTGAGCTATAACTGACAAATAAAATCATACGGCATTTGAAGTGGACAACATGATGATATAATTTTAGCCATTCTGCTGGATGTTTAGTGGTATTTCATGATTTTAATTTGCAATTCTCTGATAACTAATGTTGTTAAGCACATGTTCAAGAGCGTTTCGGCTACTCCCACACCTTCTTTTGGCGGTGTCTGTTCCAATATTTCACCCGTTTGTAAAAGGGTTGACCAAATGTCTTCTAATTCTTCAGCTGAGGAGCTCATTATGTTTCCTAGATACCGGGCCTTTGTTTGATGAGTATCTTCACCCAGTCTATGGCTTGCCTAGTCGCTTTTCTAACAGTATGCAATGATAAGCAAAAGTTTTTAATTTTGAGGAAATCTAGCTTATCATTTTTTCCTTTTTGGGTATTGCTTTCCGCGTCATGTCTAAAAACTTTTGCCAAGCCCAAAATCACAAAGATATTTTCCTAGATTTTCCTCAAGAAGTTTTATAGTAATAGCTTTTATGTTTATGACTATGAATCATCTCTAATTTTTCTGGGAGATAGGGGTTGAGGTTCATTTTTAAAAGCACAAGATCCAGTTCCAGCCCTATTTGTTAAAAAGAATTTCCTTTCAGGGCGCCTGGGTGGCTCAGTCAGTTGAGCCTCTGCCTCTTGATTTTGGCTCAGGTCCTGATCTCAGGGTCATGAGATTGAGCCCTGTGTTGGGCTCCATGCTGGGTGTTGAGCCTGCTTAAGATTCTCTCTCCCTCTGCCCCTCCCCTGCCCCAACTCTCTCTCTCTCTAAAAAAACAAAACAAAAGCCCAAAAAGCAAAACAAAACAAAACAAAACAAAACAATGAACATTTCTGCTATTGCAATAGCCTGAATAAAATCATCTCTTAAAAAAAAAGTTTCCTTTCCCCATAGGACTTTGGGCCCTTTGATTAAAGTCAAAACACCATATAAATATAGGCCTATTCTGGACTCTTTATTTTGTTCCACTGATCAACTTGCCACAATTTTGCTTACTATAACATGATAGTATTTCTTTAAGTCAGGTACCCTAAGTCTTTTTCAAGATTACTTTGGATATTCTAAGTCCTTTGTATTTCCACATTAAAAAAAAATTTTTTAAGTCAATTTCTGCTGGTGATGAAAAAATATAGTCAATTTCTACAAAAAAAATCTACTGGAATAATGATTGGGACTGCATCAGATATTTAGATCAATTTGGAGAGAATGAACTTTTTTTGCAATATTAAGTCTTCTAATCCATGCACATCACTTATCTCCCCACTTATTTAGGGCTTCTTTCCTTTCTTCCAGTAATATTTAGTAAGCTTTTACTGTACAGGTATTGAACATAGTTTGCAAAATTTATCCCTGAGAATTTCATATTTTCAAATGCTACCATAAACAAAATTTTAAATTTCATTTTTAAATTATTTACTGCTAGCATATTAAAATGCCATAGATGTTAGTATACTGACCATATATCCTTGCTAAGTGCACTATATGTTCTTGTAGTTATTCTGTAGAGGCTTTAGGATTTCCTATTAATCAGACCATGTCATCTAAGACTAAAGTCATCTGGTTTCTTCCTTTCCAATCTGTATGCCTTTTCTCCCCGACTCCCCACCCCTTCATTTATTGTACAGCTTGGGATGACCTCTAGTATAAAGTGAATACAAAAGGCAAAAGTGGACATCTTGCCATATTACTAATACAGAGGGACACCTTCAATATTTTGCCACTAAGTATGATATTAGCAATAGATTTTCATAGAAGGCCTTTACCAGGTGAAGAAATTCCCTTCCATTCCTGATTTGCTAAGAGTTTTTCTCATAAACGTGAATTATATCAGATGCTTTTTGCATCTAATAAAATGATCACCTAGTTTTTCTCCTTTATATATGGTGAATTATACAGACTAATTTGCAAATGGTAAATCAACTTTGTACTACTAGGAAAAGTCTCACTTAGTCATATATATTGCCCTTTTTCTTTATATTTGAATTCAATTTGCTAATATTCTTTGAGGAAATTTTGTGTCTGTGTCCATGAAGATATTAGCCTGTAATTTTCTTCTTTTTAAAAATGTCTTTTTCAGGTTTTGATGTCATAGTTATTGCTAACGTCATAAAATGAATTGGGAAGTGTCCCTACCTATATTTTTTAAAGAGTTCATGTAAGATTGGTGCTGTTCCTTCTCAAATGCTTGAGAGAAATTATCACTGAAACTATTGGGCCTGGAATTTTCTTTGTCAAAGATATTTGATTACAAATTCAATATTCTGAATTGATACAGGGCTATTCAAAATTTCTATTTCAGCTTGTGTCAGTTTTGCTAAGTATTCCCTCCCAAGGAATTCAGACATTTCATCTGGATTGTCAAAGTAGTGGAATAGGGTTGTTAATAATATTCCCTTAGCGTCCTTTTTATGTCTGTATGGTCTGTAAATTATTTCCCTCTTTCCTATCTGATACTGGTAATTAGTGTTCTTTTATTCACTAGATCAGTTGATGTAAGAGTTTATCAATTCTGCTACCTTATCAGTGAACAATTTTAGACTTTACTGGTTTTCTTTACTGTTTGTCTTTTATTTGATTCCTACCCTTTATTATTTCCATTCTTCTACTTACATTGGGTTACTCTTCTTTATCTAGTTTCATAAAATGGAACATTAGATCAGTTATTTAATCCTCTGTTTTCTAATATAAGCATTTAAAAAGCTATAAATTTCTCCCAAAATACTCCTTTAGCTGCATCCCACACATTTTAATGTTACACTTTTATTATTATTCAATTTAAAATACTTTCCAATTTCCCTCATAATTTCTTCCTTGATCCATGGATTATTTTGCAATGTGTGAATTTCCAAATATTTGGAGATTTTTCTATTGTTACCACTTTCTAATTCCACTGTGGTCAAAGACCATGCTGTTTATGATTTTAATCTTTTTAAATGTATTAAGATGTATTTCATGCAACAGCACATGGTCTGACATATGTCTGCCATATGCCAGCTTTCATTTGCTTATACCTCTATGCCACCAAAAAACTCCTGATGGTAATATAAAATGAATGCCAAAAACGAAGAAAGGCCAGAACCCACTGACTTTTAAATAGTCTTATTAAGATTTTTTTCTTTTGTTTCATCTTTTTCTAATTGCCAAATTGATAGCAATAGACTCTAGGAAGCATATTCTTTGACTAAAAACTGGAGGAAACTTATAAATTAACTGTGGCTTTCATTTGGAAGCAAGTTACAAACTTGACTTCTCCCAGTTTTCCCTTAATTAAATGGCAATCACACGTTCTCCTTCTTTAAACAAAATTAGATTTATGGGGTTCAAGGGGGTTTGATGAGAAACCAGGTGTATCCTCATCAATCCTTAAATGTAAAACTGAAAGCTAGATATAGGATGTCTCTTTCTTCTTGTTGCCATTTGATTTCTAAAGCAGCACAGGGGCGCCTGGGTGGCACAGCGGGTTAAGCGTCTGCCTTCGGCTCAGGGCGTGATCCCAGCGTTATGGGTTCGAGCCCCACATCAGGCTCCTCTGCTGTGAGCCTGCTTCTTTCTCTCCCACTCCCCCTGCTTGTGTTCCCTCTCTCGCTAGCTGTCTCTATCTCTGCCAAATAAATAAATAAAATCTTTAAAAAAAAAAAAATAAATAAAGCAGCACAGCACAAAGGGGATGCATGTAAGGTCTCAAACCAGGCGGGTGTATGCTTAGATTTGAGAGTTTTTGTTACGGTTGTCGTCTTTGGTTGGGCAAGGCCATCCCAGACCTTCCTCTAAGACCTTTCCTCCACCAGAATGAAGAGCCACAGGTGTTCTGCATACTTTCAGTTCTGTGGCAGACTGGAAGCAGTTCTGCTCGGTCCCATAAGGCGCAGAGTTACATGCCCCGAGTATATCAAGGCCAACCATAACCACTTATTTGACTCTAATATGGCTCTAACACTTTTGAAATCTCATTTATACTTTGGTGTCTCTCGCATAGCCAAACAAGAACACTATTATTATTATTATTTCAAATGCTATACCTGGAGTTATAAAAGTAAATCCCAAACTTAGTTTCTAAACAGTTGCCTCAGAATAGTGTTTGAATAGAAACATTTTTAATGTTACTATTCAAGCTGAGCCAAACCAAAAATGGTTACGTATAATATCATGCTTAGCCCCTGCGTGGTCACACATTGTGCGCATGGGAAGAATTTGTCAACTTTTAAAAATCAGTTACCGTGTTCTTCCTGTCAATAAGCTTCTTCTTGGGTTTCCCCTACAGAAGTAGAAAGGACAACTGGGTTAGAGGACTGTTTAGATATTCTCTCCCTGACTTCACACGTGCACACACACACTCCTGAGATAACATGGAATTATGCCAGGGAAGGCTTCTTTGGGGAGAAGCAGAGAGATATATTGAGAAAGGAACAGAGTCCCATAAGCATGGGGGAAGAGCAGCAAAAAAACAAAAGGGAAAGGACAAATGAATTCTAGAAAAGAAATGTACCAATTACTTGCATTTGTATAGTCACATATCAAATCACACTTATTCTTCACAATCACCACGTGAAGAAGGTTACTATTAGTCCCGTTTATTAAAAAAAAGTGGGGGGTGAGGGTAGGATAAGATCATTTTGTGACATGTCCAAGGCTGGAGCTTCGTGGGTTCAAATATGAACCCTGAGGTTAGGTCTCAGACTCCAGTGCTCTTCTTTATACTTTCACTGAACTGTATTATGTATTAGTAAAGGAAACCAATCTCAATTCTCATGGGGTTCAAAAAGGATGCTCAGGAGAAATCAATTTTTCACAATTAAGAAAAAAATGCTCTCTATAGTATCTGAACTAGAGCTGGGCTCTCACCACAGCATGTGAAAGCCATTTATGTTTCAATTAACTTTTGTTTTTCTTTTAAAACATTCTCTCCTCATTCAATTTGCTTTCATTTAACATATACACTCTTTTTAAGTTCCTCAGTTTTACTTGTACTCATGTGTGAATGTGTATATTTAACTCAGTACAATTTTATCACTGTGTAGATTCATGTATACATCACCAAAGATAAGATACTGAACAATTCCGTGACCACAGGATCCCCTGTGTCATCCTTTTATAACCACACACCTCTTACCTAACCCCTGGATCATTTTAATCCGTTCATCTTAAAACTTTATCATTTAAAATTTACTATCTAAAAATTCCAAAAATGTTATAAAAGGAGACAGATGCAATCAATGTCAAGATTTTCCATTTACAGAAAATCAAGTGAAAAGTAGGTCTTCACCAAAATGTTTGGTCTTTCCCCTCCCGTGTCTTCTTTTCATGCCAATGTCCTGATATTGTCTCCTTATCATCAGAAAACCTCAAGATGATTTTAACTTTTTCATCAGAAAACAGTTTATTCCAGTAATATGCAATCGTGGTTTCATATTACAATCACCTAGGCAGCTTTTAGGAAGGGCTGGGGCCAGAGCATCAGCAGGGTTTATAAAACCCGCAGGTGTTGCTAATCTGCAGCCAGGGTTAAAACTACCATCGTACTATAAGACAGCAGGTTAGATACTGTTTGCCAGACAGGGTGGCCAGTGGAGGGGGGGGGGGGAAGGGCAAGAAAGGGAGACAAAATTAACCAAAAAGAAATAATTAGGAAATGAGTTTGAAAGTAACTCTGACAATAATACAGCAGGATTTTCAAGAGGAAAAACATCAGCTCAGTTTGAAGAGAACAAACCGGAAGATGTTCGGGCTTGCAACAAATACAATTTCATTTTTTCAGCGCAAGTTTGCGTGTTTGTGCCTACCATGTGGTGCACTCTAGATACTGACAAAGACAAAGACGAACATAACAAAGCACTGCTCTCAAAAGCCGACTTATAAAGTAGACAGGCTAGTAAGTAAACAGGCAATTATAACACAACGTGGGAATGTGAATCAGGCTGAGGGACTGGCAGGACTGGCAGACCCTCCTCCTAGTCTGGGTAAGAGGATGAGGACACAACTAGCAGAATTTAGGGATGGAGTGAAGGCCATTCCACGGGACGGCAAGTATGGAAGGAGGAGGCATGGAGGAGCCAGTTGACATGGCGAGACTGGCCATGGGTAGATGTGAAAAAGTAGAGATTAGCCTAAATTAATCCTCCGACTGAAATTTAGCATTTCCTTCATATACATGTCAGAAACCATCAGCAGCAGTGTTCATATGATCTTATCACCGAAACCTCCCCCAAAAATAAAAAAACAATACATCTTTTTTCATATTACTTTAGAGATGTTGCAGGTATCTCAAAATATTGCAACATGTACCATACTTTTGAAATTATGGTGATTATCAGACCCACTGGTGGTCTTGTTTATTGAATTGTTAATAAAGAAACACATACATTACTACATCTCAAATCTCGTTATTGTTATGCTTCCCCTAGAAGATGCTTTCTCATTTTGGTGATGGTTTCCCAACTGCCTGCTCCACTTCCTTCTCCCTCATGAGAAGCCCAAGGATGGAAAGACTGAGGCTCAAACATAGACTCCACGTCAGTCCAGACTGATACCACCTGTGAGGAAAATCATGCAACCTATCCTCAGCCAATGGTCCATTATTTATAAAAACAACTGGACAATCAAAGATCACCAAATATATGAGGAAATATACCAGCATAAACCAGAAAGAATGAGATGAATGAACAGAACTAATATAGAAGAATTAAATATAAAGCAAAAAAACACAAAGGAACTTTCAACAAACTAAAATAGTCAAAGAGATGTGAAAAAATATTTATGATATTGTGATTTATATCAAGAAATATATATTTGGGGGCACCCTGGGTGGCTCAGTCGGTTGAGCATCTGACTCTTGATTTCGGCTCAGGTCATGATCTCAGGGTCGTGACACTGAGTCACGAGTTGGGCTCCATGCTAATCAGGGAGTCTGCTTGAGATTCTCTCTCTCCCTTCCCTGCCCCTCCCTTCCATGCACACTGTCTAATTAAATACATCTAAAAAAAAAAGAATTTAAAGAAATATGTATTTGGTCTTCATCCCCATCTCTGGCATAGAGTACCTAAAACCTCTGGAACTTCTGAAATGATGAGCATGGTAAAGGTGCCTTTGGTTATGCCACTGTGATGACTTTGGGAATGCCCTGGATCAACGTCACGATGAGGGCTGGTCACCAGAAGAACCAACCATGTGATCAAAGGGTTAGAATTTCCAGTCCCATCTTGCTGACCTCTAGGAAGGGGAAAGGGCCTGGAGACAGGAGTTCAATCACCAATGGTCAATGATTTAATCAATCATGCCTATGTAATGATGCTTTCATAAAAATGCAAAAGGAGAACATCCAGGCTGGTGCACACGTGGAGATCTGGAGGAGCTGGCACACCTGGAGAGGGCATGGAAGCTCTGCACCCTTTCCCTATACCTTGCCCTATGCGTCTCTTCCATCTGGCCATTCCTGAATTATATCCTTTTATAATAAACCAGTGATCTAATAAGCAAAACACTTCTTGGAGTTCTGTGAGCCACTCTAGCAAATTAATCAAATGGAAGAAAGGAGAGAGTTGTAGGAATCTCTGATTTTTGGCTGGTGGGTCAGAAGTACAGGTAACAACCTGGACTTGCAACTGGGTCCGAATTAAAGGCCAAGGAGCAGGTGTTTGAAACCCCAATCTGTGGCCAGTCAGTCAGCAGCACAGGTGACAACCTGGCCTTGCGACTGGTGTCCAAAGTCAGGCAAAGGCGGAGGAAGTGGGGGATGACACAGTCTTGTAGGACTGAACCCTTATATTGCACAATCTGATGTTAATCTCTGGGCAGACAGTGCCAGAACTGAGTTGAATTCTCAGATGTGAACAGGGGAAATTGCTTGGTGCTGTGGGGGAACCCGCCTACCACACTGGAAATGGTACCAGAACCATTTTAATATTACAGCCATGTACTCTAAAAACTAGTCATAAATCAAAAATATGATTCAAAAATCATACTTGCCAAAGTTTAAAAGGTAAATTGAACAACTCTCTCCTGTCTGGTACTGAATAACAAAATAGCTAGAGCTGCAGATCAACTTAAAATTTTAGAAGAAAAAGTTCAAGAAACCTCCCAGAATTTAAAGCTAAGAAACCATATGATCAAAAGAATGAGAAAAAAGGCAAAAAAACAAAAAAACAAAAAAAACCCAAAAACACCCCAAAACACCCAAAAAAACAAAAACAAAACCCAAAAAACCATGGAGTATATAGCAAAAGATCCAAAATTCATCTAACAGAAGTTCCACAAGGAGAGGAAGCGGAGGATGAGGGGACTATTTCCCACAGACGGAGGACTTAAATCTTCCGAGTGAAATGACTCACCCACAGCAAAATCAAAATAATGAAAGTACCACACTAGAACACATCTTGGTAAAATACCTGAACTCTATAGATAAAGGAGCCTTGTAAAAGGTTCTAGGATGGTGGGGGAGGAGAGAAAAAAACAGGTTATACAGGGAGAACTGAGCTTCTATGTCTTCTAAGTGAATCTGAAGGTCTCTTTCATTAGAAGCTAAGCAGTGTAATCACTCCATCAATGGTAATAACCACAAATTTAAGGAGGAAATGTCAAATCCCATATATTTCCTGATAATAGATCATGAAATTTTAAGAAATGGCTAAAATCTGGGTATCTGTTTTCAGCATCCTGTGAAAAAGCACATATACCCTGAAAATAACATAAATTTCTCTAAGTAACCAAGGTTCCTTCTTTTGATAGTCAATTACTAAGCTGTCCTGCAAGACAATCATGTCTTAGGGGCAACAAAAGTATGTGGCACTAAGTAGTGCCTGACTGCTGTGCTATTTGAATTTCAATGTCCATTTTCCATCATTCTATCCTATCTTCCTTTGTATTGAGGTTATCAGTTGTCATTTTTTACAACTCCTGGTATATTTATTTTGTGAATCACCGCCCTGCTCTACCTTTCCTAATCTGATCCTTCTCATCTCTTCTAGTCTAGAAAAACAGATGATCATGTCCGTTAAAATTCTAACGTAAAAAGGCACAGAGTACGGGTCTTCCTTTAAGAAGAATAAAGTTCCGGGGCGCCTGGGTGGCACAGCGGTTAAGCGTCTGCCTTCAGCTCAGGGCGTGATCCCGGCGGTCTGGGATCGAGCCCCACGTCAGGCTCTTCCAACTATGAGCCTGCTTCTTCCTCTCCCACTCCCCCTGCTTGTGTTCCCTCTCTCGCTGGCTGTCTCTATCTCTGTCAAATAAATAAATAAAATCTTAAAAGAAAAAAAAAGAAGAAGAAGAATAAAGTTCAGAGCATTTGTTAAGATTGTTTAAAGATTGTAATGGTTTAATTTATGGCCTCTGGAAACAGTACAAAGTGCTACGAGTTAATGAATTCTGGAACAATGAGGTATGATATTGTGTTTTCTGCAAGGCCCTTTTTAGGAGAGATTTTACAAAATACTTTTTTTTTTTTTATAAAGCTTTTTTCCTTCTTTTGTATGTACTTTCTCCTTATCACGTGATCTAGTGATCTTATAAGATTAGCAAATTTACAAGATCAGCAAATCCCCACCTGTCCTGAAAGAGACGTGTTGCCAGCATATAGTTCATGGAGGTCTTGTGTTCAAGGTAGGACCTGAAAGACAAAGAACGAAACTGGCTATTTCTTAAGTTTGGTTGAAGGGAAAAAATATGGAAATAAAGCCATGAATCAAGCACAGAAGGGACAGGTTACTTATATACAGTTTCTAAAGAAATGTATGGTTCTCTAAAGCTGTAAAGGAAGAGAAAGTTGCTTAAATTAAAATTATAAAATACCATAGCAGCAGCAGATACAATAAAATGAAAAGGATAAATGGAGGAGTTAATTGAGAAAGTAAAAAGAAAGAAATGACGGGATTTCTTGGATTAATAAAGAGTGACACACTAAATTCAGAAAATAAGGTCAAAACAAAGCCACCACCAAAAATCATATATAACTAAGAGAGAGATCAAATGAAGCTGGGAATGGAGAGATGCATAAGGGGTGTGAAAATGTAGACAGAAGATGGATTCAATCGTGTTATTTCTCAAGAGCTTTCAGTGGCTCCTTGATGCTTACTGCAGGAGGCATACTCTTTCTCTTCGAAGCTTTTAAAAGTTGGATAAACTACATAACCAATTCCTTCACACTTTCTCCAGACGGTTCCTCAACACTGATCCTGCTGTACAGCCAAACAAGCTCCCTTAATATCCTCTCACACCACACTTCCCAATGATCCCTTTGCCATGGTCTGGACACCTCTCACACCCTCTCCACTTATCCACGATCTACCTTTCAAGAAGCAGTTCAAGTCCAGTCTGTTGCACAAAGCCTCCCCTGAAGGACTGCTGCTGGACTACAGAAGTGCCTTTGTCTGAACTCCCTTAGCCTTCACTGTATGCCTGAGGAGGGACCTGTCATACGCTGTCTCACAGAGGAAAATTTTTCTTCTTAGAAAGCAGCATGGGGGCGCCTGGGTGGCACAGCGGTTAAGCGTCTGCCTTCGGCTCAGGGCGTGATCCCGGCGTTATGGGATCGAGCCCCACATCAGGCTCCTCTGCTATGAGCCTGCTTCTTCCTCTCCCACTCCCCCTGCTTGTGTTCCCTCTCTCGCTGGCTCTCTATCTCTGTCAAAATAAATAAATAAAATCTTTAAAAAAAAAAAAAAAAGAAAGAAAGCAGCATGATACAGCAAGAAAAAAGTCAGATCTAGAATCAGAAAACCTGAACCAAATCCCCCTGTGTGATCATGGACAAGTCACATTATAGAGCCTTACTTTCTGTATCACTCAAATGGGAATACCAATGATGTGCATGAAGTACATTATAATGACAAAGGGCCATACAAATGAGCTATTTTTATTATATGTATACATAATTTCTCCATAATCCCACTGTTACCTCTCCAATGCCAGGGATCCCATCTAATATTGGTTTTATACTCCAAAGCACCAAGCATAGTGCTAGACACCTGGCTGATACTCAATAAATATATATTAGTAAAAAGGCATATTCATCTGTAGATAAATACATCTTCCCCACTCTACATGAAGACAGCTCAATTCGTTTAATATTCTTGGCCTTACTCTGCCTCTTTTCTCAGAGACCCAGGAGAGGTAGAATGACTTACCAGATTGGTAATTTAGGAAGAATAAACAGAAATGTGTCAATGAGCAGCTCCCATTTTTCTGCTGGGAGACAATCGCCCCTTACGAGGTACATATCCTCTGCTGGTCCCATAGGGTCAGGTGCTCCTCCCACACAGCCCAGTCTAACCTTGCCTACAAATGGGCATGTAAATCTATCTATATCAGAAGTTCAACAAAAAGTGTGTTTGCTTGTAGACAGATATAATCTAGTTTCCCAACCTAAACTTTATCAGTAAAGGAGTTATTTTGGCCTCCATCTCTCTTAGTCTTTGTCTTATTTCCATTGGTTCAGAACCAAACCAGTAAAACCAAACCAATCATTATTGGACTCTGTAAGAGACCCCAACATTACCTGTAATTGGTTCCTTAGAAAAGGCACTTAAATTAAGGTCCTACCTCTTGAAATACTCAAGAGTAGAGGTTTCTACTTTCATTAATTAGAAGATATGTTTCTAGGAACTGCAAATATTTAAATTCTTTAAAAACATATCAAAAGAAAACCCAAGCAATATCTTTCTGTTGTTCCTTAGGTCTTTGTAAGTTATAATTACACTGACAGAATATTTTGTAAGATGAAAGGAAGATTTCTCTATGAACAGCTGGGTTTTCGAAACAAAACAAACACAAAATGGATACTTTCTTTTATTCTCCTAAGTTCTAGCTCTATACTTAGAATCACTAATATCCCAATACATCAAAGCCAATCACCAGCGGAAGAGAAATGTGTTAACTATAAATAAGTACAGAGACTCTCAACCTTATTGTAATAAAAGAAAAAGCATCACAAGAGACTCTGAGTCTTTGGGTGAACACAAATCTCCTTGGGCACAGGGGTAAAAGTCCACAAGGCTGGGCAAAGAGCAAGTGACAAGGTAAAGAACATTAAGGAGAAAGTATAAGTTGAGTACTTTCCACAATTCATCCAGAGCTACAAATTGATTGGTTCCCACCAGCCAGAATGGAGAAATCTCCTTGAATATGGGGCTCACTTAACAGACATCTCCAAAGAGTCTTTAATAGTAAAACTTTCCTAGATCTAAACAAAAAGCTATCCTCGACAAATCAGAAAAATGTTTTTAAATGAACTGAGTAATGTGTAGAACTGATGAATCACTACATTATACACCTGAAACTATATAACACTATATGTTAATTAAACTGAAATTTTTAAAAATGTTTTTTAATAAGCCTGAAAAAGATTAAACTGATCTACAAGTAACTTAACTATCAGACCTAAAAAACCTTTAAAAGCATTTAAAGGCAATAAAACCCACTTAACAATACATTTATATGTCCAGCATCCAATTTTTAAGAATCACTGTACATGTGAAGAAATAAAATGGAAACAATAGGAAAATCAGTTCATAGAAAGAGACTCAGAAATGACAGATAACAGAATAACAAAGATTTTAAAACAGCCACTATAAATATTATAATATATGCACAAGAATCTAAAAACTCATGAAAATAATGGGAAAAAAAACAAAAAGAAGATACAAAGAGAAACAGTGGCATTCTAAAGTTAAAAATAAAATAACTGAAATGAACATTTCACTGGATGGAATTAATAAAAGATTTGACACTGTAGACAAAAAGATGAATGAATTTAGAAACAGAGAAACAGAAAACCATCCAAAATAAAGAAAGAAAAAGAGTCTAAAAAAAACTGGCAGAGCCAGACTTATAGTATAGTATCAACCAATTAACATGTAACCAGAGTCCCAAAAGGAGAAAGGAGAGGAAGGAAATAGAAAAAAATATGTGAAGAAATAATGGCCAAAAGTTTTCCAAATTTGATGAAAACTATAAGCCCACAGACCAAGAAGCTCAACAAATCCCAAGTAGAAGAAACATGAAAAAAATGACACCAAGGCATATATACAATAAACAAACTGTTGAAAATGAGTCATAAAGAAATAATCTTAAAAGCAGGCTGAGGGAAAAAAAGACACATCATGCACAAAAAAACAAAAATAAGAATTACCGCATGCTTCTTGTCACAAAAATGCAAGCCAAAAGATAATGGAACAACATTTTGCAAGTGCTAAGAAAAAG
The DNA here is from genome assembly GCF_002007445.2 of Ailuropoda melanoleuca. Lineage (NCBI taxonomy): Eukaryota > Metazoa > Chordata > Mammalia > Carnivora > Ursidae > Ailuropoda > Ailuropoda melanoleuca. The sequence continues at coordinate 16,361,414 of NC_048231.1, read as the reverse complement.
GGAATATCCAGAATATACAAAGAACTCTCACAACTTAATCTTAAGAAAACAAATAACCTCATTTAAAAATGGGCAAAATATTTATCATCAAAGACATACAAACAGCAAATAAGCACATGAAAAGATGCTCAACATTAGTCATTAGGGAAATGCAAATGAAATCATATGTGCTATCACTACACACCTCCTAAGGAGCTAAAATTCAACTGACCATACCGACTGTTAGCGAGAATGTGGAGGAACTGGAAGTCTCGTACACTTATGGGAATGTAAAATGTACAACCACTCTAGAAAACAGTGTGGCAGTTTCTTTTTTTTTTTTAATAAAGATTTTATTTATTTATTTGACAGAGGGAGACAGGGAGAGAGGGAACACAAGCAGGGAGGAGCAGGAGAGGGAGAAGCAGACTCTCCACCGTGCAGGGAGCCCGATGCAGGGCTCAATCCCAGGACCCTGGGATCATGACCTGAGCCGAAGGCAGATGCTTAACCAACTGAGCCACCCAGGCACCCCACTGTGTGGCAGTTTCTTAAAAAGTTAAACATACAACAGTATGATCCAGTCATTCCACAAGTAGGTATTTACCCAAGAGAAATGAAAGCACATGTCTATACAAAAATTTGTATATAAACTTTCAAAGAAGCTTTATTTGTAATAATGAAAAACTGGAAACAACCAAAATATCCATCAACAGATGAATGATAAGCAAATTCTGGCATATGTCTATAACAGAATGCTACTCAACAATAAAAAGGAATTAAACCATTGATATAAGATACAACATGTATGAATCTAAAAATAATTTTATAATAATAAAGTAAAAAAAAAGACCCAACAAATAAGAGAACCACCTGTAGAATTCTATTGTATTAAATGCTAGGAAATGCAGATTCACCTTTGTAACAGAAAGCAGATCATGCCTGGGGACAGGGATAGGCAAGGAAGGGCTGCGGGGTGGGGGGCATATGAGAGGAATTACACAGGGGTACAAGAAGACTTTGAGAGGTTATGGATATGTTCATTATGTTGAATTCGTGATAGTTTCACAGATATATACCTATGTTAAAACTTACCATATTATACACTTAAAATATATACAGTTTATAACTCAGTAAAACTGTTTAAAAAATAACATTTATAATACCATTCAAAAGCATGAAATACTAAGTGATGGGTTAAAAAAAAACATATTTAAGACTTTACACTGAAAACTATAAAACACTGCTAAGAAAAATAAAGGAAGACGTAAATAAGTGCACTTGTCGTGATGAACACCGGATGGTGTATGGAACTGTTGAAATCACTACATTGTACACCTAAAACCAGGATGACACTGTATGTTTTTGTTTGGTTTGTTTGTTTTTAAAGATCTTATTTATTTATTTATTTATTTATTTATTTATTTATTTATTTGACAGAGAGACAGCGAGAGAGGGAACACAAGCAGGGCAGAGGGAGAGGGAGAAGCAGGCTCCCCGCTAAGCAGGGAGCCTCATGCAGGCCTCGATCCCAGGAGGCTGGGATCATGACCTGAGCCGAAGGCAGACGCTTAACAACTGAGCCACCCAGGGGCCCCGACACTGTATGTTAACTGGAATTAAAATAAAAACTTAAAAAGTCAAAAAACAACAAAAAAAGATAGGCTAAATAAACGGACACCTGTATCATGTTCATGGATTGGAAAATTCAATATTGTTAAAATGTCCACTGCCCCAAAACTAATCTATAAACTCAATGTAATCTCTATCAAGAGCCAGGAGGCTTTTGTGTAGAAACTGATGAGGAAATTCTAAAATGTCTTGGGAAATACAAAGGACACAAAATAGTCAAAATTATTTATTTTTAGTCAAAATAACTTTAAAAAAGTTGGAAGATTTACATGATCTAATTTCAACCCTTACTATAAAGCTATAGTAATCGAGACAGATTAATTAGTGAAATTGAATAAAGTCCAGAAATAGACCCACACATATATTTGAACTAATTTTCAACAAAGATGCCAAGGTAATTCAAGAGGGTAATTTCAACAAATGGTGCTGAAATAAACGTACATCATATGAAAAGAAATGAACCTCAACCCTTACCTCACACCATATACACAAATTAAATCAATACTATTCCAGACCTAAATATAAAAGCCAAAGTTGTAAAACTTCCAGAAGAAAACATAAGAGAAAAAGCTTTATGCCGTTGGGGTTGGCAAAAATTTCCTAGCCAGGAAACACAAAATGCATACATCTTTTAAAAATCCGGTCAACTGGACTTCACTGAAATTTAAAACTTCTGGTCTTTAAAAGTCACCGTTATAGAAATGAAAAAGCTTGGGGCAACTGGGTGGCTCAGTTGGTTAAGCACCTGACTTCAGCTCAGGTCATGATCTCGGGGTCCTGGGATTGAACCCTGTCCTGCATAGGGCTCTGCACTCAGTGGGAAGCCTGCCTCTCCCTCTCCCTTTTCCTCTGCCCTTCCCCCCACTCATGCACACTCTCTCAAATAAATAAATAAAATCTTAAAAAAAAAAAGAAATGAAAAAGCTACCCACAGGCCTGGAGAAAATATTAATATTCTTAATATAAATATCTGAGAAAGGACTTGTATCAAGAGTCCTTTATATATAACACAGTAACAAAAAAATAAAAATCATAAATTTAAAATGGAAAAAAAGAAGATACATAAATGGCCAATAGCACATGAAGGCTCAATATCATTATTCATCAAAGAATAATTAAAACCAGAGAGATACACTACATGCCCACTAGAATGCCTAATATTAAAAAGCCTGACAATACAAAGTATTGATAAAGATGAGGAGCAACTAGAACTCTCATACACTTTTGGTAAAATGTAAAACGGTACCATAACTTATTATAACTTACTTTATTTTCAAATCAAGGTAACGACGACCATAAAATTTTTAAAAGTGTCTAACCCTGGGTTAAGGGGCTATTACAAAGGAGATGGGGGATTTTTTTAAAAAGATTAATGCACAGGTAGATTAAATTACTGTTAATGCTCTAGTTATTGGGTTGGGTAATATTCACACCACACATGGGAAGCAATGACAACACTGTGTCACAATTAACCTAACTCTATGGACCTAAGGCACAGATTAAAAAAAAAAAAAAAAGGTAGTCACCTCACCCATATATTTCCCATGTTTCTGATGTAGGGAATATGCGAATAAATCCACCTCTCCGATCATTTTCTTCCTTCACTCTCCGTAAAACTTTGATCTATATAGAGAAAGAGAAAATCAAGTAAGTACCCATTTTGAAAACTGCAATCCATGTGTTTATAGGGCAGAGGAAGAGAGTTACAACCCATGAATATGAAAGAAGCATGAAGGGAGAAATTAATTCCATTTAAATGTTGTTTTCTGAGAACAAGTTTCTCCCATATTGAATCTTTCTCTTTTCAATGTAAAATATGAGTTGGTCATGAACATTATAAATCACTCACTAATTTTCACTGAACCCTGTGTTATTAGCCCACAGAGGCCTGAAATGGAGTTATCTTTACCTCCTCCATTGACAGACCGAGCACAGAACCACCTAACTTCCCCGGCACCTTCTCTCGAGCTGAGCCCACAAGGTTTTTTATTTCCGCATCACTGGCAGACAGTGGACGGGAACGCTAAGGAGAAGGAAAAACAGAAACAAACAAAATGTTTTCATCAACTTTCTTCATTTCTCTCTATTCAGTCCCTCAACATCATTATCTTTCCTAATATGGATAAGCTCAAATCCAAAGCCCATTTTCTGTAATTACTCTCTTCGCCTGAAACCCTGGAAAATAAATGAAAGCTAGTAGACTCAAAGAAGAGAAAACAGAATAGAAGGAAAACACTATGGGGTTGAGAGGGAAACAAGCAGAAAAACAAGAAAAGATGTCTACATGACTTTCTAATCCAGTACGTATTCCTAATCCTGGTTTTAGAGTACATTTGACATTTTCAAAGATATGGAAGAAGTCTGAAAATAAATGCCATATAAGATTAAATGTGAATTTATTTCAGTAAATAACAATATTCTTTTTTAGCAGTGGGGAAGGAGACTTAGGAGAAATGAGACATAAAACAGAAAACCAAGGAACAATCTACTATGTCACAGGTGAAAACTGGGCCATGAGATGTTTAAGAACTTGGGTGTGGGGAGGGTGGAAATTGAGGTAAGAGTCATCAGTGACACAGAAAAGAGCTGTGACCAAAAGAAACACTGTAGCTGCTGGACTTCAAGAAACCCGATCAAGGACGACTGCCCTGGGCACTCCAAGGAGGCAGTCAAATGGGCCACACTCCTCACAATCTTCTCAATGGTAATCACAAAGGTCATCCAGAATAAAAGTTTTAGGTAATGAGCAAAGAAATATAAAGGTAACAAAGAAGTCAGATAGTATGAAGCATGTGAACACACTTACTTAAAGAGATAGTGACTGATAAGACAAATACATCCGCCAATAGGAAGAATAAGCAATAACTCAAGAAATGTGCATGCAAATTGCCTTTCTAAATTCCTAGAACTAACTCTGATGAGAGAAGAGTAGTCCTGTGGTCAGGAACTACTGTTTATTTTTCTCTTTGCATATACTATCTATGGAAAAGCTTTTGACCTTCTCAGCAATACTCACTGTTATAGACTGAATGTTTATGTTCCTCCACAAATTTATATGTTGAAGCCCTAACCCCCAATTTGATGGTATTTGGACATGGGGCTTTTGAGAGGTAATCAGGATTAAAGGAGGTCATGAGAGACTCTGGCCTGATGAAAGTAATGCCCTTAAAAGAAGAGGCATCAGAGAGCCTGTACTCTCTCTCTCTCCCCCCCAACCATGTACAGAGAGGTCATGTGAGCACAGAGCAAGATGGCAGTTATCTACAAGTTAAGAACAGAGACCTCAGAATGAAACCTGCCTTGCTGGCACCTTGATCTTGGGACTTCCCAGCCTCCAGAACTGTGAGGAGTAAGTTTCTGTGGTTTAAATTACCAAGTCTATGGTACTTGGTCATGGTAGTCCAAGGTGGACTAATAATACACACCTGTACACATCATGAATGCTTGTACCTTTGACACAAGGGAGACCAATACATACTAGTCTTCAAAGCTAGCATGGGAGTTATAAAAGATAGATTTCCTGATAGGCAACTCCATCATGAGATGCCTTTATAGTGAAAAACCATGAAATCAGCAGATACAAGCAACATGTAAAGGCAGCGACTTTTATTTATTTAGCTTTGCCTGTGGTATCTTCAGCACCCAGAACAGTACTTGGAGTAAGAGATCGATAAATATTTGATGAAGAAATAAATGAATGAATGTGCTGACACACAGATTAATCATGGTTAGTAGAACTAAACTTTGCAGAGGATTTGGGGGGAAAATTTAATTCCTTTCCAATCTCTGGGAATGCATTAAGCAGTACATGTTGGGATGAAAGGAGAATCAAGGGGAAAGTTTAAAGATTTAGGAAGGGAATCATGTAAGTAATATAATCTTTTCAAACAATTTTTAAAGTGTGAATGCTTACTTAGTGATAATTTAGTAAAGCCAAAATATTAACTGGATGCTTTAAGGACTTTTCTCATTTCATACACTACTTATCATTGGCTAAAAATACTTTATTTCACATGTGATGACATGGCTCTGATCAGAAAGCTACTGGCAGTCAAGTGCCTTATCCAAGGTCAAGTTGCCTTATCACTCACACTATTTACGAGGACCTTAAAGTCCTCTGAAATTATGTAAGAGAGAATATGAAGTAAGCACTCATTTAAATGATATAATAAAGATTAAGCATTTTAGAATAGAAAAACTTACTTTAAAATGTTGATAAGGTAAAATCTGTATTAAAGGTCAGTAATAAAAATATTTTAGGAAATAGTTATTAGCTATTAGAATAGTTTCAAGAAATGCATGATTGGGGCGTCTGGGTGGCACAGTCAATTAAGCATCTGTCTCTTGGTTTTGGCTCAGGTTGCGATCTCAGGGTCATGAGATCAAGCCTCCTGTCAGGCTCCACACTCAATGCAGAGTCTCACTGAGATTCTCCCTCTCCGCCTCCTGCTTGTGCTCATGCTCTCCCTTTCATTAAAATAAGATAAATAAATCTCTAAAAAATAAAAAAAGAAAGAAATGTGTGGTCATATTTACAAGAACATGGATCAAATCACTATTGAATAACATCTAATTGGCACCCCCAATTTTTGTTTAAAAAAAAATTTTTTTTTTTGCTTTTTGTCTTTCGTTTTTGTTCATTTTCTTGTCTGTTTTTTTATTATTGGTTTTGTAATTTTCTTTTTCTTTTTCTTTTTTTGCTTTTTGTTTTGTTTTGTTTTTTTAGGACCTAATTTTCATCTTGTGGAATTGCTCTGAGATGGAACAATATTCCTGGCTTTCAGAGACGGAGATTACAGTGATGTTGCAACCTTCCTCTACTAATCTAAACCTGCTCCTAGAAACACTGAACTGACATCCCCAAAATCCTGTCTTCTCTCCCAAGTCACTTTCAAAAAGTTGTCTCCCATACAGGTTCACAAACACTCCTTTGTTATGCACAGCCCACAGTTCTAACCCTAGCTACTTGTGCGCTATCTGGGCTGTCCGGGTGAGGCACGGAGGAATTCAGGAGGTGCTCCTGGCTGGGGTCTTCAGGAGGTTTGAAAATGGAAGGGGCTGAGGGGTAATGGTGTTTGTTAGGTGCACGCCCTAGCTGTGAACTTCCATAAGCTGACGGCTTTACTCTTTTATTGACACAAATAGCACCAGGCTGCGAAGAAAAAGGTCAATGCTACTTCAAGAGGAAAAAAAGATGGCTAGAAACTCCTTTTATCTCTTCACCTATTTACCTCAAACTAAACTATTAAAAAGGCTAAGAGGGAGAGAGATACGAAAAGTTGTAGCTACAGACATCTATGTATCTCAAATGCCTCTCCAAAATCCACCCAGGTCTTCTGTGTCTTCAGGGAAGCTGCTGTAAAATAACAGACTGGAAAGTCAGAAGTATTTTGCCAATCTCAGCTTTTCAATAAATTTGAGATTAGAGAGAATTGTCTTTATCAGCATAATATCTGTTGTGCTGGACTACACAGACATGTGTCTACGATAGGTACAACAGAGCATTACTGTCATAGACCATTGGTTGAATCTTACCAACATCTGTTAATGAAATAAACTATTAAGAAATGTGGCCTGAATTATAGGCACAGGTGAGAGAAAAGGCAGAGGAAAAGGATAACAAAGAAAAAAGAAAGAAAGGAGATAGAAATGCTTATGAGCGCCAAGAAGACATATCTGGAGATTAAAAGCAAAGCAAAAAAAAAAAAAAAAAATGGGGGGGGATGAGACTGGAAGACCATCAGGACTGCCAAAAGCAAGAGCAAAACACTCCAAGTGCAAGCCATTCTGTGGTTTTGATCTCATGAATATCAGTGCAGGGGACTGACTGACTGCACTAAGGAAATAAAGTTTTTCCGAATTTAGAGAGAACCACTGCCTCTGTCTAGATGACACAGGATTTTAACTACTGGGTGCTCAGATAGATTTTAAACTGCCAAACTACTGCCTAGGTCAGAATTCTGCCATGCAACATGCATCAGAGATGTAAAATTATCATTAGTACAACTTATGATTTAGAAATATCTGCAGAGAAGAAACCTTTACACATCGAACCTTTATTACTAGGGAAGAACTGACTGAGAATCACTGAGATGAGGGAACACCTGTCTCCACTAAAAGTAGTAAAAAACAGATGTTGAGTCAGAAAAATGATTCTCAGCTTAAAGAAAGCTGGCAGGTACCAGCAATGAGAACTGAACAAAACACAGACTATGAAAAAGGTGAGGGAGGGATCATAAAATATACTATCACTGAGGGGCAAGAATAAAACCTGTTTGACAGAGAACACATCTGAAGAACAAAAATGCCCTAATGTGGTTTTGCAAAGTTTGGAATTCTGTGTTAGAAACAAATGAACTAAAAACAGCTTGATTTGTATGTGACGCATCTTGTTACCTAGAAAATAAAAGGTAGAATCCAGTTTAAAAAGCAAAATTAATTAATGCCATCAAATGAAATCAAAGGACCAAAATGGACCACAAATGAATAAATCTAGGCAGAAAATAAACAAAAAATGGCTAATGGAGAAGGTCTAAATATAATTGATAACCAGAAGTATACTTTGAAATCAGGGGAGGGAAAAAAAAAAGTAGTAAGTAGACTTGTGTTACAGTCAAAAAGAGATATGCAACATCTGGAGATTTGGAATAAATATAAGTCAGCAGGTCTGAAAGACATGCATCTTGTTATTAAGGAAACTGGTTTTAAAACAAAACAAAACAAAACAAAAACTTACCAAAACCACTTACAATTATGTTTGAAAAACCATGAAGAACTGAGGAGGTACCAGAGGATTAGAAAAAAACAACTGAGGTACCAATCTTCAAAAATGTAATAAGTGTGTTTCTGGTGATTACCGCCTGGTATGTCTAACTTGAATCCCTAGCAAAATAATGGAACAAATATTAAAAGAAAAAAAAATCCGTAAACATTTAGAGTTTACTGAGCTCATGAAGAGTAAGTACGGAGACTGCTTTATTTTAAAACACACTTTAAAATGTTTATTTTTAGGACAAAATTACAAAAAAAAAAGGTGGAACAGAGCAAATACATTTAATGTCTTTGGGTTTTACAAAAGCATTTATACAAATTTCATAAAATTTTTATTCTAATTATATCCCTAATTGGGGCTTAGGGTCATAATATAATGAAGAAAACACACCAACAAAAGCTGAAAAGGGTTAAAAGATGTAATGTAGGATAAATAGCAGTGAATCAAGTTAAGAAGTGATTTTCAGAATGGGTATTGATTGAGCATCACTTAGAATCTTCACTGATGTCTAGGAGGATGGATAAATAAAAAGATAACACTAAGTAATTAATTTGCATTTGTAGATGACAGGAAATGTGAAAAGAATGGCCACAGATATCGAAACAACTCCCAATACCTGCCATCAAATCGGTAAAAGGAAAATCAATAGGACCCAAAAGTGTGAAGGGGACCTATGTGTCCAAGGTAAACTATGTGTCCAGAACTATCCCAAATATTTACCTATGCCTTATTGTTTCTTTCGCACCATACCTCCACGTATGTATTATCTTCATTTCACAGATGTGGGTAGTGAGCCTCAGAGACGCAAGGGAACTTGCCCAAAGTCTAACAGCTAGTTAGTTACTGGCAGAGCAACTCTGAACCCGGGGTTATCTGACTCTAAAGTCTGTGTGCTTTCCACAAAACCATGCCATCTGCCTTGGGACCCTGAGAAGTGATTTCTAATGAGTGGGAAATTTGAACCGCAGGCATTCAAGGGAAGCAAGAAATGTAGAAAGAAATAATGGATTAAAAAGGAAGAGTCAGACAACAGGCAAAGAACTGTGACTGCACCATCTGACAGCAACAGAAAAAGAAAACTTGAAGAAGTGTCCAGGGACAGAGCAGAGAACTTGTTTTCATTTTTAACTTAGCTCTGACAAAACTACCACGGAGTTGAGAACATTTCATTAACAGAAAGACGGCGGCCAAGTAGAACACTGCAAAGAACAAGAAGAGTCAAAGAATTCCATGTGTATAAAGTTGGCTGAATAAAGCTAGAAAGACTTTGTGTCACGTGAGCAGTGTGCAACTACACAACCGTGAGGGAGAGGCCTTGCTCGGCCACAGACTAACTGCAGTCTACAGCCATTCAAGCCACTGGAGCTAGACAGATGGAAGAGATTAAAACGGGTGAAGGGAAGTTAAGATTAGAATTACATATCAAAGACACTACTTTGGAATCAAATTCAGAAGATTATGAATTAAGCATTTTTAAGGTTCTCCTGAAGTAAGAGTAGATATCCCTAAAAGGTATTCAGAATGTAGGCTCTTTGAAGCCAACAGCTTTGGGGCTTTGTTGTTGTTGTTTGTTTTCTGTTTGTTTGCCACGGAGAACAGCTAGCACACCTAGGTACCTGCTAAACATAAAACACTAAACGTTACAGAGTTTCTAATTCTACCAACTAAACACGAAAACCTGTATTATGGAACCTCATTAACCATTTACCAAACACTAGACAAGACAACCAGCAAACCTTTTTCTCATTTCTTGGACTCATATAAACTATGTAAAGCACTTTGTCAAAAACAGTAGCTACGAGGGTTACAATTCAAGCTCCCAAGCTGTCCGCCAACTGTAGGAGAGAGTACAAAGGCCAAAATAAATACCCTGGAGCTTCTTGCTGAAGAACTACTAGTTGCAGGGGCACACGTACGTCTGAAACATCTAGAGCCCTCATTTCAAAGCATCAACTAGCAGGACCAGCACCCTCACTGCTACCCAATCACTTCAACAAGATGTTTAAAAGAAAACAAAGATCTTCATAGAAGAAAATGACAGTTAATCTCAAATATACCTAACAAGAACAGTAGGAGGACAAATACTGTTCATTGGGAGCTGGAGATAAAATATTCTGAGTTTATTTTTAAAGGTAGCATCTCAGACACTTATTATGGCTGAGGTTCTAAGATGCATAAAACTGCAAATCACTACGTATGAGAAATATGTACAATCAAATGCAGCCCAATACCCCGTGCGAAAATGTTTCCAATATGAAGCTACTGACAATAGTACCTTTCATAAGACATCTGAAGGAAAGAAAGGGTATCTGTGAACTATATTTCCTTCCTGGAATATTCTGGTCAAAACGATAGATATGCCTCTAAATCCTGTTTGTCATTTAAATCCAACTGTCTCCTTCACAGCGTGATCACTACCAGGAAAAAAGAGGATTCACAAATTCCTGCGGCCTCTGCTCTTGTATTCTATATCTGGAAAGACCTCTGTGCATCCATTTTCACTTACTCTATGTTATTGAAGTTCAAAAAGCAAGTGCATCAAACACAGACTGTGAAAGAGCAAAGCTAAAAGGCTTTCAATTTGGGAGCTGGAAATAAGAATCTGAATGAAGTCTCCAAATGATCCAGAACTTACCAGTTTGGCATCTGAGGACTGAAACTGTGCAGACACTGGACGCTACAAAAGACAGAAAAATGGAATAAAGCCTTATCTTCTCCTACCATACCGAGGTTTTCCAACTCCTACGTCTATGACCTCACAAAGGAGATGATCTCCTAGCAGAAAACAAAAGCAAGAGCCCTACACTTTGTGCTTATAAGACCAGAGCATTTATTATGCTTCACACCACTTTCTTCTATGGTGTATCTGCCCCAGTTTCGTCTTCTCAGCAGGAGCACACAATCCTACTGTCATATCCAGAAGTCAACTACTCCACCTGATAAATTTGTTCCAGAACACACAGAGTTAATCTACAATTTCTTTAGCCTTTAAATAAAAGTGTCCTATAAGCAGCTTATGGATGAAGTCATGCCATGACCTACCAGTTAGCAAAACAAATGGCAGACAGATTCTCTACAATTTGCAAAGAGTGGCCAATAAAGGCTAAGAGGCAGGCTAAGAGAAGGGGTCAATTCAACCAAGATTGACAGCTACCCCTAGAGTAAAACTTGGCCGAAACTCTGTGAAAACTGCACAGCAACATTCACAATCCTTTACACACGATCCTGTGGCTCCTGCCACAGATACTGCAGGAAAGCATCTGCAAAGGAATGTAATGGCCTAAATTCAGCTTTGCTAGTACACCAGGAATAATCCCCTACTTTTTCTTATTAAAAATTAAAGAAAACCCTTTGATCTGTGATGATGTACTGATCAAGAACCACCTTGCTGCCTGGCTTTCCTTTGAATCCAAGATAACAGTACCCCTTAAAATCCAGGACACCCTGTCCCACACTGCAACCCAAATACTAACAGGGGACAATCCTAGAGCAGGTGGTCACAGACTGCATCTAGCTCAAAGACATGTTATGTTTGGTCTGCAAAGTATTTTTTCTTTAACTGGACCAGTTGGCAATATTTAAAATAAGACTTCTGATTTCTCTTGACAGTAGGAAGGTCTGACAACATGCATGGCAATGATCAGGTAGAGCAGCAGCAAACAGCTGCCCCTTTTCAACACGGGGCACAGGCTCCGGTCTGGCACAGCCGTGTCCCTCTCAGCTGTATTGTACCTGGCTGGCCCTCTTCCTCATTCCCATTGTCTGCCTGCAGCCCCTCTAGACATTTGAGTTTGCAGACCCTGTTCTAATGAAAAGCTAGAAGTATAACTGTGTGACAGTGAGGAGCTTGGCAGACAGATATAGCACTACTCGAAATGAGACCAGCAAGCTAAAGGAAAAAAGGAGAACGAGCAGTGGCAGGAGAAGGGAGAGGTGGAGGAGGAATCAATGGTGGGGAGAAGAAACAGAAAGGGGAGGGAAGGGGAAGCAGCAGCTATTTCGGCCTTCAAAGAGCTTACAGTCTAGTGGAAGAACGCTGGACAATTTCAAAGCAACAAATCGATGAATGCCAAAACCATGCGCTAGAGAACAAGTACATCATATTGAAATAAAAAATAAAGGTCATGACAGAATGGGATGGATTTAATAGGAAACGATCTCCAAACTTCTGAGCAGGCAAGGTCATCAATCTAGACGGGAAGAGAGCAGGAAGGTAGACCTTTTAGATAAGAAGAAATATTAAGGGAAAAAACACAAGTGGAAACTAGCCAGGTCTAGACAGGCAGCGATGGATTAGATGATGGAATGAGCAGGCAGAACGATGAGCTGATTGGTTTAACTGGAACACAAATGCAGAGGACACAAAGACCGGAGCAACGCTTGATAAGTGACGTTTCAGACACGCACAGGATTCTATAGGCATTTATCTCATTTAACCTCAGTTAACACCTCACGATCACTGAGCGCTTATAGAGAAGATATTATTTCAATCAAGCATCTTCTTTACAAAGTTAGCCTGAAGATCAAAAAGAATGTAGCAGAGTAATGACTAGGCATTTGTAGGCTCCCTCTCTGTGCCTTGTTTATGAGCATATCAATTTGAGGAAAAAAACGGGTGATTAAAAAAAAATACAGATAATGAAAAAAAAGGCAAAAGAAAAGGAAAACATAAAGCAGGGAATAAGTTGGTTTGAAAGCATTAAAAGCATATGCTAACAGCCACAGCTGAATATAACTCCCTCCTGTCTGGAATGATCCCCAAATTCTCCTGCTCTAAGTGACGTCATATGCATAGTGCTTCAGCTCACTCATTTACATCAGCTACATTTCCACTAAGCCTCCTTGGGATCCCTGCTGCTGAATTTGCTTACCTGAGGTTTTTGGAAAGGGTTTCTCCTGGAAGACTCAAAGGTGGGATAAATTGGCCGGGTTGATGCCCTCTGGGCAGGGTCCTGGCACACAAATCCTGAATGGGGAATGGCAAACATTAAAACCTGCCATTTCTAAGAACTTAGCAGGTTTAGCTGTACCTTTTCTTTTAGATATACAAACTCAGTTTCACGGTCATAAATATTACAGAGATCCATCCCCAGGAGGATTAGGCATGGCTCTCTCAGACACACAACTCCACTCGAACGTCAAACCACCAAAACTGGACAGCACAAGAATGGAAAATATGCAGATAAATCAACCTTTCTTGTTGGGGAGCTGATTCTGATTGAAAAAGAGATGTGGATTTTTGATGAACGTCAGAGTAAAAATACAAACCACCATTTAAAAATACACAGTTCTTTATAAAAACAAGTTATTTTAAAGTAGCCTCCTAGAGGGTGACTGGAAAATAATGTTGTTTTTACTGGTGAACCCAAAAGCAGGTGAGGGGTCCTGTCCTGTCATACAAGATCTACTTCTGGAACGCTGAAGGCCGTCTCCTGGCACCTTCCAAAGTGGGCTTCTCAGGTTATCTATGGCTTAAGAAATTAGGTGTGCCCTCAGTTCACTTACTTCCTAAAAAGAAGTAGACTCCCATCCAGGGAGACTAGAGTGGCTAAGTTTTACAGCATTTGCTGTACACCAAGTACTAGTTCATTTCAAACATATTCTGTTGTGCCTTTTTAGAGTACTTAGGAAACAACAACAAACCCACAATATACCCACCTGACTGCCCATCTCCACTTCAGAGTTTTGGCTTATCTACTCAAAAAGGGATTTCGTCGTTGGGCCGCCTTCAGTTCTAACTATTACAGGCGGGGCCATGTTGACACCAGCAGAGACGGCCTAGTAGAAATATAGCCAGTCTCCTCTGTAACAAAGCTTCTTTAGCCAGCGCCCCAGGAATTAGGTCTCAGCCCTAGTTGTGGTTCAGCCTCAGGACAGGATGGAGCCAGGGGGAGTAGAAACATATAAACACTTGCCTGAAAATATAATTTTTCAGTACAAAACATTCAGCATGGCTTAGGAACTGCCAGTTGGCAACACCTCGAGACCAGCCTGACAAAATGGATGCTCTGGTTAACCTTTATGTGAGTCTTCAGAAAACACTACTACTCACCTACAACAGTGAACATATCTGAAATCATACTGGCTTTAATCTTTAGGTCCAGAGGTGCATCACTATTAGAAGAGAGAAAGCAAGGACAATTGATAATGTTATAGATTAACAGAATAACTACCCCTAATGGGCCTCAATATGGCAGGGCTTCCAAATGTCGACGAGAAGCAACACATAAAGCACATCAAATCCATGGAAAAGGAAAAAGAAATCTGGACAAAAATACTAGAAATAAAAGCCCACTGTTAAACTCATCCTCTGTAGGGCAGGTCCAGCACCAAAGCTGATCCCCTGACCTGCAGTCTTTTTATTCCAGAAGGTCTTGTGTAATGCAAACTGTGTACAAGTCAAGAATATTGCTTCATTATCACTGTGGATTTTAGAGGCTTAGACTTTTAATATGCTCTTTTATGAGTATGTCCACCATTCAAATTATTTTTTACTGCTACAATAGTCAAACCACATTCACACACAAGAGAAGAAACACTGGTCGTCTTTGTACTTTTTTTAAGGCCTCATTTTCTGTTCTAAATCAATCTTCTTAAGCTTTTAGGCTTGTGAAAGGGGGCAAAAAAATACAGGTTATACCAAAATATCACCAGATGATGCAGCAGGAACCCACATGGAAACAGAAACATGAACTGAAAGCTGGAAGCCTCCCTGTGGCAGTGACTATCGTGTTGGCTTTGGTGTTGAGGTGTTTCTCCATGAACCAGATTACTTTGGCTGCTGGACCATTGCATCATTCTGGGGATCTCTAACATCATATGATGCACCTGGCTGGGCAAACTCCAAAGAGCTGACTTAACAAAAGAGTAGCCCAACATCTGAAGCATCTCTGTGATATCTAGCTCTATACCTTACTATTGGGGTTAAGCTGAACTCCCACCCCACGAAGCAGTCAATCTGTCTTTATTTGATTATTTGGCATTTTGCCAACATTTTTCATCCTTAAAAATGCAGCCACTGGGTGGTCTCTAGCATAAATCTCTAGGGTTCTCTAGCTGTTTAGA
Source organism: Ailuropoda melanoleuca (assembly GCF_002007445.2). NCBI lineage: Eukaryota > Metazoa > Chordata > Mammalia > Carnivora > Ursidae > Ailuropoda > Ailuropoda melanoleuca. The sequence goes on along the minus strand of NC_048231.1, from coordinate 16,345,966 downwards.
GAAGTATATGGCTAATAGGAATTCTGGGTACAGCTGCAGATATAAGTACAATCCCTTCTGGTATTGAAAAATATGTTTCTTTACTTCTTCTAAACAAGAGATAGGTTAAAAAAATTTTTTTAAGATTGAAGTTTTTACACTCTAATCTTAGATGCATACCAGAATATGGAAAGGGTAAAAGGACCAAATATTATATATACTACCCTAGGCCCAGCTCTATACCTTTACAGTATATGTGGATTTGAGCCTGTATAAACCTTTAGTAATAAAGGAAATATAATACCTCATGTATTTCTTTAGCCTTAGCAGAACACCTACAAAGTTAAAGAGAGAGAGAGAGAGAGAGAGAGAACTGGAAATAAAAATAAACACAAGAAGCATCCTGTAGGAGCTCAAGAAGACAGTTATCATAGATCACAAATTGGCTAGTAAGATAGAGATTCATGGTTACCATCTGGAAGTTAACCACATGTCACAAATCCCTCAAATTTAGAAATTCTAGTCATTTCTATCTAATAACTAGTGTTAAAAATCTAGTGCCAAGAGAAATGACTTAAAAAAGTGTTTTAGTGCTACTCATTGAAGGCTTGTCCTTTTCTAGTTGATGGAACAGACTACTTACCAGGCCAAAGAAGGGGAGAGATTTACTTCCAACAACCATGGCTTCAGAGTAGAATCTATGAGCACATCAAAGCCATAGAGTTCTAGAAATACAACATAACACAATACACAAGATCACTTTCTATGTTACAGCTGAAAAAAATCTGGAAGACTGAATCCAATCAACTCCCACAAAAGGCCTAGAAATTTGGTGAGTATAAGTAATGAGTGCAAGTAGAAGCAGAGAATCTTTCAAGTTCAAGAGAAATTAATCAAACTCTAGAGATAATGAGATAACACTGTTATAAAATTCCACTGTTTTTATCACCCACTCTATTGACCTTGCTGAGTTCTACACAGAAAGTGACCTGACCTCTAAAAGTTAGCAAGCATGATTCTGCTGTACATATGGTTAAAAAAAAAAAAAAAAAAAAGTTGGGAATGGGAATGCAACAAGTGCATCCAACAACAAAGCTGCTTGGGTTTGTTCTGGATTATCCCACCATCTTCTGAAAACAGAAAAATCTACTGGAGAAATCTCCCTGGGGCCCTTCCATTGCATTCTCCTAAACCAAGATCTTGCCTTTGCAGCCTGGGTCAAGAAGATATCTAAGTGTAAAATATATTTATTCTCCCCCTCTCCTATGGTTTCAATTTCCCTTTGAAGACAGAAAATAAAGTACAATGGCCCAACATAGAAAGACAGAAGAGAAAGGAGGGAGCCCGTGGCAGACAGAGCAGAACTGTGACAAGCCATCCTGCACCACTAATATCACTGAAAAAGGGAAGGAGCCAGAGACCAAAATTTCCATGGTTTCTGGATTCTTTACTGATTCTTCCTTATCTCCTCAACTGTTGCAAAGAGCAATCCAAGACCATAAGCAGGCTTTTCTCCCAGGATGCAGGGGTAATATGACACTAACTCTGGAACCTCAGCTGGTAACCTTGACTCTTATCATTAATGAGACCCTCTCCACAGTCATCTTTGGTATACGTAGATCAAATATATCTAACTTTCAGAAGCCTCCCTCATTCTCAAACTTCCCACTCCGTGTCCCTCAAATAAACTATCTACATCTTCTTTCCAAGAGAAAAGACGAGCTTCCTTACAGTTCAACCAGAGTTCACAGGCCACAGCTCACACCTACAGAACACAACCAGGTACCTTCCAGAAACTCATTTTGAAACAAATGTCTTTACTTCAAGGAGGATTCTCCCATTATTCAATCCTCTCAAAAACACAGAAAAGTAAATGTAAGTTTCTAGAAGGGTGGTGCCAAAGACTGTCTTCTGAAGAGGAGGTCTGATATGGGACCAAGAATCCTAGAAGGGGAATCTAGAGACTTGGATCCTTCTCATGACTCTACCATTTATTCATTGTGGAACTGGGGGAAATTCATTTCTGTCTCTGGTATTTCTTTAGCATCCTGTCATTTCCTTTATCTTATTAATCACCATCTGTCAACCACTTGTACGCTCAATGTTATATCCAAAATTCCTATTTGTGCAACACTGAGTAGACAATGATATTCAAGTTCTTCTCTCAGGAAAAGTTGTCATGAATCAATTTACTTCCATGGTACTTATTTAGGATTCAATTTAATTAGCAAAAATAATCACAAACTAAAAGAGAGTCTGAGATGGGATTTACCTTCATGTAACTACACAAAAATCAATTATTTGTACTTTAAAATGTAAAGAAAAGAAAGCTCCTTCACCTATCTCTTTTAGGTAACAAATTCACAACTTTTATGGCCAGTACATTCTTCTGAATATTTTACCTAATCTTCAATCATCTCACAGAATATTCCCCTTTTAATCTGAAAAAAAAAATATTTTGTGATATAGCACTAAATAAGGCATTTAAAAAGGAAAACTTACTTTCAAAATCTACAAGTCCATGTCAACATTACACAAGAAAGAGCACAGGACTCAACTGTTTCACAAAATGGTAATATTATTAATAATAATAGTACAAGGAACAGGGCAAGAATAATGCTTGATGCACACAGTGACCAGATTTGCAGAATCAACCACAAATCAAGACAAACTGAAAACAGAATGACAACCAATGAGCCCCATTATTTAAACACCTTGCATTAAACAGCCAGCATAGTTATTTGACTATTTCCCAAATTAAGAGGCAAATTCCAAGAATCTCAGCTGAAAGGCTGAGAACTAACATTCTGGGAAGAAAAATAAAAAATAACCCAAAGAGAGAAAACACCCTTTACGGTGCCAACGAAATTTTTACTCAGGTGCATGAAACCTGTCAATGCTAAAAATCTTAACATCAGTTTTGGCTCTGACTGTACCTGTACGTGCACAAGGCTTGGATCTATGACCATCTAAAGTGGGCTGAGTTTGGGATAGCGTTACAACCCAGTGCAAAGCCCAGCTCCTCTCAGAGGCTGGAACTGGAGGGGGTGGGGGTGGGGGGCAATGGTAAATGGTATGAAAAAATAGCATTTGTATCAGGTTTATCTCTTTAAAATAATCAATTCAGCTTAAGAAAAATAATTTGGGCCCTTAACAGGCTACAAAGATCCTTGTAATGACCCTTTTAACTTACGACTGGTCTTTTCCATGGACATTCAAGATTTTAAAAGGTAAAAAGTAGGTTGTACTGAGAATATTAAAACTTCACCTTCAATACTGTGGGTTTTGGCAGCAGTGTCTAAAATTTCAAAAACTCGGTATCCAGGATGAGATCTACCAGTGCTCCTGTCATTAAAGGGTGCAGGCAAGCTAGGTTTCTCCCATTCTGAGAGCTACTTTCTTTGTTCCTCTGTGTTGTCCTCATCATGACAGAAGAGCAAGAATTTTCAAAGGGCTGTTGCTACCACCCTGTTCAACAATGTTTCTTCAGGAAAATTTTCTTTCATGGGATGTATTTCCTTCAGCCCCCAGCCAAATCAAAACAAACTTGAAAATATTCTAGTGACTAAGTGAGAAGAACCCTGGTTCCACCTCTACTTTACACTGGTACCCTTATCTCCCTATTTCTTGAAAGCAGCTTCCTGAAAAAGCAATCTACACTTAGCTGCCTTAACCTTCTTAATGCCTACTCATTCCCCAACCCGTAAGAATTTGCTTCTGCTCCCATTCTCTAAGTCAGTGCCTATTCTCGCTGTGATCACCGAAGACCACCAAACATCTGAAACTGTTGACCACCCCTTACTTATTGGAACTTTCTTCTCCCTTGGTTCCAGGACACTGCTCTCTTCTGATTCTCCTCCTCTTTTCATTCCTTCTCTTCTGCCAAGCTAGTCACTGGTAGGTTTGTTCAGGGTGGCATCCTCAGGGCTCTTTCCTTCTCAATTCTACTTCTCTTCTTGGGTGATCTCATGTATTCTCATGGCTGCAATTAATATTATGATGATGACATTCAAATCTCTATCTTTAAGTCAAGTGTCTCCTGGACACCAAATCCATAACTCCAATCGCCTTCTAGACAACTTCACTAGGATATCCCATGAGTACTCAACCTCAACAGAACATAACTTGTTATCTTTCCCCCAAACCTGTTTGGCTTCCCATTATTCTTCACCTTAGAAAATGGTAATCCCATCCACCAGTCTCCAAAGCTAGAAGCACTCTCTTCACCACCTCCCAAATCCTACACATTACCAGATCTCTTCTATAATTCTCTTTAATCCAGTCTTCTATATTCCCTTTTGAGCTATAATTCATATATAATGAAAGGGACAGATCTTAAGTGTACAATTTGATCAGGCAAGATAAATTTCGGCATCCACGTAATCTACATTCATATCAACCCACAAGCACATTTCCATCAGCCCAGAAAGATCCCTCATGCCCCTTCCTGGTAAATAGCCTGCTTCCCCTCATCACATCCCCAGATAATCACTATTCTTATTTCTTTCACCATAGATTCATTTTGTCCATTCTAGAATGTTATATAAATGAGAGCTTCCAGTATACACTCTCTTGAGTCTGGTTCTTTCATTTAGCATTTCTGAGATTCATCCACCTATCATTGTTTCTTGTTTTAAAACAAGTTTATTGAGAGAATAAAATTACTGTATAATTTACATACAACAAAATTCACCCTTTTAAATTGTAGTTTGATGAGTTTAGACAAACGTACATAGTTGTTTAACCACCACCACAATTAAGATATAGAACAATTCTATCACAGACACTCCCCATGCCCCTTAGAGTCAATTCTCACTCCCCATCCCACCAACAATCATTGATCTAATCTCTACCTTTTCCAGAAAGTCAAATAAATGAAATCATACAGTATTAGCCTCTGACAGTAGCTTCTTTCACTTAGCACTGTGCTTTTGAGATTTATCTATGTAACTGTGTTTCAATAGTGTAGTTCATTCCTTTTATTCCATGTTATGGATATACCACAACTTGTTCATCCATTCAACAGTTCATGGACATTGGGTTGCTTCCAATTTTTGACGATTATGAATAAAGCTACTATAAACCTTCATGTACAGGTATTTGTGTGAACAGCTTTTCTTGGGTAAACAGCTACAAGTGGGATTGCTGGATCACATGCTAAGTCTATATTATTGCTGCATACTTCTTACCTCCCCATTCGTTTCCCTAGGACTAGTATCTCCCCACTGCAGTCCATTCTCCACACAGCCACCAGAATTTCTAAGACATAAATCTAATAGATAGAGACAGGCTGCGAACTGGCCCAACAACAGACACTTGATGTCAGGTTGGCTCCTGCAGGATTTTAAATTAGTCACTTCTAGTCATGTTGTACAGTATTCTCTTTGTTGTAATTCTGTCCTACCAAGCTTTGGGTCAAATCCTGATAAAAATGGAAGAAAATAATAATAATCTTATTGCTCTCCTGCTCAAAAAAATCCAGTGTCTGTCTGTTGTCTACAGGATGAATTTAAACGTGTCAGTCCTCTATAATCAGGCCCTGATCTACTTCCATAACGTCGTCTCCTGCCACCCCCTCCCATGCAGGCTCTATCTAGTCATAATGAGCTTCCCGCTTCAGAAAAATGTCACATTGTGTCTGCACACTGCACTGGGCACGTCATAGTCCCTCTGTTAGAAATGGCTTCCCTGGCTTCCCCTAGGCATCGCTGGTAGGTCTGGTGTATTCCAGGAGTACCCGAGTCACTCTACTACCTGTACTGTCATTTATCATTTCATGTCTGCTCCTCCCCACCACTGGAGGGTAGGGCCATGTCTCACACATCGTTATACTGCAGGCCGCCTGCATCATAAAAAGCACATAGGAAGCAATCAAGAAACACTAAAAGGAAGGAAAAGAAAAGAGAAGGAAAAGAGAAAAAAAATTAAGTGAAAAATACAATTTTCAAAAGAGACAAAGTAATATGTAGCTACTCCCCCAAAATAACCCTGGGACAAGACTTGAAATATTTATAATAAAGCTAGTAACCATAAAGACAATAAAAGTCTTATTACGATTTTTACGTATAAGACCTATTTAAAAAAAAAAAAAACAAAACTTGATAAAGGGTGGCCTAGGAAGCGAGGGAAAGATTTGCGAGGGAAAATAATAACGTGTCCAATGCCTAACAGGTTACTAAACATGTCACAGCACTAATTGTGGAATCAGTCCACTAACCCTCCCCAGAAACAAAGCCCCAGCTGCAGCTGTAATCCTGAGGCGGTGGAAAGTGCTGACATTAGCCAGTGTGCACTGTCAGTCAAATGCTATTGTATAAAGGAAATTCTTTTTACCTTGGCTTTGCATTTGAGTTGAAAACCTAAGGAGGAAGTCTTTATCTGGGGTCCAGAAGGAGAAGTTGGAAAAAAGCAGATCAAGATCCCACAGGAAAATGAGCTAAATAAAAGAAAAAGCCCAGAGCCAATTTGTTAACTAGTCCAATACATCAATATGGTATCTGGCTACCATATGTAAAGGTAGATTGGAAAGGAGTATCTGGGACTCGGTACTGTTGATTACAGCCAAAAGAGTGCCTTTTTTCAGGCCTGATCTGCTAGAGAGAATGATATCGTTTTTCCTGAGATCTAGTTACAGGAAAGCAGGAGGAGAATCCAGGAGATGGGGCATGCCAGAAGTGGTCGGACTCTTCAGAACTCATCTTTCTGTAAATGGAGAAAGAGCAGGAGAGACCTGGCTCCCCAACTTGGCTTTGCCATTTGTTAACTGCATGACCTAGGACAGACTATTTAACCTTTCTGAATCCTTTCTCCTTGCTATAAAACATGGGTAATAAATACCAACAAAACTCTTAAGAGGGCTAAAGGGAATAACCAATGAAAAGTGCTTGACAAACAGTAGGTACTTCCTCCCAAGCCCCTTCTACAGTAAACTTCCCTTCCCACCTGAATAGGAGCATGGGATAAAGCAGAAAGGAGACTCTCTCAAAAAGTGAACTGTTTAAAAAAGAAGAAAGAAAGAAAAGTGAAATATTTGCTGACTTTTGTTGGTGATGGTCAAGTAGTTTACATAATTGGGGAATGTATGCTGCCCACTTTCGTTGCTTCAACAAATATTTATGGACACCTACCCTTTGAGAAAGTCAGCTTACCTTATGAATGGTCTAGAACAAGAGCGATGGAAGGCCAAACTGGCATTCATTCAACAGAGAGAGGTGTACTGAGCACAGATTGTCCCGAGCAAAGACGTCACTGGCCTCCAATCTAAAGAAGGTCAGCCTCATCACCTCTATAAGTGGCAGGACAGCTGGCTCAGAGGATCCCAAGCCGGAGAGGACCAGGATCATAGCCTGTTACTTCAGCCATCCTCACACACACAGATAAAACTGCTGTCAGCAGCAGCATCTGTAAAGGACAGCTAACATCCTGTTGCTCTTGGCTGTTTTTCTCCAACTGGTCAAAAAAGCCGTTCTCATTGCCAGTTATGTCACCATGCCAATTTCCTAAGCATATTTGAAGGGTTGCTGTTTACACATATATTTCACATGGTACCGTATTTTTATAATCTTGAAGGCAGTAAAAATTAGAGTGCCAGAAATCTATTTTCTTGGGAGAGGCATCAAAAACTCTATAAATCAAGAGTGCAATGATCAAGATGACCTGACAGCCAACCATCTTGTGGGCTCCTGCCCTCCAGGCCGGATCTCCTTCATGTGGGCCCTACGACGCACGAGTCTGGAACCTCAGAAACGGTCTTCGTTTCTCAGTCCTCAATGGACTAATTATTCTCTGGGGTCCTTTCCAGATGTACAAATCTATGAGAAGGCATTACATGGCTAAGTTCAGGTAATCTGTGAAGGTTCCTAAGTCTACATTTAAATGCCAATAATACAACGCAGATGTATGTATATATCATCCCATGTAAAATCCAGCTTGAGAGGAACAACACTTATAATCTATACAGGGACTGAAAATAAGCTAAATGCATAGATAAACAAATGAACAGAATACTGGAAGTACTGAAAAGCATAGTTGGACATTACAGATGGTAGAGTGGGAAAGAAATCATAAGGACAGAAACACTTAGATAGTGATAGAACGCTCCTGGCCAAGACCCATAATGTGTACGGGTGAAACCACAACCAAAAGAATATAGGGAACCCCATCACTGGACTACTGGCTTCCACTAAAAACACCAATGTTCTGTGCAAGCCAAATTATTCTGGGAAGCTCTCAATTCCTGTTTACTCTAAAACAAATAAGAAAAAAAGAGAAAAAAAAACCAAACCCAGTTGATTCCTTGTAACTTAAACCCCAGGGGAAGTTAGCAGGAGTCAGCGGGAGCCAGAGAGACTCACACAAATATATACACGTATACAAAATCGTATCTGATGGGAGGAGGTTAACGAAGCACACAAAATCCCAGGGCTGACAGGAAGTGGAATTAGAACCACAAAAGCCAAGAAGACAGTCAACAACTTAAAAAACTCCAGATGCACTCACTTTATTAAAACTGAAGAAAAGCAGGGAGGGGGAAAGGGGACCCATGGATGATGAAATGGATTTAGGGGCATTTCACTGAGTCAGAGAAAGTCACTGCTTATTTCATGTTGGAATCTCTACTGCCATTAAGTTCCAGAAATTCTCAAGCTTCCAAAAGGCAATCAGGTAATAAAACAAATAGAAAAGGAAACCTTCAGAACAGCTTATGATCATTTCTACAACAAAGGTTTTTACGCCAAGAAACCCTCATATAAGAGCCAAGTAGATGTGGAAAAGAAGATATGTTCTATGCACCACCACCCCTCAAACAGTTTAAATAACAGAGCTCTAGACCCTTACCAAACCAGATCTACTGAGAAGCCTACTATCAGGCCACCAAAAGGCAATTAAAGCAAGTACCAATGATTCATTCAACAAACATTTCTTTAACATCCTCTAAGAGCAAAAACAATGCTATTGTGCACAATAGGAACAGAAACTAGGGAGACACAGCTGCTGTCTGCAAGGAGCTTCTAGTCCAGGAGGGGAGTCAGACACATAAACAGGCCCCAGATGACAATCAGATGCCACTGCAGATTATGAATGGAAAGCTGGGGGCTGGGAGGGCTAACTATAAACAGAATACTTAGGAAAAAAATCAAAGAATTGATATTTGTCTTCGTCTTGAAAAGAGGTCCGTAATCTATTAAGTAAAGTAACATGAGAAAAATTTGTCAGACACAGGATAAAGCAGGTGCAAAGGCAGAGGGGGAGGGAAAGACCTGGCAGGTCCAGGGAGACGGTGAAAGGTTTGGTTTGGCAAAAAGGGGGTGAGAGGGGAAGGAGAGATACAGTGGCTACTGAGAATTGAGAAGATAAGCTTAGAGACTACCGGGGAAGTGCATGTGTAAACGAAACATCACAAGATGATAGGAAAAGAACATAATAGAACAAAGTATCGAACAGCATGAGAAAGGGGACACAACAGGGCACTTTGTCAAGCAAGCGTTCCTAGAAAAGGCAATGGTCAAGCTGAGTTTTAGAATATGAACCCGAGTGTTCCACGAAGACAGGACAGCAGAATTTATACCGAGGCACAGAGGCATGGAGTGCTCAGTGGTGTAGTTGGATTATAAGGTGCAAGTGGAGATTCTAGAAAATTCTAGAATTTCTAGAAAACTCAGCTGGGGTCAGGTCCTTAGAAGCCTTGAAGTCATATCAAGTTTCTATTTACTAGTTAAGCCTAAGGAGCCATGTGAGGGTTTTACAAAACACAAACATATCTCCATTTAGAAAAGATGTCACAACCTCTTCTTTTCCTATATAATTTTAGGTCCTGGTTTATTTACACCCTTCTATTCGGAGTCTCAACACCTCCCTTTGTTTAGTGCCCTTCAAGTACTGACTATTACGATAATCCATGAAAAAGGTCAAGAAAATTATAAAAATAACAAAGAAATAATTTCTATTGGGTATAAATTGAGGAGCAGACACTGGGCCAAGTGCTTTGCACACATCATCTCATCTGATTCAAGGTACCCTTGGGAGGTAGGTACCATCATTACTACCATTTTAAAGTTGAGGAAACAGGACTGGAGTAACTTGCTGAAAATAAGAGAACTAGTAAGGGGTGCGAATGGCTTTTAAACTAACACCAGCAGGCTCTAACACCCATGTTCTTTACTTTCCTGTTACCCTGCCTCCCGAGCAAGCCACGCCTTATATCCTCACTACTGTATTACTTTAAATATCCCCCCAGCAATGACCCTAGTGTGTTCTACTAACAAAGCCTACCATCTGCTGAAAGCTTAGTGGACTTTACAGACACTGACGCTGGCAATCACTGAAAAGCTCACATCCACACAGAAAGCAAACGTGCGTGGGCGCCCTTAGTGCCAGTCACAGCCAGTGGGTCAGTAGGCAACAGGCTTCCTAATCCAGGAGTTGTGAACTGTTTCTTATTCTTTCTGTGTGCAAACGGGGAGTTATGGGTGGGAGAAAAGGAGAGGGGGGAAGGAGGAAGAGGAGGAGAAGAAAGAGAGGTGCAGGGAGAAACCCACTAGAAAGAATACTAAAACAAAAAGGAGGAGTCATTGGAAACTGGGAGAAAGCACATACTGGTACCAGCCAGAGCTTCTTGGAACGGTTCCCAGTCTGGCTGCCAAGGAGCTCTGGAATATATTTGTTAGAGCTGGATTCCTCTACAGTCCCATTGCAGGCTTTTTCTGATTGCACTCTGACAAAGAGACCCATACTTTAGTTCCAATCCCTGCTTCCCACACAGAAAGCTAGTGAGTCCTCAGGGGACCTCCAAGTAAGCTCCCCACTGACCTCTTAGTGGGACCCTCATGTGCTATGTGAGCCTGGAAAGAAAAGTCTGCCACACACCTCTTACTTCTGTAGAATCACTAAGCCTCTCTACCCCCGGGATCCCATCCCAGCTTCCCCAGCCCCTTTGCATACAACATAGTAAGCTTCTTGAGTCTCCTTACCAAAACAACTGCTGCGGTGAGGAACAAAGGTTTTACAGGCTGTAGCAATAGCTAGTTCAGCAGAGATTATAGTCTTAATAATCAGGTCTTCCACATGGGCCATCAACGCTACAAAAAAAAAAAAAAAGAAGAAGCAGCAGCAGCAGCAGCAGCAGAAGGAAGAAACACTATAACGCATGGAGTACTAAGACTGGATTCCAGAACACAGTGTGATTATAAAAGCGCGTGTGCTCATTCCAAAAAGTCTCTAGGTGGCGGTCATGCAAATAGGTACTCCAGGAGAAGGCGAATCTGTGAATAAGCGGACACAGTCCAGAACGTAGGTGCTGGGGACTGTACTCAAGTGGCCTGCTATGTCAAAAGATAGACATGGAATGGAAAAGAAGCCTTGCTCCTCCCTTCTCAGCCTTCTCCTCTCAGCCTTCTCCTCTCACTCTTCCCTTAGCCTTCTGCGCGCTTCCCACTCCGCTCAAGGCTCAGCAATTGTGTCCATTTTGATGCCAAGCCCTGTACTCATATTAAACACTGCTCATTCTCCAATTCAGCAACATGAATGAGAGAGATTAACTTGGACAAATTTGCACTCAGGGCCAATATGGAGAAAGTATTTCAGTTTGCAGTTCAACACTCAAGAAGGATTAATTTACTAAAGGCTAAAGGAAAAAGTTGTGCCTTCAAAACTAGAAACAAGAAAAGGGATTTCCGGGCTCATGGAAAGCCTGTTCTCCATCTTGGACAGGGCAGGAAAACTTGAAACCACCACCAATGACCCCATCAGATGTCTCAGCGACACTGTCAGAACTAAAGAGGGTGACTCATGCTGAGAGGCCAGGGCAGGTTACACAGAGAAGAAAGGTCAACAAGGAGAAAGGCCTGGTACTCACCAGTTGTATCTCTGCCTTCCTGTTTCAGATACCTAAGCATGGCACTCATGCTCCATTTGTTCCCATAATCCTCCACCTCGGGATCATCACAGCTAAAATAGAGGAATGGATCAAGGTCACACATGCAAATAGGGCTGGCTGTGGAAATCAGATTTTTTACAAATACTTGTCCTTTTAATCTTTAGGAAAACATTCCCTTTGCTGACCTCCACTCAGCAACTTTTCTTGGTCCTTTTTGTCATATATCCCTATCATCGAAATGAAAATGTATATGGCTTCCCTTATTGAGGCGGGGAGGGGAGAAGGCAGCAAATTCTTCCTCAAGCAAACAATTAAGTATCATGAAAGGGTGGAAGAAATGTGTGAAAGAATATAAACAACTTAAGAGTGGTTACAATACATTAATAGAGGGAAATGTGCAGAGATACTAACCTAGCCTTTGTGGTAAACGTCACACGAGCCCACAGAAGAACTTCTAATGCCATTTTCGGATCAGAACTGAGTCTGGGTGGGCTAGTGAGCTTATGTAGTGTAGCATTTTAACGAGCTAACCAGCACGGGACTGTGTGAGCATCTGAAGCAAGCTCCCTCCTCTTTAGTGGTAGACACAGCTTTTTTTGATACTTTCTGAGCTGTCGCTGAAGGGAGAATGCACGGGAGCAACTATAAAAGCGACGAAGTACCCCACAGCTGGCACAGCAGACTGGCAGAGGGGGCACACTGCCATGACCACTGGAAGGGCCTGCAATCGGGAATCCGTGTTTCAAAGCTGCACCCTCATTCCCTACCACCAGCCCACCACCCACCAGCTGCATGTCTGCTCATCTTCCAGAGTGAAGGATATAGTATCTTCAACCATTCCAAACACTGGTGACAGGACACTCTGTGAAATCTATAGAGCTTTGGCAACTATGCCATCACTTCCAGATTCTTTTCTTTCTTTCCTTGGACCTTCTAGACACCTATTTTTAGTCTGAGCAGAAAGTAACTGTTTGGGTTTCTTTTTTATTTTTCCACTTTCTGGCAAAATTATCAGGATGAAAGAAAACAGAGCAGAAGGAATATTTCCACACAGCTGGGCTGGTACTCCCTTCCACTGAATCCTTTTCTGAGATGGCCTCATTCCTTTCTTCATTTAATTTATTCCTAACTTTTTCCCCCCAATCATACAAGTATTTACTTCAGAAAAATTTAGGAAATACATAAAAGCACGGAGAAGAAAACAGAAGTCACCTGCCCATAATCCTGTCCACCAAAGTTAAGTACTGCTAACATTTTAGTATATATCCCTCTAGTTTCCATTTCCTCCCCCTCGGCAAACATAAACAGCTTTAGTTATCTTATATATTCAAAAAAGAAATTAAACTGCAAGTAGTGTCTGGCAACCTGTTTTTTCCACCTGACAACGTACAGTCATGAACATTCTTCTCTCTGATTTTGTGCACACATCTCTTGTTATTTCTTAAGGTTAAGTTCCTAGAAATGGAAATGCTGGGTCAAAGGGTACTAATATTTTTAAAGCTTTTGATACGTTTTGCCAAGTGCTGAAATAGCCTCATTTCTTGACTTCTAAAAAGTTCCATATGCCTATTAAATTCCCACCTGTAAGTCAAGTGAGGAAAGACAGTGAAGGCGAAATTTGGGAAGGCATATTTTGGTAGAGAAAGGTGACACTGTAACAGGGAGGGCAAGCAATGGAGAAGCAGCAGCTAAATGTGCTAAATGACAGACGGCTTCCCATAGATTACGTGGAGATTATAAATGTAGGACAACGAGCTGACTTCCCACACCCACAACACCCCCAAGTGGAACTGACTTCTCTGGCTCCTGGCTCAGATGCAGCCAGTACCTGACATAGTCTCCACTCTTCTTATTCACACTGTAGTTTGTCAGGTGCATGAACTGGTTCCGAATGTTCTTGGCTCCTTGATCATATCGCACAGTTGCAAACCTGATAGAAAGGACATAAGTTAAAAGTCAGGAACAGGGTTTCAAGGAAATGCAGGCTAGAACTCAGGATCAATGTGATATTAACAAAAGGAGGATGACATCATTAATAAATAATGAATGCCTGATAAGTGCTTATTCCCATGGTGCTTCATATATAATATTTAATTCATTGCTTAAAGCAAGTCTCTGAAGTAGATAATATTGTATTTCATTTTTAAAGTAGATATAAAAACTAAAATGTAACCTAGAAAGATTAAGTAATTTGCCCAAAATTACACTAACAAAGTACCATATCCATTCTTGATAAAACCTCTCCACAAAGCAGGCTTAGGGGGAAATATACCTCAACATAATAAAGGCCATATATGAAAAAACCCACAGCTAACATCATCTTCAATGGGGAAATACTGAGAGCTTTTCCGCTAAGATCAGGAAAAAGACAAGGGTGTCCACTGTCACCACTTTTATTCAACACAGTACTGGAAGTCCTAGCCACAGCAATCACATAAAAAAAGAAATAAAAGGCATCCAAATTGGCAAGGAAGAAGTAAAACTTTCACTATTTGCACATGACATGATACTGTATCTAGAAAACCCAAGACTCCACCAAAAAAATTCCTAGAACTGATAAATTCAGTAAAGTCGCAGGATACAAAATCAACACACAGAAATGCGCTGCATTTCTATATACCAACAAAGCAGCAGCAGAAAGAGAAACTAAGGAATCAATCCCGTTTACAATTACACCAAAACCAATAAAATGCTTAGGAATAAGCCTAATCAAAGAGCTGAAAGATCTATACTCTGAAAACTATAGACCACTTAGGAAAGAAACTGAAGAGGACACAAAGAAATGGAAAGACATTCCATGCTCATGGACTGGAAGAACAAATATCGTTAAAATGTCTATACTACCCAAAGCCATCTACACATTTAATACAATCCCTATCAAAATACCAACAGCAACTTTTGCAGAGCTAGAACAAATAATTCTAAAATTTGTACGGAACCACAAAAGACTCGAAATAACCAAAGCAATCTTGAAAAAGAAAAGCAAAGCTGGAGGCATTACAATTCCAGACTTCAAGTTATATATATATTTTTTTAATAAAAATTTTTTATTTATGTTATGTTAGTCACCATACAGTACATCCCAAGTTTTTGATGTAAAGTCCAGACTTCAAGTTATATTACAAACTGTAGTAATCAAAACAGTATGGTACTGGCACAAAAAATACATACATAGATAGATGAGTAGAACAGAATAGAAAACCCAGAAATGAACTCACAACTATATGGTCAACTAATCTTTGACAAAGCAGNATAAAAATCTTTAAAAAAATAAAAAAATTTTTTATTATGTTATGTTAGTCACCATACAGTACATCCCAAGTTTTTGATGTAAAGTCCAGACTTCAAGTTATATTACAAACTGTAGTAATCAAAACAGTATGGTACTGGCACAAAAAATACATACATAGATAGATGAGTAGAACAGAATAGAAAACCCAGAAATGAACTCACAACTATATGGTCAACTAATCTTTGACAAAGCAGGAAAGAATATCCAATGGGAAAAAGACAGTCTCTTCAACAAATTGTATTGGGAAAACTGGATAGCCACATGCGAAAGAATGAATTGGACCACTTTCCTCCATCCTACACAATAATAAATTCATAATGGACTAAAGACCTAAATGTGAGACCTGAAACCATAAAAATCATCCTAGAAAAAAACACAGGCAGTAACTTCTTTGACATGGGCCGTAGCAACATCTTCTAGGTACGTCTTCTGAGGCAAGGGAAACAAAAGCAAAAATAAACCACCGGGACTACATCAAAATAAAAAACTTCTACACAGTGAAGTGAGGGGGGAAGAGAGAGATTAAGGAGTGCACTTGTGATGAGCACCAAGTATATTATGGAAGTGTTAAATCACTATATTGTACACCTGAAACTAATATTACACTGTATGTTAACTAGCTGGAATTTAAATAAAAACTTTAAAAAAAAAAGAAGTAGCACGCCAGAATCAAAACCAAGGCTGTCCGACTAACACCCATGCTCTTAGTCACAAGGTTGTTGTCCCATATATATTTGGTTAAACGTTGAAACAATCATTTCTCCCTATGTTGAATTATTTTCTCACTCTCAATATTGCCGTCTGCAAAAGTGGCTGTTCTAACACTGCACTGCATTTCCATTAAGCACCATTAAGTTCAAAGAATGTAACTTTAATAAATTCATAAATACCCCCCACACACACACTCCACAACACATGTTCTTAAACACGAGATGCTGCTTCTCTTACAGAACCTTAGACCAATAGGAAGGCGGAAAAATGAAAACAGAGTTACCCATGCCTGGGAAGTTGCGTGTGGGGTGCTGTGGATGATGGGGCGTTAGCCGGTCAAGAAACATCTAGTGGGTACCTACACAGTGCCTGGCACCATGGCATTCTATGAAGAGCATCAAGCAAAAAGAAAAAAACTGTCAGCATAACACTGTATAGATTTAAAAGTCATCTGTTGAAATACCAGAACCGATCTATACAGTTCATTTTAAGAAGTAATAACGGCAGCATTACTAGCACACAAAGCCTAGGTCTGCAAGAACAGCAGAAATATGAGCACACTGTAAGAGACTAACTCCTGAATTTGGAATGAAGGCAAAAGACAGAGGGATTAAACACGGAGCCTACTGAAAACAGAGCCGCAATCCGATACTCTGGACTATTGTCAAAGGAAGACCAAAGTATAAAATATACGTGCCTCTGAAGGAAGTAAGCAGGGAAAGAGAAAACTTTCCAGCGATGCGCAACATCAACAAAAGGACACTCGAGTCGAATGGTTATGGTAAATATCAGCCCCTGTTTACATACCACTATAACCATATCACCCCTCACTAAAGTGGTTTTCCCAAGAGGCACATCCAAGTGTGTGAAAAAAAATCCTGGAAGGCCACAAGTTTATTTTCATATGATTGACAAATTATTTACATATGCTTACTCAGACTATGAAGTCAACATGAATTTCTACCACATTAAAGGGCAGCATTTAAAAATGTTCCTCTTCTCTATTTCTTCTCACCCACCCACTATCTCTGCTTCCTAATTCCCTGTACTAGAAATATATGAAAGCCAGAGAAAGAGAAGTAAAAAAACAACCCCCAAAAGCCCCAAAATTAAAATAAACAAACATGAGGACAGGAAGAAGGATGTGGACAAAGAGAAAATGTTGACCGGGCATGTACGGCTAAGGCACAAGGGTTTGATGACCATTATGTCTGTGCGTGAGAAGGACCTCTGATTTTTCAGAAACTTCCAGTAGTTATCACCTAACTTCCAACCATGTCACTCCATGGTAAGTAACCTTACCTAAGCATCCCGATCTTCCTTCTATAGACATTCTCCAATCAAGTGGGAGACTGCCATTCTCTGAATTCTTATGAAATGCAAAGAGGACCCACGGGGGCTGCCTGCCTCCCCCAGACATTACCTCACAGTGACATACCTCCTGCCATCCCCTCCACCAAAAGAATAATGATCGAGAGGGAGGGAAAAGGTTCTGCTTCAGAGAAAGAGGGCTTTCATCTCTCCTTGATATGAGGACCTGATCTCACTTGGTTGACAACAACAAAAGACTGGCAAAAGCCTGGCGGTTGGGTAACCTGGTACTTCACACATCTGTCATTTCTACACCCCTTTTTTCAATAGGGCTGCATCTCTAATGAGTAAGGTTTCTTCGTCCTAATCTTCCTTTTCACTGAGGAATTTATATTCTGAACTCCAGCAAGGACAAGATTATTAGTGTCACAGAGTGGGCTCCTAAAGAGAGTAAAAAGCAGAAAGAAGTAAGAAATAGAGAAAACAAAAACAAAAAAGTTAGGCTCAACGGAAAGTTATAAAAGGGCCCAAAGCTACACTCTTTATTTCGCTTAGCCCCACGGGGAATGTAGAAGGCCACGAAGGTATGCATGCTCATCTTCCCTCCTAAGTCAGAAAGATATTAGGGTTCTCACTGAAGCCCCTATTAAACAGACCACGTTCATCTCTGGTCAACAGTTCCCAACATTTCCTTCATATCATCTAGACCAGAGGTCCTACCAACCTACTAATCAAGTTCCCCACAAACTGTTTAAAAAAAAAAAAAACACAACAAAACTTGAATGACTTGGCCAGCATTTAAAAATTAGACCTTCCTTCCTGCAGCCAGGACTTAACGGAGTAAGATGGTGGACAGGATAGGAAAGCAGCCCACAGAGGTTATCGGTGCAGGGTGGCGGGCCCACAGGGGTCAGAGTCCACACAAGGAGGGTATCTGAGTGGGGCAGTGGTCAAGGAGGTCCAGAGACTGGCTACACACAAGGGAATTGAGTAAATTAATATGTTGAAAATAATGGGAGTCAGATTTCTCACTGTTGGAGAAGAGAGAGAAAAAAAAAGGAAAGGGAAAATCTAGAACGAACCCTGTGGTTTTGAAGGAGAACTGGAGATATTAGTATAAACTCCTGCTTTACAATATATGGAGAAAAATATAAAAATAAATATAGATGTCGATGTGTGTATGTGTATACGTACATATATTCAAGCATAGATTTCCTAGGTCTGCCCATTTTCAAGGACCTGAAAGCAGAGATATTCCAGAGCAATGAGTTTATCTAACTCTTGCATCTTGACTTCTAAATGCTATTCTCCATTAAAAGCAATCAATTCCCTTTGGAGAAAATGGTTGATTCCAGAGCTGGCGCAGAGAAAGAACAAGAGGAGCCTGAAACATCTTGTGCTCAAAGAAATGAGAGGACACAAAAGCCAGCTTTCAGGGGTTCCCATCGGCCAAATCTGAGACAGTATCATGTCAAAATAAATCCTGATAATAAAGGATTATAACCCATCAAATAAAATAGGAATCCTTGAGTCCCCACTGGTATAAATAAATAAATGAATAAATAAACAGGGAGAAGAGACAGCTCTTCCTTGGAGTGAAATGCCAAATAATAAAAGGAAAAGGAATAATGGAATTAGAAAATCGCCCTTTGGCAACTGTCACAGTAATAATTCAGGCAAGAAACATCAATGGAGAGTTAAGTCACTGAAAAACTTGATGAGGAATGAGATTTTACATGGTCTCAAAATCTCCTCTGAAGATACTTACTAATGACAGAGGGGAAAACAAAGTTATTTTACAGCAGACAAATCTGCCCGATGTCACCTTAATCAAGCGGTCAAACACCAATGAACGGTTATTGTGTGCCATCAGATAGAATGCAACCACAACAGCATCACTTCTGTGGTATTCTGGCCAAAAATACATAACCTGGGTCTACTCATGAAAAAATATCAGGTAACTCCAACTGAGGAACATTCTAAAAAAATGGCCTGTAATCCTCACAAATGCTGAGGTCATAAAAGTCATGGGAAGACTGAGGGAACTGTTCCAGACCAAAAGGGACTAAAGACACATGACAACTAAATAGACCATATGATCCTGGATCAGATCCATTTGTTATAGAGAACATTATTAGGGCAAATGGCAAAATCTGAATGAGATCTCTACATGCAAGGTAAAAGGTAACTCTGCTATTTTTACAGCTTTTCTAGAAGTCTGAAATGGTTTCAAAATTCAAAGTCTAAAAACAGAAGTGAGTGTCTCAATAAAAATCTAGATTTTGGGGGCACCTGGGTGGCTCAGTCGGTTAAGCATCCAACTCTTGATTTGGGCTCAGGTCATGATCTCAGGGTCGTGAGATGGAGCCCCGAGTCAGCTTGAGATTCTCTCTCCCTCTGCCCCTCCCCCTACTCACACTCACTCTCAGTGAATGTCCTTGTGAGTCTTTAGGTTTGCGAGCCCTGATTTAGACCTTCGCATATCGGATTTCAACCCGTTCAGGTCTGAAAGCTTCAATGCAAGCTCTTTATTAGCCTCGACCTAAAAGAGGTAATTCTCTACCAGCCACCCCAGGACCACGTTTGCAAATACTTATCCTAGCACATACTGAAATCGAAGTGATGAATTGAGTCTTGAATCTCCCTCCTAATGAAATCAAGATTTAGAAAAAGCTCTAATGACAGAATTTCATAGCCTTGACCTTTAAACCAAAAAAAAAAAAAAAAAGGGGGGGGGGGCCCNNGGGGGGGGGAGCCTCTACTTCTTTGCCAAATCTGAAACTCTGTGTACTATTTCTCAGCCCACCGATGAATGGACAAGTACATGCCTTTTTTTAAACCACACTGAAACATAATCTTTATTCTGACAATGAATTCTTAAATCAAAAGCTACATTTCCTTTTAGCTTTCTAAAGTTCCTCAATGAGAACGCAGACAACGGTAACAATCTGTCTAAAACTCTTGAGTGTCTGTGGCAAGGGGTCCCGTGTTAGGCACATAGAAGGTACCGGATAAGCATGAACTGAAACTGCACCTGAGTTGCTTGTCCTGGGAACGTCACCAGTGTGGAACCAAAAGAGGAAGGAAAGCACTGACTTCGTGGAATCCTTTAAACTCTCTTCCTCCATTCAAACCCCATGTTGTTCTTCATAGATACGGCACCATAGCCAGAGTCATAGATAATCTGGAGGTAGGGCAGTGCAGTCAGCCTTTCCCCTTTGACAGTTGCATCATCTAACAAATCTTCAGTCCAAACGTACAAAGGAGAGAGGAGGCCGGCCCCGAGGAGACCCTGGCTGTGGCACCTGAGTTCTCTTTCAGCAGGTGTAGCCATTCCAAGCCAGAAAGGTTCGGAGGATGAAGAGATGGCACCTCAAGGCGGCCTTGCCAGGAGCCACTGGGTTTCATCCTGGCCTGACCCAGAAAAATCTGATGGAAGAGAACAAGAGGCCCAAGCGCTCTCTGATCTGCTGTCAAGCAGCTGCAGGCGGGAGACTGCCAGAGCGCTGCAGTGACGCGGCAGCGCCCCACAGAGCCGTCTGGGAGGGGATTACCAGCCTGATCCCCCGTGTTCCTAGCCAGAAATGACTCAAACTTCACAAACAGCAAAGGCCTGCCAGGGAGGGTGACAATGAGCACTGGAGAGGGTTTTCTTCCCCTCATTGCTGTCTCTACAGCCCCCCACCCCCCTCGCTGCTGTGGCAGAGATTCTGGACAGTGCGCAGCCTGTGAGGTAATCTGAATTCCTTGGCAACCAACAAGTACCTGAATTCTTTCAAAACCACAGGAATCCAGCAGAGAAAAGGTAAATATCCCTGCGGAGCCAGTGTTAATTAGCAAGGAAGGCTACTGAAGGAGGAACTGGGGGTGGGGAAGAAGGGAAAGGCATTACAAATGCTTTGGGGTCTTTTCTGAATTCCCACTGAATAATACGGCTAAGGCCGAAGAAAGGCAGATCCAGAGTGGGACCTTCTCACTGTCCTCGCCTCCCACCTCCCAGTGTGGATGGGAGTCTCCAGTGCTGTGGACGGGCACCTTCACTTCCCCCTCCCCGTTGCCAGTGCTACCTATCTTTGGGTGACTGACAACACATTTGGTTTTCAAGTCAATTTTGTTTTAATTTCTTTTAACTTTTTATTTTTCCTGTTGCAGTGAAAAATTTGGCAATTACCTCTGTCTCAAAAAAGCCCTCATCAAATCATTTAGACCACGTATTGGATCCACCTAAAACTGTAAAATCCAGGGCAAAGTCTTTTTGGATCCCATCTCTGACAAGAAAAAGCAGCTACACCATTTTGGTAGAGAACGGTACCCCTCTCTAGAAACTGAGCGTCCCCTGCTGGTGCAAAGCAGGAACACACTTGTCAAACTCAAAAGTAGGGTGGGCCTTTGGGGCAAAAATGCTGGGCCCAAATACGAGGAACACAATTTTTTAGAAGACATCTCCATATTTTGCCCATGTATAAGAAAAGAACGACAGTTTTCCTTTGTTACTAAGACAACAAGGACAACTGGAAATTATTAATCTAAAAAGAAATTATTTCTGGTCTTTTTCTTAATAAGTTTATAAAGGGTCAAGAATTGACCTTTGTGAACTAAAAAATATTTAGTTCACAAAGCAGTCTTGTGAAATGAGCTTCATCTTTATGTCTCCTAAGCATTAATTTGAGGCCCCAAACAGAAGTGACACAGGAGAAGGCCCTTCTTTTCTAAAGAGGAAGCCAATTATATATGCTGCCAGTGCTTTCTCTTTAGGAAAAATTACGGTTTTCCTTGTCGAGCCTCAAAGTAAAAGGGCCTAGTGATCTCATCCCAAACTGATTATCTTCAGTGAGGTCTCCAGCAAACACACGTGACCCCAAATTACCAGAGGCTGCAGATCTGAAGACGCTACAGACTACTGTTGAATGTAATGACACAGTTGAGCAGAGTCTGAGGATTAAAAAGAAGCAGATGAATGCCAAGATACACAGTGAATTAAAACACAGGAACTCAGGCACATGGAAGTTGCTGTGTACAGCCGTGGAGCCTCGCGGGCCTCGCGAACAGCCTGTCATACTGCACCATCCTTGTGGAACGCTTTGATATTCACCTATACTTTTAGATTAACCGAGCCAAAGCCCTGAACAGTCAGTCCTATTATTTGGTTCCATTTGGTCTGAGTTTTTCAAAAAACTGTCTTCCAAATTATTCTGGGGGGAAAAAAAAGCATCCATTAAAAAAAAGTACACACACACCCACACATACACACACACAGTTCCTGCTGGAGGCAAGAGAAGACAGTTACTCAATTCAGTGGATTCTGACTTCCAACACACACCCGGTAGCCAAAGCACTCACATTATCTACAGCAAATTCTATGATGAATGTTGTTAGTGCTCTCATCTCCTATCTGAACCGCTGAGGCCTTAAAGCTACGCTAAATTTTACCAACAGAGAGGGCTGCTGATACCGTGAGTGCAATGTCTTTGGAGTAATACGCAGAACATGCTGGTATGATATCCTTGAGACACAGTGGGTGTAACCTTGAGGTCTTTTCCCTATTTAAGAAGTTCAATTTGTGGCGGGACAGAATCAGGTCCTGAGAAGAGCACAGGAGGCAAGATGGGGTGAGGATGGAGGGAGGGAAGAGGGTGGAGAATCTCATGCTGGACAAGAGGGTAAGCTCAGGTATCTCGACTTACCAAATGGAAGACCCTCAGCACCTTATACACCTGAGTAGAAGGAAAGGGTATCTTTTACCTTCTTTTTGATCTACATAGAATGGGGACTCAGCTTTTAAACCTATACTTCAAAGTCTGAGAGCACATGTGTCTACAAACTGCCCGCCTATGAAAAGCTGATTAGGGCTAGGAGGCAGGGTGTGCTCAGATGCCTGGTTCAGCCCTTCATCTAAAAACTGAGGAAGATTTTAGTTTCCCCCTCCTTTCCAAGGGAGACGCGTCCAGAACCATGGCGCTTTAGTAGCCTCCGGTGTTCCTCACGCTCAAGCTCAAAAATCTTTTATGACCATGTTTCTGAATGCTGTCGCTGCCACCTAGAGGTGAAGGGGAGACTCACCTCAACCAGCTACGTGCTGGTTAAAGGTGCTCACCCTGATTCTAGGTACAGGATGCACCAAAAAATGTGAGTCTAGGACAGAATTAAAATAACAAGCTGAAATACTAGCTGGCAGAGTACAATAATTCATGTCAAAGCACCTAAACTTAAACAGGTAGCCTTCTTTTGACCTTGATATTTCCTATCTTCCAAGTGCATTTTCTAAAATACACAAACCCAGACCATGCATTTTAGCTTGTCATGGTTGACTGCAGGTGCCAAGTACTTCCTAAACTGCTGTGTCCTGTGAGACCGCTATGCAGAAAAGGAACTTCAGGGCAAGCTAGTTAGTAAATATATATATATATTAGTTTTGTGGGGGAAAAGAACACAAGCACAGCAAAGTTACATATTTAGTTTAAATAATTTAAAGAGCCTGTAAAAACAATGCCACCTGTAAAATTCTGTGGATGTGGGGGAAAAATTCCAAATTATTATAACTTGAGCTTAATTTTGTAAGTCATGTTACCTTAAAACCTAAAGAGCACCTCAAGAGAAACAGAATAACATATATACAACCACTGTAAAGTATATGACTTGCAGGTGGGGGAAAAAAAAAAAGCAGCTAATGTCCCCAAAATATGAGAGAGCATGAAACAGCTCAGGCTATAAGCTCTGGAGTGAGGTCCACGAGTTCAAATTCCCACTCCACTACCATCCAGCTGGGAGAGCTCTGAAAATGACCGAGTTCCCTCTCCCTTGAAGCCTGTTTCCCCACCTACAAAACTGCATCAACTTGTTGTTGTTGTGAGCACTGAAATAAATGTCTGGTATATAACAGGTAAATCAATACGGGATTCTTTTTTCCTAGATCGGTTGTGAAGAACAACAACAAATTATCTTAATACCCTAGGGTCACCATAACAATCACCATTGCATGAAAATACAATGTGATCCTCATCCCTGCTGGGAAAGGTGTGTGTTTACATATAGATACATGTTCCTATGTACAGAGATGCAAGTGAGACTGTAAAGTAACAGGACTGATGTTCTGTAATCTAATTTTCTGAGTTGAACATAACAGAAAGAAACAGTCTGATCTTAACACACTCATTAATAGATCCAGTCTAATAAACACCCCTTCCCCCCAAAAGTCTCTTACCTAGCCAATCCTTCTTCATAGAGATAAATGACAAGAGGATCATAGGAAGTCACAAGCACATAGAGGCGCACATCAAACTTGAAATCTAGAAAAAAAATTGGGGTTCATTTGTTTTCTGTTACAGAATGAACAAGACAATGTAACAAAGAAATACAAAAGACTGCTCTTTAGCAGTCTTCCTCTCTCCACAAAACACATACTGCCTGCAGACCTTGCCCTTTAAGGATAAATAATAATTACCCATTTCCTACATATATATATATATATATATACCATACACACACATTAAGAGAGCTTACACATACAGACTGCGCAGCTCTCACACAGATGTACTACAAAGCACTTTCTTTTCTATTCTCTCATTTCATCTTCAAAATAATCCCATGAGGTAGGTAAGGCACCAGCCTCATCTCTAGAGCCACAGCTCCCAAGAATTTCACACTAGCTTCATAAAGACTGACTAGAGAAGACTGTGAAAATATTCTTTAAAATTAGCAAGATCGAGCCCGTCAAGGGCCCAATCTCAACTCACCGTCTATGAGCAGGGGGTTGTTAATGTAACGGGAGACCAGGATGTTCTCCTCCAGGGAAATCTGGTTCGGCTATTGAGTAAAGAGAAAGAATAAAAGGACAGAAATCCTAACTCACAATAAAGGAGCAGAGTTCTTGACCTTTCAGAAACAATAAAGCGGAAAACTACAACTCTTAAAAGTTTTCCTCCCTACATTCAACTGGTCAGGTAATACACCTCTTACAAGCACTACTGGTATCCAATTACAATGGGGGAAAAATAAATTTACATATCAATTCTCACATAATAAAGAGAGCAATAACAGCTTTAAAGATTTACATCCATGATATTAAATAGTTACATGCCAAGAAAATAAAAGCTACTTAAAAAATAAATAAAAACGTGCTTTCTCCCAAGTGTAAAGCATGATGGAAATTTTAAAATACTACCATTATACTTAAGTAAAGGCTTTCAACAAGTTGCTTAGAGAACTTACAGACCTTTCCCCAATGGATCCTGCCATTTTCTCTGAGAAATGGGACAGATGTCTCATTGATTCATTCGGATGTACTTCCTATGCTACTATATATAAAGACTGAACTATATCTTTTAAAGAGTTTTCAGTGAAAAATGAGTTGTTTATACAATAAATAATCATAAGTACTGTTTGATACTGTATAAGGTACTGAGGACCCAGTGAAGACAGATACAATCCCTGCCCTCACAGAGCCTAATCCCTATTTCCAAAGAGTTTAATATTTAAGGTAAAGGCACAGCAAAATGTAAAAGTTAATAGAACACAAAGCAGCATATCTGCAAGTGCAAGACGTGAGACTGCACAGTACAAGTGCAGACCAGTTAGGCGGATCAGTGGGGGAAGGCCTATTCTGGAAGAGTAGGTGTAGAAGTGAGTGTTGAAAGCTACAGAGCACATGGTGGAAAGGAAAGGAAGCTGCCATGGAAAGGTGGCAGGCACAGAGTTCAGCAGAAAGGACAGGAGGCAGATCACTGATCTGGAGCTAAAAGACTAACTTGAGGAATAATGAAAGGTCTGGTTAGAATATGAGGAAGGAGGGGATCCCACTGGCAAAGGGATCGGAACCCCTTTGGCAAAAAGGGGTGTTTAGCTTGAACATGGTGGAAAGGAGGGAATGACTGTGGATTCTTAATAGTAAGATTAAAATATATGGAATAGTACCACTCTAAGTGAGATTGGATTAAGACAAAAATCAGCTGGAACTTACCATAATCTATACAGGACAAAAGGACTCCAAAAGGGAAGTGGCTGTAATAATAGTTGTAATGATAATGGCTACAATAGTAGCAACAAAAATAACTATTAATATTTGCAGGAAAAGAAGTGTAATAAATGTACTGAACATTTGCTACATGTCCAGTGCTGTTTTAATTCTTCACAAGTATTATTTCCTTTAGTCCTCACCCAACCCTATGAGGTAAGTATATCACATTCAAATATTAGAGATGAGGAAAGAGAGAGAGGGACAAAGTCACACAGTGACAGAGGAACATTGGAATCCAGCCAGTCTGTCTCAGAGGCAGTACTGTTCACATCTTTCCCCAAAGTTCTGACCTAAAATACTATCCCCCGAATTCAAAAGACTGTCTTTATAATACTGCATTTACTACCCAAATACTACAGTTACCATAAAATAAGGATAATTTTGTGGCCTGTAACATCATACACAACCATGATGAGCAACTCCAGAGTCAAGATAAAGAGATTCCCCGCTCATCTCCCACTGTTGCATCACACGGACCCAGCCAACGGTCAGTGTTGATTCAGACTCATGGACCAGATTGCCCACACCATTTCCGTCCGGACTCCCTTACATTTCTTGATCACTTTCTCACAACTACTATCTCCATTTTGAGTCAGCTTAGTATGTAAGAATTGATGAATCATAGTACAAAGGAGCAAGCCTCAGGCTGTATTCCAAACCTAAAATTAAACAAATGCAGACCTCTTCCCACGGAGTAACACCTACAGGCTGCAACAGATACATGACTATCCAACTTCCCTCCGAACCAGAGACTACACTGGTGACCGCCATCCTCCATGACACATCTAATATCCTTGCCCCTTCCTCTCTCCTCTCCCTCATCATACACATTTGTTGCCTGAGTTATGCATGATCTCGCACAATATTTAACTTTAGTATTTGTTCAGTGGTCTGAACCTCTCATTTCTACCCACACCAGGAATTAAATTGTAAGCTCATCAAAGAAAAGGATGGTTTGGGTATAGTTTCTTTGTATAGTGTTACATACTAAAAAGCAACTAATGAAAGCTTTTTGATATTTTCAAGCCTGTTTCCTTTTCATCATTCCCCAACTAACTCATTTCAGATTATTTCAATTCCAAGCTCAAACTGTCCTCCAAAGTATGCTAAAGCAAGATCTAAATTGTTGGGAAAGCCAGAAACACAACCATTTTTCTAACTGGACTTTAAGACTGAAGCTCATGGTATCTGTTAAGTTATTGCAAGGCAGAATGGTACAGTGGTTAAGAGTGTTATGCTCTGGAATCAGCTAGACCTGAATTATAATCTTGACTCTACCACTTACTTAGGAAATAACAGGAACTACCTAGGGTTCTTCTAAAGACTAACTGAGTTTGCATTTGGAAGGTACCATGATAGGCACACTTTAAATGCTCAAGATATAGCAGTTATTACTCTTAGTGCAAACTCAATAGTACATCTATGGTTCTACTAAGTTCCATAACTCAACAGCCTTCATCACGGCACACCACATGCCATTCCACTCAGAGCTGCGCACTAACTTATAATGAAGATACGTTAGCTTAGTATCAGTGTTAGTATTAAGAGATAATCCCTGTTCCTCAAAAGGTTTTAAGGAGTGGCAGCCCCTGGCACACAGCAAGGACTCCCTAAATATTTCTTGAACGATGAGAAAAAATAGAGAGCACTTAAGATCAACGTGTAAACAAATACAAACAAGGGCACTATAAAGAATTATGTTCACAAATACATGGGAGTAAATAGAGTGACCTAAATATTCTCTTGCTACTTCAAAATCTCAAAGAAAACATTAACATTGTATTTACCATGGATAATGTGTGAGACAGGGATGATGAAATTTGACCTCCATAATCAAATTCGTACCTTAATCAGAAAACACCAGATCCTTCCCTCCTCAACTTGAATATACTAAATTGGGAAAATATGGCACTTAGTCATGGTTACTGAGGAAGCTGGGGCAAACACAACTCTGTTTATGCTGTATTTCTAGAGGTAAAGAGCACATCTTAAGAAACCATGTTAGCTGATAGGCCAAGATACTTCCGTCTGTAAGAGCTCATACTTCTCTCTTCGGTGTTCCATAAAAGTAATGCTTTTTTGATCCTTTATCCTGTTCTTGTAATGGTAAAAGTTGCTATTTGCAGACATTTTCCAAAAGGTTATGACTATTATTGGGAATTTTTAATAAGAGGCCCTCTCCAGTGGGGAAGACAGGGAAAGATGTTTTCATTTGGCCCTCATACCTAACTCCACCCACCTCCCCAAGTCCCTCACCCACTCCCATTAGTTCTGCTCACAGACCCTCCGCCTGAGCATTCCCTCCCCCACCCCCAAAATCTAAAAGGAAAGCAGGCAGCAGCCTTGGAAAGAGTTACTTCATCCAGTTGGCTAATGGGTCACATATTCCATGGGAAAGGATCCAGGTATGGAAAAGACAGGATGGTGAGGCCTTGTGTGTAAGGAGAGAGAGAAGAGTATTAACTACATGGTTTGTAGGTCTGAGTAAAAGGTGATAAAATTCCAGTTTTTGGAGTGAAATGGGAATATTTTCCCATTATGTCCACATGTTGCCAGCTCCTCTGGTGCCTGCTGGCATCTTCCCAGGCTTCTGTCTGGCACCTCCACCAAATACCTCAAAGAATCAGACTCATTCCAAAGCTTCACTGAGGGGGAGGAGGGAGGCAAAGGGTCCTGCCAAGTACTTTGATCTATGCAGGGGGTCTCTAGGGATTCAGCCCAGGGAGAGGTGGGAGGGAGAAGGAAAGCCTGCCAAACGCATTCTCTAAAGACTTGTCACCCTCTTCATGAGACTCCATCCAAGCAAGAGTTAGGGCACCGGGTTCTCAGCCCCACCAAGGAAAGTTTAACTTTTCTATTCTTTATGATGTCAGTTTCAAAATAACAAATCACTAGAACAAAAGTGCATTCCAAAAGAAAAACGTCCCAGATGAGCTGGAAATAGATCCTATTCTTTTTGACTCATGTCTAAGAAAATAAAAAGCAAACTTGTACCACAGTTGACTTTCAATAGCAATTCCATTTGGCAGCTAAAACCCCAACCCAAACTAGTGCCGTCTATGAGACTCAAACAACACTGGAGCTCCTGGCATGGAGCTGAAGGAAAAGCTGTCAGACAGGAGCCTTCACGCCAAGGTCAGAACAGAAACAAGAGATCCAAGGCATATGGCCGGCGCCTTCTGTCACAAAAGACTCAGGGGCAAAAGGCCTCCAGAGTGACCCAAGGCCAGGTAACAGGACTTGTAGCCGGGGCCTCAGCTGGAGTAGCTCCTGTATCAGAACGAGATCCTGCAAAGGTCTGGCCATCAGTGGTTACCAAAGAGTTTTCAGTCCAGACTGAATTTAAGGATTTTTCAGTGTGAAAGACCTCTCAAAAAGTCAGTTTCTGCACATGTAGGAAATAGCTCAGACCACGTAAAAAGAGAATTGGGGAATTTTAAAATAGAGTACTTGACCACACACACACACACACACACACACACACACACACACATCTACCTCCCCTTCTTCCCTTCCAGAGTCCCACTGGAAGGACAGAGAAGATATTTTTAAAAGAATGAAATGATAACATACTTAGAAAACATTTAAAGGGGGCCAATAAGAGACCAAAAGTTGAAGGAAATCCTGAAAGAAAGCAGATGGGATCAGGTTGAGAAAATAGAGCAGAGGAAGCAAAATATCAGAGGTGAGAATGATCTTCTCAAGGAGCCTCTGAGAAGTTCCAAGCTGGCAGGAAACAAACATGAGGAGCAGGAGTGGGCCAAGGAACAAGAATCAGATAACTGGCTCTTAATTAATTCAGTGGGCCTTCTCCAACACCCAGAGCTTTGCCCTCAGGACAAAACCTAACAACAATACTCCGAGGAGGACATCTTGTGTGGGCACAGAGATCTGACAGAAGAGTGGAATTTGAGGCCGCTCTATCCCTACAACAGACACAGAGAGGAAAAGACAGGAAAGGTAGTGCTGCCCGGAAGGGAAATCACCGAAATCTTCCTCTGTATTCACAATATGGCCTGCTCTATTTTGGCAGGGGGTGGCAGGAAGAGGCATGCTCCTCATCACTTTCACCTGAGGCGCAGCCTGTCCGTCAACACCATTTACCCTTGCACAAAACTGAGTTAGCCTTCTATCCAGGGAGAAACTACTAGGGAATCAGTCCCATACAACAATACCGGAAACCCAGGCCAGCTGTCAATGTCAATCAGTCTAGTCTTTAGTTCACAAATATACCCAAGGTCACTGAAACTGAGAAAACCCAACAGCAGGGGGAAGAAAAAGACAATCCCAAGAAAATTCACAAAACAAAAGAGAACTTTTAAAAAACTTCCAACTGATATCCTAAGGCCAAAAGGAAAACTGCATCCATTAATCCATCAAGCAACAACAGGCTTTTTTAAAATAATTAAAATAAAAATGGGCAAACAGAAAATAAGGGTTTCTATAAACTATGACAGCCAACAGAGAAATACAGTAGATAAAATGAATATTAAAATGAATAAAGCTCAAACTGGTGATCCAGAAAGATCAAGATGGGGGAAAACAGAGAATTTAATATCAGAGAAAAGTTGACAGGAAGACCCAGAATGCCTCAAAAGAGAGGTCTAGAAGCAGAAACAACAGCAAAAAATGGATGATAATTTTCCCTGAACCAAAGAAAAACACTAGTTTCCAGACTGAAAGGGCTGACCAAATGTCCAGGAGTAAGAATGAGAAAAGACCCAGAGTGAAATACTGGTTCAATTTCAGAATTCCCGAGGCGCCTGGCTGGTTCAGTCAGAGAAACGTGTGACTCTTGGTCTCGGGATCCTGAGTTCGAGCCCCATGCTGGGTGCAGAGATTACCTAAATAAAAAAAAGCTTAAAAAACTTTCTTAGAATTCCAATGCTGTGAGGTTACTATTGAGTTTAAATTTCTTACTCAACTTATAAAGCAGAGAAATGGAATCACGGTTATTGGAGATAGTATAATTGTATAAACTTTTAAAATATAAAAATAATAAAAAGTAATCGAACTTAGACCTGGAATGTGGAAGGAGAATACAATACACATCAAACTGGGACTTAATAAACAGAACATTAAGTCAAGAAAAGAAACGTAAATCAACCATATTAGGTTACAAACTACTGTTAAAAGTGTAGGAAGTGAGACTGGGGTTGAGATTTTATTTATTCTGTAGATATGTTCAACTTACAAACGACTTTTAATGAGGATTTTGCAAAGAATCAAGACACTGTTAACTTCTGGAAAAAAGGAGGGGATGAGGAAGAGGAAGGAGGAGGAGGGAGGGAGATGCAGAAACAGCATCGAGGATACCACACCAAACCGAGGTTAATTTCCTCCATGATCTTGAGGGCAGGAAACCATAATTCTGCTCACAACAGAAACTAAATGTATATGCCACCAATTAATGCTTAGTAGTGAGGAATTAACATGACAATATGCTACAAGTGAAAAAGGAATCTCTTTTCTGCTGACACCAAAGGCTGCTCTTCCCTAACATTTGATCAAGTGACTTTTTAGCCACAGAGTAACTGCTGGCATAGAAGAGGTTACTACCAGTAAGGGGACAAGTAGGCAACTCATACCCACCCTCAACTCACACGTCTGAATGCAGATTTCAGAAGGGAACACCTACTCTTAATGGAAAAAAAAAAAAAAATCATATTTGTAGATAGGATAAAGGGTGAAGAAAGAACCAATAAGAAGACAGGGTGAGGGGGCGCCTGGCTGGCTCAGTCAGTGCAGCACGTGACTCCTGATCTTGGGATTGTGAGTTCAATCCCCACATTGGGTATAAAGCTTACTTTAAAAAAAAAAGAAAGAGGAGGAGGAGGAGGAAGAAGAGAGGGTGCCACCTGGTGCATACTTACATTGTTGATCAGGTAGACGCCCCGCCCCCTAGAAGAGGCCACTGGCTTTACTATCCAAGGTCCCCGGTCCTTTGAATATGAATCTGCTCAAAATATTGGGAGATTAAGAGGGGGACAGAGAGAAACAAAGAGAAAGAAAGGACAAGAGTTTATTATCTTAAATTTCAACAATGGTTATCCACTCAGACACCCAAAGAATTTTCCACATTTCTAAGTGGAGGGCAGCACAGCTAAAACACCTATATTTTTGAACTGGCTTTAAAAATGAACACAAAAACAGAGAGGGGTGAGGAAAGGAAGAAAGAGGAGGCACCAAAGTTACACATTTCTTCTACCATTTCCCCTCTTTCTTGAATGAGAGGATGAAAACAAAATAAGGCAACTCTCTGACGTCGCCAGTCTATGACTATCACAGCCTTCGGGAATCCTTGAAATTCTCGCCTCCGTCAACCAAAGGACCTCCAGAGGCTCACCATGCAGACAGTGCCAACAGGGCTCGAACACTAGCTTGCCTGCAATGATACCATTCCTTAATTGATTTCTCTTAGCTTGTAAGGAAAAAATCGCCTTCAAACTATGTGCAAGCGGTGCAGGAGGACAATAATTTACAAGGGATTAAAAGGTGCCCTTTACTTTTTGTTGTACAATATAGCGATTCAACATTTACGTACGTTATGAAATAGCACGAGTGTAGTTCTCATCCGTCCCCACACGGAGTTATTACAATATTGACTGTATTCCCTACGCTGTACTTTTCATCTCCGTGACTCATTTATTTTATAACCGGAAGCTTGTACCTCTTAATCCCCTCCACCTATTTCATCCTCCCCCCACCACGGCCTCCCCTCTGACAACCACCAGCGTGTTCTCTGTATTGAGGATCTTTTCATTTTTATCTATTTGTCTTATTTTATAGGATTCCACGTATAAGTGAAATCCTATGGTATTTGTCTTTCTCTGTCTGACTTATTTCACTTAGTACAGTACCCTCTAGGCCCATCCACGTTGTCATGAATGGCAAGATTTCCTTCTTTTTATGCCTGAGTCATATTCCATTTTGTATATATACCACATCTTATCCATCATCTATCCATGGACACTTAGGTTGCTTCCAGAATTTGCCTATTGTAAATAATGCAGCAATAAGCACAGGACTGCAAATATCTTTTCAAATTAGTGTTTTCATTTTCTTCCGGTAAATACCGAGAAGTGGAACTGCTGGGTCATACGATGTTTCTATTTTAATTTTTTCAGGAACCTCCACACTGTTTTCCATAGTGGCTGCACCAATTTACTTTCCCACCAACAGTACACAAGGGCTCCCTTTTCTCCACAGCCTCGCCAATACTTGTCATTTCCTGTGTTTTTGATACTAGACATTCTGCCAGGTGTGAGGTGATATCTCACTGCAGTTTTGATTTGCATTTCCCTGATGATGAGTGATGCTGAGCATCTTTCCATGTGTCTGTTCTTGATTTAACCCTCTCCTCTCTCCTCTGGGACCCCATTCCCCTGCTCATATCTTCAAACTCACTCTCCTCTCTGCGGTGCTGCTTCTCTTTTTCTCTCCTTATAAGCACATCTACCTCCATCCCTACAACTTCCAGAATCTACTACCTTTGGCCAGAACTCAACTCTGCCTTTACAACTGCCTACAAATCACCACATGGAAGCCTGTAGGCCTCCCAAATCCATACCCAGTCCTAAATTTCACACTTCTCCTCCCTTTTAATAGCTCTTCCTTTACGGTCCTAGTTACACTCCCTGGTTAAAGATGTGCTCATAGGGGCGCCTGGGTGGCACAGCGGTTAAGCGTCTGCCTTCGGCTCAGGGCGTGATCCTGGCGTTATGGGATCGAGCCCCACGTCAGGCTCCTCTGCTGTGAGCCTGCTTCTTCCTCTCCCACTCCCCCTGCTTGTGTTCCCTCTCTCGCTGGCTGTCTCTATCTCTATCGAATAAATAAATAAAATCTTAAAAAAAAAAAAAAGAAAGAAAGAAAAAGATGTGCTCATACTCCTAGCTTCTCAGATTCACACCTCTGGAGCCATCTTTGACCCTTGCCTCACTACTCACAGCCAGTTGGTACACTTTGTTTTTCTACCACTCTTTGCACTCCCTCTTTTCTATTCTAGCTACCTAGTTCAGTCCAACTACACTTCTTCTTATCTAGATTACCATAATAACCTTCCAAGTGATCACTGTGTTCTTCCCCTTGCTCCCTTCAATTCATTTCACGCAGTTATTTTTCTAAAGGCTAACATGTTTGTGTCCCTTCCCTTCTCAAAAATCTCCTATTGCCCACACTCAAGTGAGCAATGGAGGAACAGAAACACAAGAGTCATGGGTAAAATGGAATTTCTGGGTTAGAATATGCTTGGTGGACACCAAAGGAAGAGAAGAACTTAAAACAGACTTTATGAAGAAGAGGAACATCTCTTTGAAAGAGGAAGTGGTACAAATAGGTGGGTTTCTCCCCTAATATGTAACCTTAGCAACGCAACTAACCTAACAATGTTGGATCTCCCCCAAATGAATTTTAGCTTACAGGTCATGGACTCCAGACAACTGGCAAAGAATGACTGGCATCCCGGCAAGACTGAAACCAAGAAGACTCCTTTTTTTACTATCACGTCTTCCCTATCCCCCCTTTTCCACAAACACAGTGAGCCCCTGGCTGTGGTCTTTGGTTATGACATCAGTGGGTGATTTGTTTGGGGGACTGAGGAACACCATCTGCCTGTATTAACTGCCCTGGGGCTAAACGTGGTGGCTTTGAGTTTTGGCTGTTAATATTAATTCCGTGTGTTCTGCTGACCTTTGAATTCATTTTTGTTAAAATGTAGAACACAAAGTTTGAATAATACACTAAAGAAGCAATCCTACTGAAAGACAGACCATGTTCGAACTGATGGAGGAATCATCTGAACAAGCATCCCCACCCCCAGCCGGCCTCCAAAGGGAGAACAGAAGAATAAGAAATAGCAGAGAGAGGACAAAGGGAATTTTCCTCTCAGATTCCTGTAGACTTCAACAGGGAATTATCGTAGAGTTTAACAGGAGGAGTTCATATCTGGGACATGCTGCTAACATATTAGTTGAAGTATTTTTATGCTATCATGTTGGCTTATTGCATAATTTTTTACTTTTATTACATAACAATACATCTCAACATAACTCAAAATAGGGAGTAATACTGAACATTTATTAAACACCTATCAGGTACCATTCCAAGTGCTTTCCATGTATTAACCTATTTAAACATCCCAATAACACTATAAGGTCAGTACTAGTAATAATCCCATTTTACAGAGGAGGAAGCCAAGGCACAGGGTAGTTTAAGTAACTTGGCTAAAGCATATAACAAAAATTCTTAACTGTAACCTTTCAGCTTTGAGTGCACAGTAGCTTTGAACTTAATTCATTTAATTAATAGTCTCCTCTGACCCATTGCAGAGCCTTCTGTGAGCAAACACAGAACTGCCAATGGTCCCAGCTGGAACAATGAGTGCTATCAGAGAAATGGCCTCACAAGGTGAAGCAGCAGATCCTGATAAGGAAAGTCCCAGAGGATGAACACCCCACTGGGCAACCAGACCAGACTGTTAAGTCTAACAGGTTAAGAAAATCACAAGTCGGGGGGCGCCTGGGTGGCTTAGTCGTTAAGCACCTGCCTTCGGCTCGGATCATGATCCCAGGGTCCTGGGATCGAGCCCCACATCAGGTTCCCTGCTCAGCGGGAAGCCTGCTTCTCCCTCTCCCACTCCCTCTGCTGGTGTTCCCTCTCTCACTGTGTCTCTCTCTGTCCAATAAATAAATAAAATCTTTAAAAATTAAAAAAAAAGAGAAAAAAAGAAAATCACAAGTCGGGAAGTCTAGAGAGAACTTTCTCTTCCTCTCTCCATGCTTCTTAAGACAAGAATAAGTCTCTCTTGGACTTATGAGAAGAAAGGTATCTGTGTATCTGTCCTCCCAGACCCTCCTCACAGAGGAGGCCTCTCTCACTGGTGATACTGGGAAATGGACGCTATGCACACACGGTCCCAGGTCTTTAAGCAAGAAGGCCTCTGAAGCCAAACCACAGAGTCTAAACCACCATTTAAAGGCTATATAACTTACAGAAAGCTCCTGACCTCTCAGTACCATCATCTCTTCATCTGTAAAACTGGGAATAACAATGGTACCTACCTCAGAGTAGAAATGCCACTTAGAAGAGGGCCTCATAGAAAGGAAATGTTCATTCCATGTTAGCTTTTATTATCATTACTTTTCAGACTCTCACAAAAGACCTGCCTCCCACCTTCTCTGTACTCACACCTCTTCTGTGCACCACGCCTACTGACTCAGGCTCTGCCCCCAGGGAGGAAAAGTCTGAAATAGCCCATTTCGTCTACTTGGACCTGGGGAAGTAGTTTACTTCCAGGCAAAAGAAATAAGAAGCTTCCATTGAGACTGGGAAGCAAGCCGCATGTTCCTATCTAGCTTTACCAGCAAGATAGCTGACATTTAGATCCCTCTTTGGTTAACACCTGTTAGTGAACTCCAATGAGAGTGTGACTAACCTGTACCTCTAAAACTCTCACACTAAAAAACGCGTGATACTTATACCTCGTAAGTCACACAAGTCGAGAAATCAAGGTGACAGGGATATTCCTTAAACGGTAAGAAAAAAAAAAACAGATGCCAAAAAGGAAGCAAATATAGTTCAAATGCAGAGTATATATACCTCCTTACATAGGCACTAACTCTTGCCGGTGAAGAAACTTTCTGTACCAGACAGGGACACGGGTGTATGACACCAACGTATCCTTCTAGAAATGACAGCGACAAGCTTACTAAAAATAAACATACAGGGACACGGTCAGAATAAAAACAATTTTAAAGTTATCCCTCCAGCTGTTTTACTGAAGAAACACACTGTTTTAAGGATGTGAAAAGCCCTAAATTAGTGACTGGCTTGACGTAGCCTCTGGGGTAAGTCTGCCCCAAGCTCAGCTGCGGAGAATCAGGGCGTTGGCAGCCAAGCACTTACTACAGAATTCCGCATACTCGGCTGGCAGAAGGAAGGTCTGAGGGAGGATGTGAAAAGCCTTGAATCCGTGCGTATGCTGCATTCGAATGATGTTTTTGTATAGTCGGTCTTTCCGGGTTAGTTCATAGGACCTAAAAATCATAAAAGTTTTCCATTTCAGTAAAGTCTGACTCTGAGGTTTTCCTACGTCATCACGTACTTACAGAGCTCATGGTTCAGAGCTGGAACACGTTCTGAGGACAGTATTACATCAGATCGATCACTCTGTCAACCCCAAAGTTCAGTCATCATTTCCATAAAATGGATTTCTTTGGTCAGATTTATTCACTGAGGTATAACTGACATGGAGTAAGATCTGCCCTTTTTACTGTATAATTCTATGAGTTTAAACAAACATACATAATTATATAATCACTACCACGAACAGTTTGAGCATCCCAAAAACTTACATCCAGTCCCTTTGGAGTCAACCCTCCCAATCACCTCCATCTGTTTCCTGTCCCTCCGATTTTGCCTTTTCTAGAAAGTCAAGTTCATGGGATCGCATATATATGTCCTTTTGAGACTGGCTCCTTTCCCCGAGACCGGCAACCACTGAGCTTCATCCCTGCTGTTGCCTGCATCAGGATTTCACTCTTTTTTATGGCTCAGTAAGAATCCACTGCTCAGATGGACCGCAGTTTCTTTATCCATTTACCAGTTGATGGACATCTAAGCTCTTTCCAGGTTTTGAAGATTATGAAATCACTAAAAGCATGTACATACAGACTTTCATAAGAACGTTAAGTTTTTGTGTGGACGTAAGTTTCCATCTCTCTAGGAATGAGACTGCCAAGTTCAGTAAGACTGTTTAGTAAGTTCTATTAGTTATGAACTGCTGCACTGTAAATTACTGCCAAAGCATTATAGCTCAAAACAATGATAAACATTTTCTAATAGTTTCTGTGGGTCAGGAATATGGGGGTAGCAGGGCTCGGTAGTTCTATCCTAGGGTCTCTCGTGAGGCTACAGTCTAAACGCTGACCAGAACTGTGGTCATCAGGCTCGACTGGGGCTGAAGGACCCACTTAACAAACAGCTCTCTCGCATGGGGCTGGTTCTTGGCAGGAAGCCTCAGTTCCTTCCCATGTGAATTCTTCTGTAAGCCTGACTGAGTGTCTTCGTGACACGACGCTGGTTTCTCCTAGATCAGGTGATTCAAGAGGGAAAGGGAATAAGGAAGAAGCTCAGAAGTAGTCTCAGAAGTAACACTGTCACTTCTGCCATATTCTATTCATTAGAAGTCACAAAGGCCAGCTCACACCCAAGAAAAGAGAAATTAAGCTCAACTTTTTGAAGGCAATGTCAAGGAATTTGTGGACACATTTTAAAACCAACACATGTGTAAGTATATATTTAACCTGATAAGCAACTGCCAGACTATGACCCAAAGTGGCTGTGCCGTTTTGCATTTCCCACTGGCAAAGTTTCAGTGTTCCATTGCATGCATTCTGACCAGCACTTGGTGTTGTCTGGTTTTTCCGTTTTGTTTTTAGCCATTCCAACAGGTAGGCAGTAGTACGTCATGTAGTTTTAATTCGCATTCCACGAGTGCTACCGACGCAGAACATCTGCTCATGTCTACCTTCTTCAGTGAAGTGTCCGCTCAAATATTTTTAGCCCATTTTGCAAAAAAAGGGCTATTTGTTTATTATTGAGTTCTGAGAGTTCACTCTACATTCTGGAAACAAATTCCTTATCAGGTACGTGTTTTGCAAATTACTTCTCCCACTCTGTGGCTTATCTTTTCATGTTCTTAAGTGTCTTTCAAAGAGCGGACATTTTAAATCTTAAGGAAATCCAATTTATCAACATTTTTATCCTATGGATGGTGCATTTACTGTTATGCCTAAGAAATCTTCATCCAATCCAAACACATAAAGATTTTCTCCTCTATTTTCTTACAGAACTTTTACAGTTTTAGGTCTTACATAAATCTGATTCTTTTTGCCAAATGGGTTTTTATGGGATTTAGGAGTATGAAATCTGTTCTAAAACAGACTTCAAATATAAACAAGCAAAAAACACCGTGTTCTAAGTCTGAATTTTGATAAATATATTCAAATTTTCAAGACCCAGAAACCAAATACATCAAATAAATTCTAGCTTCAGCAGCAGCCTATGACTATTCACTACTAAAAATCATTATGAAACATTTTAGGAACACTACATGTTGTGTGCTAACTGAATCACAATTCTTTAATAGTACAAAAAAATGTAAATTACCCAAGTAATGAAAAAACACTAGTACCCCCACTAACAAGTTCCAAACCCAAAGCTTTCTGGGAATTTTTACACAAAGATATCTAGAGTATGTGACCTTCTGAGAAACATGGCCTGAACAAAAGTTTAGCATACTTGAAAATAGGACCATTCAGGAAAATAAAAGATGGCTACCTTACCCATATTTAACAGCAATAACTGTCCAACCTCTCATGTAACTACGCAGAACTAGCATCATCATTAGTATAACAAATACCAAAGGTCTGATATGTTTCTCCTACATAGCATCCAAGATAGACCTTAATTTTAGACTACAATGGGCCTACTGTAGTAAAGTCCCAGATCACTAGGTTAAGAATCCCACCGACAACTAAATTTACATCATTAAAAGATGGATCCATAAAAGATAAAATTTTAAAGAAAAGCAAGGAAACAATCACCATAAACTTTGGGCAGTAATTGCCACCTATTAGGAAGTATGTTCTGGAGTACTACACACAGGCACTTCAGTTAGCCTCAACTGGACTCATGAGTTCCACTACTGGTTTCCAGTCATGGTTTGTTCCACTATTTAAAAACCATCTAAGAATCTTTGCTGTAACCACTAAAAACTTACTGTGTCTGTTCCTCAGTTCTAATTTTTCACTATGATTTCTTAAATTCAAAGGTGGCTTTGACAAGTCCTGGTGTCACAAACACTTCCTTCTTACCCACTGTCCTCTTCATAAACGTAGAGCAGAGGTCCTTAAATTTTAGATAAGAATCATCTAGAAAGTTGCTTTAAAGTTATTGTTCCTGGGCCCCATCTCTCAAAATTCTGGAATAAAGTCTAGGATTCTGTATTTTATACAAGCGTCCCAGGTGATTTGGGTACAGATGGTCCACACTATAATGCTGATTTAGCCTAGAATAGTAATTTCCAAACTTCCCAGATATAAATCACCCTAGTGCTTTTTAAATACGCAGCTTTTTAGCTAAATACCTATTTAAGAAGATTAGGCACCTAGAAGGTACTTTTTAAATATACACCTTCCCTGGATATGGTGATTCCCTGAATCTGCAATGGGATCTGTGAATGTATGGTTTTTTTAAAATTATGTTCAATTAGCCACCATTAGTGGCTAATTCAGAAAACTGAATGGCAAGAAATCAAAGAGGGTTACAAACCATAAGAGACTCTGGACTCTGGGAAACAAACTGAGGGTTACAGAAGGGAGGGGGGTGATGGGTCTTACGGAGAGCACACCTGTGATGAGCACTGCATGTTATATGCAACTAATGAATCACTGAACACCACATCAAAAACTAATGATGTGAATGTATATTTTTAAAAGGGATCCCCAGTGATGTTTATCATCAGTTAGAAATAATGACGAGAGGAAAAGAAAAAGAATGCATTCTCATACAGATGCCCAATCCTAGTGGTCTCCAAATCTTTTTGCTTGATGCCCCCTACACAAATTTTGGGAAACTATGTATTCTTTAGTGGACATCAAACATTTTTCATCAAAAACTTAAATTGGGGTGTCTGGGTGGCTCAGTGGGTTAAGCGTCTGCCTTCAGCTCAGGTCATGATCACAGGTTCCTGAGATCTAGTCCCACATGGGGCTCCCTGCTCAACGGGGGAGTCTGCTCCTCCCTCTCCCTCTGTCCCTTCCCCAGCTTGTGCTCTCTCTTGCTCACTTTCTAAAATAAAGAAAATCTTTAAAAAAACAAAACAAAACTTAAATTGTCCCAAATGAATGATAAATATTATTTTAAAATAAAACCCTAACACTACCCTTTTAAGTACATTCAAGGGAACCTAAATAACTTCAGGATTCAACAGCCACCATACATTTTAAAAATATTATCAAAGAGGGCACGTATTGCATGGTGCACTGGGTGTTACATGCAAGTAATGAATCATGGAATTTTTTTTTAAAGATTTCTTATTTATTTATTCGACAGAGATAGAGACAGCCAGCGAGAGAGGGAACACAAGCAGGGGGAGTGGGAGAGGGAAGCAGGCTCATAGCAGAGGAGCCTGATGTGGGGCTCGATCCCAGGACTCCGGGATCACGCCCTGAGCCGAAGGCAGACGCTTAACTGCTGTGCCACCAGGCGCCCCTGAATCGTGGAATTTTACTTCAAAAACTAGGGATGTACCGTATGGTGACTAACATAATAAATTATTATTAAAAAAATATTATCAAAGAGAAAGCTCTTTTCTGTCAGTACATTTTTCACTTTTTAAAATACACTTTGTACTGAAGGTAATATATATGCAGAAAAGTATACAAATCACAAAATGCAAAGCATGAGGAATTTTGGTCACCTGTGTGAGCACCACTCAGACTGAGTACAGAACATTCCCAGCACCCCAGAAGCCTCCTGCGTACTCCCACTGGGAATTATCCTCCAACCACCCTTGCTTTTACTTCTTCCATGCCATTTCCCCCAAAGAGTGGCTTAGCCTCACAAAATAAATATGTTTATTTAATGCTTACATGTCTTTTATAGCATAGCATACCTTCTCTACAATAAAATATGCATGTGAAATAGTATGATTATTTTCAAATTTCCTGTGATCATCTGGCTATGAACTACTTACACTGGCTGACTATCATTGCAAGTATTGTAGTACACAATTCATCAAAACACCACAAATATTCTAAATTTTGATAAAAATGTATATTATGTCAATGTTTAAGTCTCCATTTTGATAATTATACCACAGTTATAACTGATGTTAATGTTAGAAGAACAGGGTAAAGGATACAGAGTAACCATAATATTTTTGCAACTTTTCTAGAAGTCTAAAATTACTTAAAACAAAAGGCTAAAAAATTGTATTAAGAAAGAGTTGACAATAATATTGGAAACATTTTAAGCACCTGAATTCCTCTTGCATGTGAGTTCAAGTCTCTGGATCGAAAACATAAGAAACAGAGCAGCAGAAGCCATAAAGCACAGTGCCTTTAGATAATGGATTATTTGTGTGCTCGAACATGCAAGAATAATACATGCGAGAAGTACTCAAGAAAAGACAGGATCAAATTTATTAATACTGACTGAATCTCAACTGAGACAGAATTCCTACATACCCACGGGAGTATTTTGGAAACTACTAAAATAAATAATATACTCCTCACACGAACTTGGAATGCAGACCCTAGTGTGTGCTAGTTCAAGGACTCTTTAAATGCCTATTTAAAATAGATGCATCTGATTCACTTCAATCATCCAGTCACACATGTAGAATACCAAATCCACATCTTCCAGACAATGAGGAAGAAAAATAAGGTTTAAATTACTCTTTACAAATGAAGCTGAGACATCAAATAAAACTGCAAATTGTTATGAAGACTCAAAACACACATTTATCCCAGATTATGAAGAAACTATTTGACACAATCCATGTACTTACACACGGGGACGAGATATAAGACAAAAGAATTGAAAAATCAAGAAAGAAACTTCATTGGATGAAAATGAAAAAAGCATATATGGTAACTGAAAATAAAACCTGCTAGCATAAGTACATAAGGGCATTATGTAGGACATAAGTCCTGGAAATAAAATAAAACATAACCACTGACCAAATAAAAAAATTTGTATTGGATTTCCTTCTCTTCATTAGATGAGATGTTTCCCTCTTCTGTATAAGGTCATCATCTATGTCTCCATGGTTGAGTATGACCGCCTGAATCAGGTAGGGTTTCAGCGTCAATTTTATTCCCATTTTCTTTTTCATGGATGAAAACACTAAGAAACTCTGGTCATAGAAACAACAGCTACAACTTCTACAGTGTTTACTATGTGACAGACTTGCACTGTCTGAACACTCTAAATATCTTAGATCCTGACAGATTAAATCCTCACAACAGTCCTACGAAGTCTGTGTCATTAGCAACATCTTTTTACCAATGAGGAGGCTGATGCTCAGAAAG
Organism: Ailuropoda melanoleuca; assembly: GCF_002007445.2. Taxonomy (NCBI): domain Eukaryota; kingdom Metazoa; phylum Chordata; class Mammalia; order Carnivora; family Ursidae; genus Ailuropoda; species Ailuropoda melanoleuca. The sequence goes on along the minus strand of NC_048231.1, from coordinate 16,302,689 downwards.
GTCATGTTTGGTGGTCACTCAGCAGACCTGGGATCTGGGCCCAGGTAATTGATTACAGAGCCTATGCTTCTGGCCATTAGGCAGCATTGCCTTTCTAGGCTGCCATTAACAATGTGACTGGAAGGAGTTTTCTATAGCAATGACACTCAATTCTTTCAACTCCTTCCTAGATCTGTGTCAGAAAGTCACAAGATGATCTATCATTAAAAATTAAAATTAATGATCTATCAGCTGACAACCTGATTACGTCTTCCTTTAGTTTCATTAAAAGTAAAGAAATGGAAATCACCATCGTGATTGTCACGTCTGATAATTTGTCATTACCAGAATTCAATTCAGTATTTTTTTTGTATTTTTGTTTAGAACCCTGGAAATGTTTGTACCCAAGGACAATGCACCATATTAAGATTCTAAGTGGGCCACTGTTTTTGGGTCAACAGTCTTTCCTATGGAAAGAGGAGGTGAGAAGGGAGAACCCATCCATATGAAGGGCTCTCAAGCTGCTCAATTCTAGGAAAGAGAACCTATGGGATGTGCAATCCAGAAACAGTCTCCTTTAGAACCATCCATGTCTACACAGTCCTTGGAGAGGCTTCATATAATATAAGCTTATGGATATGAGCACCTCAGTTTGATCTGCTGCCCTATATCACAGACTTCCTTTTTTTAAGGACATTAATTATCTCTGCTGGCTACATGCCCAATGTCAGGCACCTTTAAATGGAGCAAAGTAGCTACAAGAGCATTACCTGGGAAAGTGATTAACCTTTTGTGCTTCGGAGAGGGTGCGAAGTAAGAAGGGCTTCAGGTGGGATCCTGTCCACATTAGGTTATAGTCAGTGCTGCTTGGGTGAACCTGAGGGCAAATAAAAAGATTAAAAAAAATCAGAGATAGCCTCTCTCCAGAAAGAGAGACGGCAAGAAAGGCCATAGAGAGTTTTCACCTACAGAGAGCACAGTAAGTGCCCAGTTAGTGTATAAGCCTAAAAGAATAAAAGCTGAATATAAAGAACACAGGGATGATCAAGTTTAAAGAACGGGATAGTTGGGCAAATCCCAGATGCAAAAAGTAGAATAAATTAATCCTTCTATAGAAGTCTGTGATGTCTCTTAACATTCTTGCATATCAAAGTATAAGAAGAGGGCTCAACTCCACAACTCCCTTCTCAGAGTGTCCTTATGCCCCTGCACATGATGGGTATGAAGTACTGGTCAGAACTAAAACCTTGTGGTAGCAAACCAACTTAGAATATCACCCATCCATTCATTCATTCATAAGAATTCATTTGTCTATTCCTTCAACAATTACGTACTTGATGCCTATGATGGGATAGGTACCTTGTAGGCCCTGGAGATAAAACAGCAAGACAGGATAGAAACTAGTATCAGAACTTCCTCAAAATATCTATTTCAAACCTCAACCTAAAATAAGGGGCTAGCCACCAGACTTTTATCAATTATTTCAAAATATCTACAGGGTGAGTCTGTCCAGCATTTTTGCCTGTCATTTTACTATCAATACCCCAATTTCCCCAATTTTCTTTGGGAATAACATACTACTTGGTTTTAAAAGACTGCCAGTCACACTATCCACCCCTCTCCCCCGGAAGGAGTAGATCCATGACCCAAGCTGGACCGGTCATACTATCTGCAGAATGTGATTCTTCAGTGAAGAAAGGCACAAGGACAATGAAAGGAGTTGAGTCACTTCTATAGCAGTACCTTGAGGAGACAGTCCTGATTCCTGTTTCCAGATCCCCAGGACTGTCCTAGGCTCTCTCCTTCCAAAGGCCTGCCTTTTCAACCCTTCCTCTGATTTTGCTACCTACGCTATATATAACTTACCCACAAATCCTTTTTGGTTTAAGTTAGACATAATCTGTTTCTGTTGCTTGCAATCAAAGAGTCTTAATTAGATATCAGACAATTCCTTACGGGCAACTCTGTTTCTACCCCAACCCTAAAATCATAGCAAGAAAAATATTTGGGTTTTCTTTGTTTGTTTGTTTAAAAGAGAGAAAGAGGGGAGAGGGAGAGGGAGAGAGGGGGAGGGAGGGAGAGAGAGAGAGAGAGAGAGAGAGAGAGAGATTTTGTGAAAATATTTTCCATGTATTTCAAGGAGAAACTGATAGAGCCACATAGAAATTCAATGCAAGCTCTGCATTATCACTAAGCATGGGTCCCATGTACCTTCTAGAGCTGCCCTGTTAACTGGTAGTCAGGTGGCTAGGATTTTCAGCTTTAGAGCAGATCAGGTGAGACAGTAAAAATGAGCTTACTTCATGAAATCCATGGGCTGTCAGAATGCTGCGTACCAGGCGACTATCTGTTCGCACAATTTTGTAAGACAAATGATAACGTTCTGAAGAAAAACACAGAATCAAATTCAGTAACCAGAAAGTTAACTATAAAGACAAAACTAAAGTGTACGATGGCGGCTTGCTTCGTTATACTCAAGAACATACACTGCTCCCTTTATGCTACTATAAGCAGGCTGCAGATTATTTTGAGCCAAGGGTTCCTAACCTGAGATTCACTGGGGGTTATGACATCTGGATGGGGAACAAAATGACATCTTTGTTTTCACTGCTAGTTGAAATTTAACATTATCTTCAATTACGAATGTAGGCACAAAGCAGAGCAGTGCTAGCAATTCCTGTGACCCTGCCACCTACACATACCAGGTATTTTAATACTATTTTATAGTTGTCACGGTTATCTCAACATATGACTTCTCACAGTATTTAAGAGTTATGGTTAGTGAACAGACATTCCATTAGATGTTATTTAATGCACAAATAAAAATGAATATATGTCACAAATTTAGTTTTTAAGAAATATTTTGGTAATTCTCTTTCCATATAATTCATTGTTTATAATCCTGTATCTCTCTTTATACACTTAAAACACATTATTCTGAGAACAGACCCACAGGCTTCTGCACACCGCCATTGCACATTTGGTCCACTGCAGAAAAAGGCTAAAAACCCCTGCTCTAGATAGCCCTCTGTGTGCAGTGATGCTGGTGATTAGTGTTGCTTAGGTCAGAGGTTATAAACTGGTGATTCAATCTGCAAAGACAGTTTGTTAATTTCTCATTGTGCTTTAAAAATAAAGTCGAATTACCAACCTTTGGAAATTAGAGGAATTCGTATAAAAATCTAGATTTCTGGGCCCCTCTTGAAAACCCTGGCAGCCCTGGGCTTGCTCTCTCTGCCAGGGCAAGAGTCCATGGGGAAGCACAAGCGCTCCGTTCAGGACAGGCACCCATGCTCTAGCTGAGCACTGTGCCTGCAGTGCCTTCACTCACTCCCGTTTCCTGCCAGGCCCTGTAAGCACAGCCACCCCTGCCTAAGACAAGTGTGTAATCATGCGAGATTTCTATATATCCCCAAAGACTAACATTTACTTTGGCCCATTAAAGGCAATCTCTTTCTATGCATCCCTACAAACTGTTCAAGAAATTACCAGAGAATTCTACAGAACAATTATTTTTTAATTTTTTAAAAAGATTTTATTTATTGACTAATTTATTTTTTATTATTATTTTTTATTTTATTTATATTATTTTATATAAATATATTAATTAATATAATTAAATTATAAAATATTATATTTTATTTATATTATTTTATTATTTATTGATTTATTTGAGAGAGAGAGAAAGAGCACACACACGTGTGCAACAGCACAAGAAGGGGGCAGGGGAGGGGCAGAGGGAGAGGGAGAAGCAGACTCCCCACTGAGCGGGGAACCCAACATGAGGCTCGATCCCAGGGCCGATCCCGATACCATGACCTAAGCCGAAGGCAGATGCCCAACTGACTGAGCCACCCAGGCAACCTTAAATTTTTTTTTAATTAAGTAATCTCTATGCCCAATGTGGGGCTCGAACTCATAACCCTGAGATCAAGAGTCACCGGCTCCACCCACTGACCCAGCCAGGCGCCCCCATCTGCAGAACAATTTTTTTAAAGGACTGCATGCTGAACACTTTCTGAATAAGAGTAATACAGAAACTTATGAACAGGCCTTAGAATAAAATTCAGCCTCTGCAAAGGTAAGCACACCTTTTGATGAATTTATGTGAAAATATCTATCAATCCCTGCTGCTATTTGCCCAGCCCTGGCAGGAACACCATGCAAGGCAGACACAGGAAGACTGGAATGAAAAAGCCAGATACTCCATACTTCTCATTCTTGTGACACACTTCTCAAGCCCGGTTAAAGGGTTTCCCCAATGATCAATCGCTATTATGTTGCCTTTGCCATACTGTTGTAAGAAAAACAGTTCAGAGTCCTAGGTGTTTGCTTCGGCACAGAGGAGAATGTAAGAAACAGTGCACTGCTTAAGAGTTTGTCTTCTGACTCCAAGGTGGGGAGGGAAAGCACAAGATAGGCCTGGAATATCTTGTTCTGCCAAAAGAGAGGAAAGCACTCAAAAACAGATGGGGAACATGTCACAAAGATCTCAGTGGCCAAATTTAAGACAATTTCAACATAAACATGAATATGACAGAGATAGACTATAATCCCTTACTAATGAGTCCACACTGATAAGTAGGTAAGAAGGTATACTGGTTTTCTACTGCTGTTAAAATAAACTACCATACACTTAGCAGCTTAACCAACACAAATTCATCGTATGATACTTCTATAGGTCAGGAGTCTGACACAGGTGTCATCGAGGCAAGAGCAAGGCTGCATTCTTTTCTATAGGCTCTAGATAGGGTCTATTTGTTTTCCTTTTTCAGCTTCTAGAGGCTGCCCCCATTCCATGGCTCACAGTCTCCTTCCTTAATCTTCAAAGCCAGCAGCGGCAGGTCTGATCCTTCTCACATAGCAACCAACTGACTCCTCTTCCGCCTCCTCCTATTTTTTTTTTTTTTTTAAGATTTTATCTATTTATCTGACACAGAGAGAGCACAAGCAGGGGAAGCAGCAGGCAGAGGGAGAAGCAGGCTCTTTGCTGAGCAGGGAGCCCAACACAGGACTCGATCCCAGGAGCCTGGGATCATGACCTGAGCCGAAGGCAGACACTTAACCAACTGAGCCACCCAGGCGCCCTGCCTCCTACTGCATTAAAGGACCCTTGTAATTAAGGTCAGCTGATCAGCAACCTTAATCCTACCTACAACCTCAATTTTCCATTGCCATGTCAGATAACATTTTCACAGGTTCTGAGGATTAGGAGGTAGACATCTTTGGAGGACCATTATTCGGCCTCCCACAGAAGGGAAAGCTCTTCTTTACAGAAAATCCAGCTAATAAATGTAGAAAGAAAAGAGAAGACAAGAGAGAAAGAGAAAATCAGCATTTTATAAAAATCGTAAGAGGAAGTAGTTCAGACTAAAATCAACGGATATCAAAGGGTGAGAGACTATTGGGAAAGAGGATATTCATGCATTTCAAAACATCACTCCAGAGAATGCTTGTAACAAAGGAGAGAGGCACCCCTCCAATGAAACAATCTGGTGAATACTATCTCAACCAAATGATGAAATTTGCCATCACCAATAATGTAATACAATGACATCACATCCTTCCTAATGTGATACACCGAGGAGGACACAACTGCACTAAGTCATAGTCCTACAAAATTTTTAAACTTGAATCTAAACACACAGAAACAATCAGAAAAGCCCAAACTTAAGGACATCTGCCAAGGAACTAGTCTGGAAATCTCTAAAAATGTCAATGCCATGAAAGACACCCTCACACATACACGAAGCCTGGGAGATTAGATGAGAAATACAAAAACTAAATACAATCTTTTATTTAGTCCTAGATTTTAGAAAAATAGTAACAGCTATAAAGGTCAAAACTGGAACAATTGGGGAAATGTGCATAAGCACTGTATACTATTTTACCAATGGCAGATTTCCTGAGTGTCATTTCAGTACTGTGGTTATACAGAGGATGCCCTTGTGCTTAGGTGACACATTGCTGAAGAAAGCATTAAGGTATAAAGTATCTGAACTAATTCTCAAATGGTTCAGAGAGAGACAAGAAATATGACAAAACATTAACAGTTGGTGAACTCAGGAAAGAGTATACATCCATTCAAACGAATGTACTATTCTTATAGTTTGTCAAAAGGTTTTTAATTTTTTTAGATTAAATGTTTAGAAAGTGAAAGAAGGGGTGCCCAGGTGGCTCAGTCATTAAGCGTCTGCCTTCAGCTCAGGTCATGATCCCAGGGTCCTGGGATCGAGCCCGCATCGGGCTCCCTGCTCGGCGGGAAGCCTACTTCTCCCTCTCCTACTCCCCCTGCTTGTGTTTCCTCTCTTGCTGTGTCTCTCTCCGTCAAAGAAATAAAATCTTTTAAAAAAAAAAAAAAGTGAAAGAAAATCAGGTGTCTTCATTATGATAACTGTGATCACCGACATCTCCATTTCTGCACAAGCAAAGGCCAAAACATCATCCATGCTGGAGACCAGAAGTGTGCCTGATTCCACACCTGTTCTGCAAGGCTCACCTCACAGCACCAGGCCATGGGGAAGGGAGTCACTAAGGCATACAGAAAAACAGAGAATGATTAGCTGGGGACTGGGGAGGAAGGGGAAATGATAAGAGAAAGAGTATGTCTTTGGAGTGGAACTGCCAAGGGCTCAAATTCTGGTTCTACCACTTCCTGCCTGTAATCGTGAATAAATTATTTCTCTATGGTCAATTTCCCCACTTGTTAAATGGGCTTGGTAATAAAGGTACTTACCTCATGGGGTAGTTGTAAGCACTACATCAGTTAATACCTGTAAAACTTTTATAACACTTGCTGCTACATAGTAAAAGTTTTTTTCTTTTTTTTTATTTAAATTCAATTAGTCAACATATAGTACGTCATTAGTTTCAGATATAGTGTTCAATGATTCATCAGTTGCATATAACACCCAGTGCTCATAGTAAAAATTTTTTTAAATAGCAAAAACGGTAAAAAAAAAAAAAGGTAAATATGTGGTAAAATAGCTATTAATACATAGTATCGTATGTAAATTATGCATTATATAGCAAATTTAAAAATACAAATGCTATTAATACTCTTTCTCTTACTTTGCCTAACATAGAAGAAAATTGCAATTATCACCGCACTCAGTGACCCAATTCTCACAGTGTGTAAGTAGTAAGCAGTGACCAACTACTTCTAATCCGCACCAACTAACTACAACCCAACTCTGATCCATTGCACATGTTGCAAAAGGGGAGTTCAAGAAAGGCAGGGTGGAATGACATAAAGCAAGTGTGATTGCTGGGGATTTTAACTCACATTCATGTTCTGCATCCAATAGCCCTGCATCCAATGCTGATTACCAGTTATAAACTGGTGACCCAAGGGCCAAATCCAGCTTGCAGACATGGTTTGTTCATTCTTTGTGGTGTTTTAAACATAAAACTGAATTAGTCGCTAATCTTTTAAGATTGCAAGAATTCATATAAAAATCTCGATTTCTGGGCTTCACTTGAAAGACCTGGCAGCCCTGGGCTCTGCTCCCATGGCAAGAGTCAAATGGAAGCTTGCAACTATAAACTGAACCAGTCCCACTGCCCAAGAAATAACCACCGTATCCATATTTCCTTCCATATAAAAACAAGAAGCAGGGCATGGTATTGGTCCTACTAGCAAAGTGCCAAACATCTGCTATGTGAGCCTCTGAACATGCACTGCCTCGACTCCACCATGACACTACAGAATTTCCTCTTCTCCAACCACCCACGTGTGCATCAGAAGGCAACCTAAAGTGCTAGGACTTCTGGTAAATTCCAGGACTGGCAGCAGCAGAGCAAATTAAAACAAGGAACCAATAACCTGTCAGCATAGAAGTACCTAGGGAGTGATGACATGCCCTAAGAGGTTTGGACAAAAATAGCCTGAGAAACTAGAATGAAGATAAAATGGTCATTTTTTTTACTTTTAGAATATATGAATAACACTTTCAATGGCAACACAGTGTAGCTTGGCCTTACTGTAAGAAAATGAGGTGTATACCTGTACTGTTGAATATGGTAGTCGCTAGCCATGTATAACGACCCAGCACCTGAAAAGTAACTAGTGTGGGGGTGCCTGGGTGTTTTCAGTTGGTTAAGCGTGTGACTCTTGATTCTGGCTCATATCATAATCTCAGGGTCGTCAGATCAGCCCTGCATGGGGCTCAGTGCTGGGCATGGAGGTTGCCTGAGATTTTCCCTCTGTCCTTCCCTCCCTGCCTTCCTCTCTCTCTCTCCTACTCTGAGAAAGAAGGAAAGGAAAAAGGAAAGGAAAAAGGGAAGGAAAAAGGGAAGGGAAGGAAAAAGGGAAGGAGGAAGGGAAGGGAAGGGAAGGGAAGGGAAGGGAAGGGAAGGGAAAAAGAGGTAACTAGTATGACGAAGGAAATGAATTTTTAATTTTATTTATTAATTTAAATTTAAATTTGAAAACTGACACTTGATTCGGTTATTGGAAAACTTGCTTGGAACAACCTGAACATATGAATTTACTTTTTCAATGATAATGCTTGTAAAATCTAAATACAGATTAAAAACTTCTGATGAAAATTTTGTGCCACACTGAGATTTTACACTTACGGTGTAAAATATATACTAGATGTCAAATATCTTTTCTTTTAAGATTTTATTTATTTATTTGAGAGAGAGACAGAGCAAGAGTGAGAGCGCGGTGGGGGAGCAGCAGGCAGAGGGAGAGGAGAAGCAGACTACCCGCTGAGCAGGGACCCCCCCTATGTGGGGCTCAATCCCAGGACTCTGGGATCATGACCTGAGCCAAAGGCAGACGCTTAACCGACTGAGCCACCCAGGCATGCCTAGATGTCAAATATCGTGATGAACTTTTTCTATATTGGGTAAATGTGGAAGTGATATGTTCAATTAAATAAAGTATATTATTAAAACGAATTTCACCTATTTCTTTTTTTTTTAAGATTTTATTTATTGGTCAGAGAGAGAGAGCACAAGCAGGGGGAGAGGCAGAAAGAGGGAGAAGGAAGGCTCCCTGCTGAGCAAGAGCCGGATGCAGGACTCAATCCCAGGACCCTGGGATCATGACCTGAGCCGAAGGCAGACGCTTAACTGACTGAGCCACCAGGTGCTCCCTATTTCTATTTACTTTTTTTTTTAGTAAGGCCACTGGAAAACTTACATATCTAGGTTCTATCATATTTCTATTGGACAGTACTAGCCTACACAAATGCAAATTTATGAAGCTGACACATTTAGGGCAAATTATAAAATGATGTTTCTTTCTAGGAACAGATTACCTTAAACTGAAAATCTCTCGTCTCTAAAATGCAATCCCATTTACATGTTCAAAGTATATGCAATTTTGAAAAAAACACGGAGATAGTAAGGGAAAAAAGATTTCTGGAATATTTCACAAATAAAGCATATGAAATCATACTGTACCAAAAATATTAATAGTAAATTCAATGAAACATTTAACAGATAACAGAAAAAACAAGGCCGGCATCTAACACTCTAAGATCAGCAGAAGATAACTAATGCCCCAGAAACACTTCTCAAGGGGATTTAAACACAGGATTATGATCTGAGCAGATCTATGTCAGCTATTTAAGAGAGGAGGAAAAAATAAAGACCCAGAGTATTTAACAATTCAGAACTCTGAGGCAGCAACTAGAAACACTCATTCTAATTGTTCTTTTCAGGGGCACCTGGATGGCTCAGTTGGTTAAGCATCTGATTCCGGCTCAGGTCATGATCTCAGGGTCCTGGGATAGAGCCCCATGTCAGGCTCTGTGCTCAGTGGGAGTCTGCTGGAGATATTCTCTCTCCCACTGTGTGCCCCCCCGCATTTGCACTCTCTCTCTCTAAAATAAATAAGTAAATCTTTTTTAAAAATTGTTCTTTTATACAGGAGGGTTTAGAAAATTATGAAACCTTAAAGAATCGGAAAGGCACAGAAAATTCGAAAACAAAGTTTGAGAAAAAAGTTCAGTGGCTTTTTCTTTAACCACAAGAATGTGTACGGGGGGGGGGAAAGACATTTAAGTTCTAAAAACACAGGGACCACTTAAACAACAGGATGACAACACTGATGGATAAATGTTAAATAAATGTTAAATGTTAGGTACTCTAAAAAAGAAAAGTCTGCTTATTGCCGTGGAATACAGAGATTCATTTACGTGACAAGGAGACCAAAACAAGTATGTTTGGGGGAGATTATTTACTTCTGTTGTTTTTACCCACCTTTGATGTTTTGACTCCAATCATGTTGAGAGGGAGTTTCTTTGCAAATGTTAGCAAATCTTCAGTTCCTCCAAATTCAGAGAACACGAATGAACCATATCCCTTTAAGTGGTAACCTAGCAACTTGCTGAAGGGATTAGAACAGGACCCTTGGGGAGGGAGGATGCAAATCCCAGAAGCAGGTGTTCACTGTCCTCTGAACTCCTGGCTTATTATGGGGTAAGAACAGACCTTAAAGTCATTTCAAAGTAGAACAGATCCTATTCAACCAGTAGAGTAAACAGCACAAATTTTGAGTGCCTACTAATGTGCCAAATATTAAATGATCTCATTAATTCTTACAATGCCTGCAAGGTAGCTATTATCTCCACCAAATACTAAGACAGGTTGAGAGAGTTTAAGTGATTTGTCCCATATTCACAGCTAGTAAATGCCAAAGCTGGGATTTGAACCAATGACTGAGAACCCATGTATAGACTCTTTCCACTATATCACACATCAGTTCAGATCCACGGTACTGTAACCTCTAAAGATAGCTACAGGCTAACCCCAGAATTCAGAGCACTGCTTAATATCAAAGAAGAGTAGAGATAAATGAAATTGAGAATACAAAAATATAGAACATAAGCAAAATTAAAAGTTGGCTCATTAAAATGATCAAAATTGACAAACCTTTAGTTAGACTGACTAAGAACAAAAGAGAAAAGATTCAAATTACTAAAATCAGAAATGAAATGGGGACATTACTACTGACCTTACAGAAATAAAAAGGATTACATAAGAAAACTATGAAAAACAAATAAATAAAAGCATACTAAGAATAATTATATGCCAACAAATTAGATAAACTAAATGAACAAAAACTAAAAACACACAAACTACCAAAACTGCGTCAATACAAAATATGAATAGACCTATAACAAGTAGAGGTTGAATCAGTAAACAAAAACCTCCCAATAAAGAACAGCCCAGACTACATAGATTCACTGGTGAATTCTATCAAACAGTTAAAGAATTAACACCAATCCTTCTCAAAGTCTTCCAAAGAAGAGGAGGGAACACATTATACGAGGCCAGCATTACTCTGATACCAAATCCAGATAAAGATTATCACAAGAAAACTACAGATCAAAATCCCTTATGAGTACAGATGCAAATACCCTCAACAAAATAACAGCAAACCAAATCAAGCAGCATATTAAAAGGATTATACCATGACCAAGTGGGCTTTATCTCAGGAATGCAAGTATGATTCAACATACAAGTCAATCAATGTAATACACCACATTAATAGGATGAAGAAAAAAAAACTCTCAACTAATGCAGACAAAGCATTTAACAAAATCCAACACCCTTGCATGATAAAAAAAAACAAAAACAAACAAAAACAAAGGAATAGAAACTTTCTAAACATGATAAAGGGCATTCATGAAAAACCCACAGCTCACATCATACTGAACAGTAAAAGACTGAAAGCTTTTCCCCTAAGATCAGAAACAGGAAAGAAAAGGAGGCCCATTTTTGCCACTTCTATTTGACATTGTACTGGAAGTTCTAGCCAGAGCAATTAGGTAAGAAAAAAAATAAAAGGCATCCAGGTTGGAAAGGAAGCAGTAAAATCTCTACGTGCAGATGACATGATCTTAGACACAGACCATGCTAAAGAACAAAACACACAAACTATCAGAGCTAACAAATGAGTTCAGCAAGGTTTCAGGATCCAAGATCAACATACAAAAATCAGTTGTATTTCTGCACACTGGCAATGCACAACCCAAAAATGAAGCTGAAAAAACAATTCCATTTATGATAGCATTAAAGAGAATAAGATAATTAGGAATACAGTTAACCAAGGAACTCTAAAACCTATACACTGAAAACTACAAAACATTGCTAAAGAAATCAAAGATGACCCAAATAAATGACAAGACATCCCATGTTTACAGACTGGAAGACTTAATACTAAGACGGTAATATGCTCCCATCACAAGCCCAACAGCCTTTTCGCACAAATGGAAAAGCTGATCCTAAAATTCATACGGAATTGCAAGGGATCCTGAATAGCCAAAAAATCTTGAAAAAGGAGAGTAAAGTTAAAGGACTCAACAACCCAACCCAATTTTAACACTTAGTACAAAGGTATAGTAATCATAAACAATGTGGCACTGGTGTAAAGGTAAATGGAATAATAAGAGTCTAGAAATAAACCCATACATCCAAGTCAACTGATTTCCAATGACAGTACCAAGACCATTCAGTAGGGGAAGAATATTCTCTTCAACTAATCACACTGGGACAACTGGATATTCACATGCAAAAGAATGAAGGTGTACCCATATCTCACATTATATTAAAAAGTTAACTCAAAATGGATCAAAGATCATTTAGCTCTAAATGTAAGCACTTAACCTATAAAACTCTTAGCAGAAAGCATAGGGATTATGACCTTGGATTAGGCAATGGTTCCTTAGATATGACACCAAAAGCATAAGCAATGAAAGAAATAAACTGCATGTCATCAAAATGAAAAACTTTTGCTCAGGAGAGAACACTATCAGGAGAATAAAAAGACAAACCAGAAAATAGGAAAAAGAATTTGGAAATCACATATCCGATGAGGGTTTAGTATCTAGAATGTATAAAGAACCCTTCTAACTCAAGAACAAAAAGTCAAGCAACCCAATTCAAAAACAGGCAAAGCAGGGTGCCTGGGTGGCTCAGCTGGTTAAGCGTCTGACTCTTGATCTCAGCTCACTCAGGTCTTGATCTCAGGATCATGAGTTCAAACCTTCACTGGGCTCCACACTGGGGGTGGAGCTTATTTAAAAAAAAACAAAAAACAAACACACAAAAAACCAGGCAAAGGCTCTGAATAGTCATTTCTCTAAAGAAGATATACAAATGACCAAGAAGCACATGAAAAGATGCTGAGTCAAGGTCATTAGTCATCAGGGAAATGAACATCAAAACCACAATAAGCTACCAGTTCACATACCCAGGAGAGCTATAATCTAAAGAACAGAAAATAACAAACGTCAGTGAGGATGTGCAGAAAATGGAACTCTCCTACATTGTTCGTGGGAATGTAGAATTGTGCAGTCACTATGGAATATCCTTTGGCAGCTCTCTAACAAGTTAAACACAGAATTACCATAAGACCCAGCAATCCCATTCCTAGGTATAGACCCAAAAGAATTAAAAACAGGTGTTCAAACAAAAACCTGTACGTGAATCTTCAGAGCAGCACTATTCACAATAGCCAAAAGGTGGAAACAACCACCAACTAATCCTTCAACAGATGAACGGATGAACAAAATACAGCACTCCGTGAAAAGGAACAAAGTACTGATGCATGCTACAACACGGATGAACCTTGAAAACATTAAGTGGAAAAAGCCAGACACAAAAGACTACATATTGTACGAGTACAATTGTATGAAGTACCCAGAACAGGCAAATCAGAAGAGAGAAAGTAGATGAACAGTTACTACGAACTGGGGTAAGGGGTCACAGGGAGTGACCGCTTAATGGAAATGGGGTATACTTGAGGATGATGAAAATGTTCTGCAACTAGACATGGTGTGGGTTGTACAACACTGTGACTGTACTAAATGCCACTCAAGTGTACGCTCTAAAATGTTTAAAAGGGTACATTTTGTTTTGTGTCTTTTACCACAAAAAGTAACAGTAACGCATATACACATAATTCTGAGGAAAAAAATTCACAGAAGGAAAGCAATTTAAGATGCAGAAAACTTAAGAAATTCCAAATAATCCTGAAGTATAAAAAAAAATCATGAGATTTTTTTCTCATGGCCAAGGCCCTTTTCCTATTTACATGTGATATCGACTTTTATAAGACCAGGTTCCCGGGGCCATGCCCACCCTGCCCGCCATGGGGGAGGCCATACCTACCTCCAATTACTCGAATATTGTTGTCCTTTGTCAGAATAGCCTCAGCATGGAACACCAAAACTGGAATTCTCCTGCAGCCTCCAGTCCACATGATACACGGATGATCCCTACAGCCGTAACAGAAGGCTTTTATTAATTAACAGCTCAAAATCTGAAGTAATGACTGAAGCAGATCACTGTGGTTTGCTGCTTGGCAATTTTCCCTCCTCCTGGAACAAGAATCCCAAATGTCCTATGGGAAACCATTCAGCTCCCATTCGTAGCCATGGGGTCTAGTTAAGATGAACTGTGTCCCTGCTCCAGGGACAGGCTTTGATTGGCCACAGCCAATCGGGGCCTTCCACCCCTCAGTTCTCGTTAGTAGATCAGGAATGAGCACACAAACCAACTGTAGCCAGTGAGTGTCAGAAGATATGTTGTGAGACCCTCTGAAAAAGAGGAGCTTTCTTTCTCTCCTATGGCAGCGACAGGAGAGACGGTCTCTTGTCCTGGGTGGTGTAAGAGAATGAGGTACGTAAATACAACTGTCATTTTGTGACCTTGAAAGGAAAGCCTGGAGCTGCAGGTGAACGAGGAAGTCAGTGGGAACCCCACCGGAAGAATGAGAAAAATGAGATCCTGAGAGGCAAATGTGGAGTTACAGAATCCAGTTGTTGCTAAATATGAGTTCATAAAGTCCCTTTATGGGGGACCGTGGGGAAAAAATCTTTAAAATAAAATTTAAAAATTCCTTTTACTATTTAGGACAAATTATGTTTTATGCCTAGCATACATAAAGAATCCTAACTAATATACAGCATTCACAATCACTTGCCCTTTTACACCCTATAGTCCCTTTTTAAGCCAATTTGATAACCCATCCTAAGATCTGGAGCTAGGAACCCAAAATTAATACAAGCGCTCCAGTTAAAACCACATATTGTAAAGCAAGCCTATACTAAATGGAACAATATTTTTCTCCAGAGAAGGATCTCTGACTTTTACTCTCTTTTACCCTATCTTCAGGAAATCTCTGTTTAATCAATCTTAG
Source organism: Ailuropoda melanoleuca (assembly GCF_002007445.2). Taxonomy (NCBI): domain Eukaryota; kingdom Metazoa; phylum Chordata; class Mammalia; order Carnivora; family Ursidae; genus Ailuropoda; species Ailuropoda melanoleuca. The sequence continues at coordinate 16,287,550 of NC_048231.1, read as the reverse complement.
ACAGATGTGTATTTACTCACAGATTAGGAAAATCTTCAACCTCCTTAGTGCCAGGGAGTCAGAAGGTAAAGAAATGACCTGAGTCCCTACTATGTGCCAGGAATTAAAGTAAAAGCTTTCACATGTTATCTCACTTAATCCTCTTGCCCGCACCATGAACTGAAAAAAAGGTGTCTCAGAGAGGATAAGTGATTTCCTCAAGGTCATGTAGCTGGTTAAGTGAAGGAACAGGTATCTGAACCCAAATGCCTGCCTTCACTCTTTCCACCCTTCCATCTCCCTGATCACACTTCAGTGATGTTTTGTATGCAGAACACCTTAAATCCAACCCTTTGGGAACCTACACTAATCAATTCCTTAAATAGAATAAGATCCATTTAGCCAAAATTTGGGCTGCTCTCAAAAACTCACATGACCACATCCCTTAAAAAAGGTCATACTAGGGACAACTGGGTGGCTCTGTTGATTAAGCATCTGCCTTAGGCTCAGGTCATGATCCCAGAGTCCTGGGATTGACTCTCACATCCGGCTCCTTGCTCAGCAGGAAGCCTGTTTCTCCCTCTGCCTGCTGCTCCCCCTGCTTGGGCGTGCTTACTCTCTCTCTCTCTCTCTCTCTCTCTCTCACTCTCTGGCAAATAAATAATATCTTTAAAAAAAAAGAATTACACTTTTAAAAAAAGTCATACTACAAATCTCAAGGCCAAGTCAGACCCTCCCAACCCAAGTTTAAAAAGATCCCTGTTTTGAATGCACAGGCTGCCAGGCTACCAATCTGAGAAGTGAGGCAGCCTTGAGACTTGGGATGAACTGCCAAAGTGTTTCAGTAAGGAAAAGCAAAGAACACCATACCTAGTTCATTTCCTGTTTTCTAGAACTGGAATGTGGATGCTCACTACTGTTCCTGCTTTTTGACTTGGGTAATAGTGCCCATTTGTGAGAAAAGGTATTTATCAGGGGCACTTTTTAGCAAGAAGGATTTTTTTTTTTTTTGTGGTTTGCTTGCTTTTTAATCTTAAACACCTGTAAAATGTGGCCAGGGGGCCAGATGATTCCTAGGATCTCTTCCAACTATAATTTTTCCACTATATTTCTAAGTCACAGGATAGAGAAAAAATGGGCAACCTGAACTGCAGTCTTGGACAGAAACTCTGGAAATTATCCCAAGCTCCTTGTCAATCTAGCACTAGCTACAAACTGGCACCACTGTGCCTTCCCACTTACAAACAATGGATTACTGCTATAAGTTAAAATGCCTGACAAGGGTCAGGAACACAATAAATAGCTATACGGCTGAAAAGAGCCAAGGCCCTAGCTATGCTATTTGTGGAAAGCCAAATCCCTGTCAAGAGAAATCCTTCCACTTAAAACCTATAAAAAGATAAAAGAGGTGGTAGAAACATTATGAATTCAGTATGGTCAACTAAAACACACTTACGGCAAGATGCTACGTTGCCATTAAAAGCATGCTCCCACCAGGTGGTGCTAAAGGCAAAAGATTCAAAATGGTGAGAAAACTGAAAATTGGGACTTTATTGTTTAAAGATTTTATTTATTTATTTGACAGAGAGAGAGGCAGCGAGAGAGGGAACACAAGCAGGGGGAGTGGGAGAGGGAGAAGCAGGCTCCCCGTGGAGCAGGGAGCCCAATGCGGGGCTCGATCCCAGGACTCAGGGATCATGACCAGAACGGAAGGCAGACGCTTAACAACTGGGCCACCAGGCACCCCTGAAAATTGGGACTTAAAATTTTCATTCACACCGGAAACTGGCATATATTAAGAAAATATGCTCTTATGGGCATGAACGAACACAAGACTTGGATGCTTAACTGCCGAAGGAGACCAGTTTCAAGGTTTACTTTATTTTCAAGGTCTAACAATATTTTGGTTCTTAAGAAGCAATTACATGAGGCATATGTACTATTTACTCCTGGGACCTAGCCTACTAACTCAAACCTTCGAGACCTGATTCATACCAATGCCCCTGCTGGAAAGGACTTCCCCACTTCCATCCATTTGATCCCACACTTCGGCCCAGGACATCTCACCACCCCCATGGATCCTTCGCCCAGCTCCTCCAGCCCACAGTGATGCCTTCTGTCTCTGAACTCCTGTAGTGCTCACTGTATAATTATTTGTTGAAGACATTTTTAACCCCCATGTATATGTTCATGAACTGTTATAAAGCTGGCTTTTATGATAGTAACTGAAATTATTTTTTTAGTGCCTGAAGAAACCTTATATCAAATCCTTCCACAATCTATATATAAATTTTTATTTGGGATCCGCTAGCAAAATATAGAAAAAATCCCCTTTAAGTTTAGTATCTGAAATAATGCCGTGCAAAACAAGGATTTCCTGGACAGTTTCTAGCCCTAAAGTCCAGGATTGCCAGGTGTTAACACTTTAATACAGCCTTGGGATCTGAGCAGATCTAGCAGATGTCCATGGATATACATCTTTGGATCACATCAACATCCTTAGATGATTTAAGGACTTACAACTTCCAGAACTTTAAAAGTGTAAGCATATTACTCCAAGCGTAAATAGGACTGACATAAGATTCCTAATGTATATAGTAAGTGTCTGATAGACAAGACATGAGCCGATGGAACGTTAACAGTCAAAAGTCAACAGGAGTCTGAAAGGAGGAAGAGCAAAAAATCCATGAGTCTGGATTGGGGTAAGGAATTACACCTGTATGTTCACTAACTTCTACTAGAAATTTAGCCATTTCTCAATTATGAATATAGGCAACAAAGCATTATCCGTGCCTTTGAGACTGTCTGAAGTTATATACATATATATATTTTTAAGATTTTTATTTATTTATTTGACAGAGACAGCCAGCGAGAGAGGGAACATAAGCAGGGGGAGTGGGAGAGGAAGAAGCAGGCTCCTAGTGGAACAGCCTGATGTGGGGCTCGATCCCAGAACGCTGGGATCACGCCCTGAGCAGAAGGCAGACACTTAACGACAGCGCCACCCAGGCGCCCCTGAAATTATATTTTTAATACCATATTACAGTTGTTGCAGATATCTCAAAATATCATTTACATTTACCACGACTTCTAAGTTATGGTAGTTATTAAACTTGCCACACAATCACCTGTGCCTTCCTCATCTGGCATGATGAGGCTGGACAATGACTTGGCAGCTCTCCTCCCAAGCAATCGTTCAGATGCCAAATGGTGACACATAACAGCCGGTGGTCCAGACACCGATGATGCTTCCCAATATTCCCCACTTATAAGTGCTAATCAAAGACTACGCCCACAGGGTCGGGGCGCCTGGGTGGCACAGTCAGAGTGTTCGACTCTTTTTTTTTTTTTTTTTTTTTTTTTAAAGATTTTATTTATTTATTNTTTATTTATTTGACAGAGATAGAGACAGCCAGTGAGAGAGGGAACACAAGCAGGGGGAGTGGGAGAGGAAGAAGCAGGCTCATAGCAGAGGAGCCTGACGTGGGGCTCGATCCCATTAACACCGGGATCACGCCCTGAGCCGAAGGCAGACGCTTAACCGCTGTGCCACCCAGGCGCCCCTTGAGTGTTCGACTCTTGGTTCCAGCTCAAGTTGTGGTCTCGGGATGGTGAGATCGAACCCCGAGTCAGGCTCCCCACTCAGCACAGAATCTGCTGGAGACTCACTCTCCCTCTCCCTCCACCCCCCCTTCTCTAAAATGGAT